>NC_091292.1:3839207-3944649 GCF_038502225.1 Cherax quadricarinatus
ATCTACCTAATACCTCCATCTCCCCATCTACTAACTCCCCTACTCTGTTTTTAACTGACAAATCCATATTTTCCCTTGGCTTTCTTAACTTGTTTAACTCACTCCAAAATTTTTTCTTATTTTCATTAAAATTTCTTGACAGTGCCTCTCCCACTCTATCATCTGCTCTCCTTTTGCACTCTCTCACCACTCTCTTTACCTTTCTTTTACTCTCCATATATTCTGCTCTTCTTATAACACTTCTGCTTTGTAAAAACCTCTCATAAGCTACCTTTTTCTCTTTTATCACACCCTTTACTTCATCATTCCACCAATCACTCCTCTTTCCTCCTGCACCCACCCTCCTATAACCACAAACTTCTGCCCCACATTCTAATACTGCATTTTTAAAACTATTCCAACCCTCTTCAACCCCCCCATTACTCATCTTTGCACTATCCCACCTTTCTGCCAATAGTCGCTTATATCTCGCCCGAACTTCCTCCTCCCTTAGTTTATACACTTTCACCTCCCTCTTACTTGTTGTTGCCACCTTCCTCTTTTCCCATCTACCTCTTACTCTAACTGTAGCTACAACTAAATAATGATCCGATATATCAGTTGCCCCTCTATAAACATGTACATCCTGGAGCCTACCCATCAACCTTTTATCCACCAATACATAATCTAATAAACTACTTTCATTACGTGCTACATCATACCTTGTATATTTATTTATCCTCTTTTTCATAAAATATGTATTACTTATTACCAAATTTCTTTCTACACATAGCTCAATTAAAGGCTCCCCATTTACATTTACCCCTGGCACCCCAAATTTACCTACTACTCCCTCCATAACATTTTTACCCACTTTAGCATTGAAATCCCCAACCACCATTACTCTCACACTTGATTCAAAACTCCCCACGCATTCACTCAACATTTCCCAAAATCTCTCTCTCTCCTCTACACTTCTCTCTTCTCCAGGTGCATACACGCTTATTATAACCCACTTTTCACATCCAATCTTTATTTTACTCCACATAATCCTTGAATTAATACATTTATAGTCCCTCTTTTCCTGCCATAGCTTATCCTTCAACATTATTGCTACTCCTTCTTTAGCTCTAACTCTATTTGAAACCCCTGACCTAATCCCATTTATTCCTCTCCACTGAAACTCTCCCACCCCCTTCAGCTTTGTTTCACTTAAAGCCAGGACATCCAGCTTCTTCTCATTCATAACATCCACAATCATCTCTTTCTTATCATCTGCACAACATCCACGCACATTCAGACTTCCCACTTTGACAATTTTCTTCTTCTTATTCTTTTTAGTAATCTTTACAGGAAAAGGGGTTACTAGCCCATTGTTCCCGGCATTTTAGTTGACTTTTACAACACGCATGGCTTACGGAGGAAAGATTCTTATTCCACTTCCCTATGGATATAAAAGGAAAATTAATAAGACCAAGAACTATTAAGATAAAATCAAAGAAAACTCAGATGAGTGTGTATGAATAAATGTGTATATGTATGTGTAGTGTGACCTAAGTGTAAGTAGAAGTAGCAAGACGTACCTGTAATCTTGCATATTTATGAGACAGACAAAAGACATCAGCAATCCTACCATCATGTAAAACAATTACAGGCTTTCGTTTTACACTCACTTGGCAGGACGGTAGTACCTCCCTGGGTGGTTGCTGTCTACCAACCTACTACCTACTACATATACATTTGAACAAATTAACATAATTGTGAGGTGTGGTAGCTGGGCGGGCTACGACACGCCTGACTTTCTACAGTAAATACTGCTTACCTCTCATTCTACATTAAGACTACAAATATTTTAAGGTCAGTAATGAGTGTACTGTATATGCATTTTACTTCATTTTTTATGCCTAGTTTTGTTGCTAACTTAATAAATGATAGTGTAAACATGTTACCAGACATTTACTGTATATGCATTTCTAAGTGATGAAAGGGTGATTAGCTTTACGACAGTAGCCTGGAACTTAACCCACCATAAAAGTGGGGCCCTACTGTTGTATCTAAGAGATTGTTTTTTCACATTTGTGAAACAAAAATAGTTATGTAATATCTATCCCTCTGAAAAAATCACTTGCTTGTAGATGCATGTTTTGCAGTGGGCTACATGGACAGTGATTCCTTGAAATAACTACAGGTACATCACCGTATTTTATGGTGATTGGGGTGCTCCGGTGTCAAGGATGCCTTTCTCCCAGTTCTGATTGAATAAATTTTGGAATAAAAGATAAATGGTACTTAAGCTTCCAAGACGCTGGGTAAGTTTTCGAGACTTATTTTGGGAGAAAAAAAAATAGTGTCTCTGATGCTGTAAAATACGGTATAAATAAACAGGATATGTCCACCTGTGCAAACTTGTAACTTGCAAGTTAACTTTCTCAAATGGTATTTTGCACAGTGATTAATGTACTTTATTAATTTTTTTCATTCCAGTCTATTGATGGCCCATCATTAAATAATACATTTGGTTTCAAGTTCTCAAACCACAACCTATATGAAGCAAAGGCTCTCCATGAGGTACGTACACTGTGATCTTTTATGTGTGTGTATTTTATTTTGTAAGAAATATTCTGTGTATCTTAAGCTTAGTTTGTGACAGTATGTATTTGAGAATGCAAGCTCATCATCAGTTTTCTGTATTAACCTTTTCTCTGTCTGCCATGTAGAATTACGTCATTGAGGCCAGGGTCCCTGATGTAGTTCTAGGTCATGAACTCAGCTCACTCACATAAACTATGAGCTGTAAATTTTGGCCAAGATACAGTGGACCCCCAGATTAAGTTGTCATCGGAATGAGTAATATTCAGAATAAGTAATGTTTTTTCGTCAAAATATTGGCTCAGTGAACGTCACTGAACTTGGTATCGGTCATTCATCCGGAACGTGTCTGCACAGCCTGAGCGGCCCCGACACTCCATGTACAGCCAGTGTGCCATCGTTCGCCAGCCAGTGAGGACAATCCCATGTGTTTATACGATACATTTTGTATTATTCCATTCTTTTTAGTGCTTGTAACTGCTAAATAAGCCACCATGGGCCCAAAGAAAGCTTCTAGTGCCTGCCAGCCCTTTGGAGAATGTGCCTTTTTCAGTGATTCTGCAATATGTATGATACTAAAGCAGCAGGAGTTGATAAAGGCTATAGCGCCAGCCAGCAATAAAGTGGAGCATTAACAGCGTAGCAAGTTAAGTGATTAATCGATAGAAAAAGGACAGCACGAAACTGACTCCTCCATTGTTGTTGGAGGTATATAGGGCTACTGACTAACACCACCGCCTCTGCTGGCGCCTTCACCACCACTATGTAAAGCTTATCTTTCAGTGGCCCTTATACACCCAACAACAAACAACACACCACCACTCGTGATTTTTTTAATGCCATATTTTATTCATTCTAGAGTATATATCATGTTTCTATGTTATTAATATTGTTTATTATGTCATATTTGATGAATTGTGCTAGATAAATAAGCCATGGAGCTGATATTAGTGTCATATTGAAGGACTATCTTGTCCTATCTCCCAACACAATTCCTAACATACGCCAGAAACAGACCTCTCTGGAACACTTTTTTGAGCGGCAGGGGTCCAGTGACTCTCAAGCTGGTCCTAGTGGCATTAAAAAACAAAGAAGGGAAGTAACCCAGGATAAGGACTTGGTACCTGAAGTCTTTATGGAAGGGGATTCCCCTTCCAAACAATTGTAAACACCTCCATCCTCTTCCCTCCTCCCATCTTCCTTACATCACCATGTCTTTAATAAAGGTTAGTGTGATGTTGTTATTGTTTTATTCTTTATGTATCATTGTTTTCTGTGTAGGTAAATGTATATTTCATGTAGAAAACATTTCTTTTAATACTTTTGGGTGTCTGAAATAGTTTAATTGGATTTCCATTATTTCTTATAAGGAAAGTTAATTTGGAATAAGTCAGATTCGGAATAAGTCACTCTCTCTGGAATGGATTAATTACATAATCCAGGGGTCCACTGTATGAGAAAATGGGTCCATGCAGTGATTGTGCACCATATTAACCCTTGCACTGTCGGTGACGTATAGGTACAGCTTACAAGCCAGTGTCGGTGGCGTATTAATACACTAAAATTCTAGCGGCTTCAAATCTAGTGGGAGAAAGCTAATAGACCTACAGGTCTGCATGGTCAGTGTGCGTATAAAATAAATCCTGCAGTATGCAGTGCATAATGAGAAAAAATCAGACCGTGTTTTTTTGTTTAAAATGCTGGCTTTGAGGAGTACAGCCTCTCTTTACTTAGCGACGTACTTGTTTACTGATGCCTTGGACTTACGATGGGCTCTCTGACCAGTATTTTTACCTAAATAATGTATATTAGAGCTAATTTCCTCTGTTCTGTTTATTTCAGTATACAGTATGCTACTGTATAAACATTTAAAAATATACCATAAATGTTATAAATGGTGCAAAGGTGACATTAAAACAATATCAGAGATGGTTGACACAAACCCACTACCATTATAGTATACTCCTCACTTAGCGATGAATTCGTTTAATGACGTGGTCTTAGGAACTGAACTCCGTTGTTAACCCTTTGAGGGTCGACAGGCCCTCTCCAAAACTCGTTCTCAGGGTCGGCCAAATTTCAAAAAAAAAAAAAAATTATTTTTTCTTATGAAAAAATAGAGTATTTTTTTCTAAACATTATAGGCTAAACAAAAAAATTTTAACGTCAATACTTACCGAGATATGGAGGTGTGAAGTTTGCCAAAATTGAACAACATCTGGTAACATCGCCGACTGCCGTCACCCGGTATTTTTCTATTTACTTTTTTATGTACTATTTTTAATTATTTTTCAATTTTTCTTTTTCTGAGTAACTTTTATGGCCTCTGAGGCCAACATGATCAGTATTTTGTAAGTTATTTCTTTTTCAATACTACACAATAAGGGCGTAAACACTGTTGTCATTATTTTGTTTACAGAAAATATTTACACAAACAAACAATATGAAATGTTGTTTATTACTATTTTTCTATATTTTATATACACATATACAGTCACAGGACATGTTTCTAGAAGTTCTGCAGCCTGTGGAAGTCTTTGAAACATGGTGTCATGCACAGTGGAGTTTTGCACTCCTCACACATAAAACGAGTGTCTCTGCGTTGTCGTGGGCGTTTTTTTTGTATGTGAACAGACGTAACACCTCTTCTGAGCCTTTTTCTTCAAAGCAGTAGCAGGCAGTTTTACCAGGAAGTGATCACCATGCTTCAGACGATCAGGTAGTTGTTGATAATTTGGTGGGCGGTCAATTGCAGGTGCATTTCCTTGGTACTTGAATACTATTTGTCTGATGACAGACAAACAGAATTCACCGTACTGTGGTTTGTTTCTGGTGCTCATCTTATACATATTATAAGCATTGAGCATGGAAATGTCCAGAAGATGGAAAAACAGTTTGATGTACCACTTATAACTCTTGCGAACACAATCAGCAAACCCAATCTGCATGTCACATTTGTCCACTGAACGCATGTTGAAGGTGTAATCAATCACAGCTGCAGGTTTTAGAATGGGTTCATTTCTCTCTCTATGCTGCCTGCCACTGTCTGCCATTTCATTAGGGTGAATTGATGACAACAGTGTGACATCTTGTTTGTCATGCCACCGAAATGCCATGATGTCATTGGCAGCAAACGCCTGCACCTCACCTCTGCGAGTGCCAGCGTCAAACCTGGGCATATGTTTTCGATTTGCACGCACTGTGCCACACACATCTGTCATGTTCACTCGCAAAAAATCACTGAGTGAGGGGCTTGTGTACCAGTTATCCGTATATAATATATGCCCCTTACCAAGGTATGGTTCTATCATTGTTCGAACCACATCACCTGAGATGCCCAATAACTTCCTGGTATTTTGCAATGTATAACTTCCAGTGTACACAATAATATCCAATACCAGACCACTGTAACAATCACAAAGCACAAACAACTTTATACCAAAGCGTTTCCTCTTGCTTGGTATGTACTGCTTGAAAGAGAGTCTTCCTTTGAACAGAATCAAAGACTCGTCAATTACAAGCTTCCTGAAGGGATAAAAATGAGTACTGAATTTCTGTTTCAGATACACAAACACATTCCTAATCTTATATAACCTGTCAGTTCTGTCAGGCCTGGTTTTATCTGAGAAGTGAAGCATACGTAACATTAGCACAAATCGATTCACTGGCATTATATCACTGAAACCTGGTGTTGCAATCAGGGGGTCTGTTGACCAGTATGATTTCACTTTGTGCTCATACACATGTGGCATAAGCATTATTGTGGCAAAGAAAAGATACATCTCAGCCACAGTTGCCTCCTTCCATTGGTGTAGACGTGATTTTGGTGAAAGTATTGTGTTTGCCATGGTGTACTCGTAGTATGTGTTGCTTTCCATGACAATACTTTTCATCAGTGGTTCGTCAAAGAATAACTCGAAACATTCCAGTTCAGTGGCATTGTTCCCAAGTGCACAAGATGGCCGTATTCCACTTTGGCTGCCATCAAACTGGTGGGGATTTGGAACAAAATTGACAGCTTCCTGCCAATCCCAGGTGCGGTCTGCTGGTGGGTACTGGACAATGACAGGTGGTGGTGGTTGTGGAGGTTGTGGTTGTGGAGGCTGGTGTGGTGGGTGAGTGGGGGATGGTGGCCTTTGTTCTAGATCAGCTGAGGCAGCGGCGTGGGTGGCAGCGTGGGTGGCAGCATGGCCCACTGCTGGTGCCTCACCGCCGGCACCACTACCACCACGCACATTTTCCATCCCAATTGCAACAGTATCTTCGTCATTTTCACTGTCTGTTCCTGTTGTACAGCCACGGGATGTACTCCGAGATACACTCCTTCCCCTTGGTATAACATATGGCACACTTCCAGAGCGCATATATCGTCGTATATACTGACGCTTCACTGGGGAATATTGCACTTCACTATCACTACTGGAACTAGTTTGAAGAGCTTGTAGTTCATATTCACTATCACTATCATCACCCATGCTCTCATCTGAGTCTGGGATTTGGGAAAATAGAAGTTTCCTCTTGGGTTCTGGAACAACTGAACGTGAACACGAGGGCCCAGCACCAGAGGTGGAAGGCTGAGGGTTGTCTGGGTTTTCTTCACTATTACCGATATTATGGTCATTAATTTCGGTCAAAACCTCACTAAAACCACGAAAATCATCTTCACTGGCACTTCCATCACTATTAGAACTGTCACTGGGGAACAAAAGTGTCCCAATTCGCCAAGGAGTGAGGAGCTTCTTATCGCGAGGCATGGTGGACATTGTTTACTAAGAGGGCATTCCCACAATGCACCACTGGGTCCCAGATTTTTTTTCTACCGCGCACACTGACCACGCAGACCCATTCTCTCACACCTAGGCCTACCAGCCTTTTCGCGCGAGATTTGAGGCCGCTAGAATTTATGCGTACTAGTACGTCAAAAACCCCTACGCGTAAGACGTACTAGTACGACGAAAACCCTCAAAGGGTTAAGTGAGGAGAGGCTGTATTTTCATATAGTATTTATGGTTGTATTCTGGTTTTCTTGGTCTCATTTGATAGAATCGAAGATATATTACAAAAATAGAGATGATTTTGATTGATTTCATGAAAGTGCCTTGAAATTGAGCTCACTGTTCAAGAATAAACAATTGACATCACCATCCAATACATGTCCAATTGGCCAGTCTAATACACAGTCACGAATGGGTTGACATTATTTAATCAATTATTACAATAATGCAGTAGTCTGCATAACAGTAAATCTTCTATTTTTTGTGTGAATAAAAATTCAAAATGGACAGCAAGAGTAATATAAGAGGGGCCTAGAGATGTGACTAATAACAGAAAAAATGTTATTTTAGTGCCAGGAATGTCTGAATTGTTTATTCTGGACCCTATTTTGAAATTGGCATCTTTTGAAATTTGTGTGAAATTGGCCAAATTGCCAATTTCTGACCACTTTATTGGGTAGTTGAAATCAGTAAATGGGCAGTTTTCTGTACTCAGTTGATAGAACAAATGGAGTTCTAGCAAAATAGCTATGAGTTTGGTCGATTGGAACAATGGAATTGGCCAAAAATGGAGGGCTCAAAGTGGGCGAAATCGCTGATGCGAATATATCGCCGAGACCGCTAACTTTGCAAGAGTGTAATTCCATAAGTTTTCCATCAAATTTTGCACTTTTGCTGTCATTACCATCAGGAAAAGATTATTTCATAAGAATTTTTTTTTTTTTAAATTCTTCGACACAGAGCAAATTTGTGAACAGGGGTCTCTACAGTGAAAGGGTTAAAAAAATCCTGCACCCCACAGTTCATTATGGGAAAAACAAAACTGACCATGTATATGATTTAAAAGTGATTTTGTAGTGTTTTCTGCGAATGGTTTTTATGGTTTAATTGGCTGTTTCTTGGTATCATTTGGTAGATTGGAAGACATATTACAGAAATAGAGATGATTTTCATTGGTTTCAGGACCAGAAGTAGCTTGAAATTGGGTTCAACGTAGCAGAAATATTTGATTTTTGCTGATTTTCCTAAGACAGGTATGGCCTCCTTCACCCCTGGTCTGTTTTATGGGTTTTTAATAGGATATAAACTCTAGCCACTCATACCTGGTTATACAGTGTACCCCCGGCTGGTGCGGAAATCGTACAATTCGTATTTCGAGCACTTTTTTTGGCAAAATTTCCCCCGGGTTTCGTCCACTGGCTCAGAAATCATCGGTACCAGACGCATCCACCTGCGCCGCTCATAAGTTTGTGACTCGCTCTTGGGTACATTAAATGTCTTATTTTACGTTAATACAGACATTTTCATTAATCCATCTATGATATTTTCTTCAAAATTATATAAGAAACACATTATGTACCGTAAACATGCCTCTGTTACTCGTTCACTAAGAATGTCTTTCTAGTCTTAACACCATAGTAATACTAATAGTACATAATAATAATCACTCTTGGGCATATTAAATGTCTTATTTTACGTTAATATAGGCATTTTCATTAATCCATCTATGATATTTTCTTCAAAATTATATAAACATATAAACATGCATATAAACATACAATGTTTATATGCGATGTATGTTTAACCCTTTGGCTGTCGCAACCCCAAATCCTGGAGTGTTTCCTGGTGTTGAAAAGTTTTTTTGGAAAAAAAATTATTTTTTTCTTATGAAATGACAGAGAATCTTTTCCTGGTGGTAATGACACCAAAAGTACGAAATTTGATTGAAAAACTTGCGGAATTATGCTCCCGTGAAGTTAGCGATCTCGGCGATTTGTATGCATCGGCGATTTCGCTGACTTTGAGCCCTATTTTTGGCCAATTTCATTGTTCCAGTCGACCAAACTCATAGGTATGCCTTTAGAACTCCATTTTTCTGTCAACTGAGTGCAAGATGCCACCAATTTACTGATTTCAACTACCCAGTACAGTGGACCCCCGCATACCGATTTTAATCCGTGCAAGAGGGCTCATTGGTATGCGAAATAATCGGTATGCGAATGAATTTTCCCCATAAGAAATAATGGAAATCAAATTAATCCGTGCAAGACACCCAAAAGTATGAAAAAAAAAATTTTTACCACATGAAATATACATTTTCCTACACACAAAGAGAAGGATGCATGCACAATAGTAGAGTAGTACATGCACAGTATATATTGTGCATGTACTAGTCTACTAAATGAAGAATAAATGACACTTACCTTTATTGAAGATGCAGCAATGACTGATGAGACACTGTGTCCTGGGAGTGCCTTTTCCTCCTGAGTACTGTAGGTCCTGTTTGGTATTTTCTTCCAGAACATGCCTTATCACACTGTGTATGTCACTATGATTCTTAAATCTCTCAAACCAACCTTTGCTGGCTTTAAATTCACCAATATGAGCACTAGTTCCAGGCATTTTTCCCTGTTCACCTGGGTGTTAGTCGACTGGTGTGGGTTGCATCCTGGGAGACAAGATTAAGGACCCCAATGGAAATAAGTTAGACAGTCTTCGATGACACTGACTTTTTTGGGTTATCCTGGGTGGCAAATCCTCTGGGGTTAATTGTTTCTTGGTATATTCTCAATAAGCCACACCAACAACAGTGCTACAGCAGCAGCAGACGATGCTACAGCAGCAGCAGACGATGCTACAGCAGCAGCAGACGATGCTACAGCAGCAGCAGACGATGCTACAGCAGCAGCAGCAGCAGACGATGCTACAGCAGCAGCAGACGATGCTACAGCAGCAGCAGACGATGCTACAGCAGCAGCAGCAGCTGACAGTGCTACAGCAGCAGCAGCAGCTGACAGTGCTACAGCAGCAGCAGACGATGCTACAGCAGCAGCAGCAGCTGACAGTGCAGCAGCAGCAGCAGCAGCTGTACCACCAATAGTAGCGATGGTTGATTGGGGTTTATTATACAACCTGGCCAGCTCGGAGACATGCACTCCACTTTCATACTTATCAATGATCTTTTTCTTCATCTCTATTGTAATTCTCACCCTTATTGCTGTAGGGTTGGCACTAGAAGCTTTCTTGGGGCCCATGGTCACTTATTTTCCAGATAAAATCACCAAAAACACTGTAATAATACGAAATGTTACGATTGTATGCATGGATGCTACCGCGGAGGCTGGCTGGTAAACAATGCCACCGGCGGAACATGTGAGGCTGGCTAAGGCGCACATTGGACGCGTCTCGGACGAACAGCGGTGAGCGGGTTTTTAAGCGGTATGCGAGGCAAAATTTTTGCGATTAAAGCAAGCGGTATGCGGATTAATCGTTATATGATGCCAACGGTATGCGGGGGTCCACTGTAAAGTGGTCAGAAATTGGCAATTTGGCCAATTTCATGCAAATTAAAAAAAGATGCCAATTTCAAAATAGGGTCCAGAATAAACAATGCAGACATTCTTGGCACTAAAATAACATATCCTCTGTTCATTAGTCACATCTCCAGGCCCCTCTTATATTACTCTTGCTTTCTATTTTGATTTTTTATTCACACAAAATAGAAGATTTACTGTTATGCAGATTACTGCATTATTGTAAAGATGGTATAAATAATATCAGTGCACTAGTGAAAGAATATTAGACTCCCCAGTTGGCGTGTATTGGACGTGTGGTGTGATTTGCTTACTCTTGAACATTGGTAAAAATCGAACATTTCTGCTACTTTGAGCTCAATTTCAAGGTCCTTTTCATCGTGAAACTAATCAAAATCATCTCTATTTCTGTAATATGCTTTCCATTCTATCAAATGAGACCAAGAAAACGAGAATACATCCATAAATACTATAGGAAAATACCCCTCAAATTCGGCGTTTTAATCCAAAAACACGGTCAGTTTTTTTTCTCTCATTATGCACTGTGTGCTGCAGGATTTTTTTTATACAGTGCACACTGACCGCACAGACTCATTCTCTCACATGTGGGCCTACCAGTTTTCTCCTGCTTGATTTGAAGCCGCTAGAATTATTGAGTACAGTGGACCCCCGGTTAACGATTTTAATCCGTGCAAGAGGGGTAATTGTTATGCGAAATAATCGTTATGTGAATGAATTTTCCCCATAAGAAATAATGGAAATAAAATTAGTCCGTGCAAGACACCCAAAAGTATGAAAAAAAAAATTTTTTACCACATGAAATGTTAATTTTAATACACACAAACTGAAAAAGGCATGCACACTTACATGACACTTACTTTTATTGAAGATCTGGTGATGATTGATGGGATGGGAGGAGGGGAGAGCATTATCTTCTTACTGTTTAGAAGGGGAATCCCCTTCCATTAGGACTTGAGGTAGCAAGTCCTTTTCTGGGGTTACTTCCCTTCTTCTTTTAATGCCACTAGGACCAGCTTGAGAGTCACTGGACCTCTGTCACACAACAAATCTGTCCATAGAGCTCTGTACCTCCCGTTCCTTTACGATTTGTCTAAAATGGGCCACAACATTGTCATTGAAATAGTCACCAGCACGGCTTGCAACAGCTGTGTGAGGGTGATTTTCATCCATAAAGGTTTGCAGTTCAACCCACTGTGCACACATTTCCTTAATCTTTGAAGTAGGCACAATGGATTCCACAACTGGCATAGGCTTCTCAGGGTTAGCCCCAAACCCTTCAAAATCTTTCTTAATTTCCATACTAATTCTCACCCTTTTTACCACAGGGTTGGCACTAGAAGCTTTCTTGGGGCCCATGGTCACTTATTTTCCAGAAACACCACCGAAAACACTGTAATAATACGAAATATTCCGAGTGT
Source organism: Cherax quadricarinatus (assembly GCF_038502225.1). Lineage (NCBI taxonomy): Eukaryota > Metazoa > Arthropoda > Malacostraca > Decapoda > Parastacidae > Cherax > Cherax quadricarinatus. The sequence goes on from NC_091292.1 coordinate 3,851,523, forward strand.
ATGCTTGGATGTTAGCGCGGAGGCTGCCTGGTAAACAATGGCATGGGCGGCACATGTGAGGCTGGGTGAGGGCGCACATTGGACGCGTCTCGGACGAAAATCGGTGAGCGGGTTTTTAATCGGTATGCGCGGCAAAAATTTTGCGATTAAAGTAAGCGGTATGCGAAATAATCGCTATGTGATGCCATCGTTATGCGGGGGTCCACTGTATACGTATATACGTCCGAAACACTGGCTCGTAAGATGTATATATATATGGCTGAAACAGTCAAAGGGTTAATGATTATCACTCTTGGGCATATTAAATGTCTTATTTTAAGTTAATGTAGACATTTTCCCTAATCCATCTATGATCTTTCTTTCAAAATTATAGTACGTATAAGAAACATGTTACATAGCATATAAACATGCAATGTTTATATGTTATCGAGGATGGGGTCGGGTGGAGGGTAAACATTATGTTTTCTCAGGTCCAGCTTCGGAGAAAACGTGTATGAATCTGCGTTGGCCCAGTAACCTTCCTTAACCCCTTGACTGTCGCAACCCCCAATCCTGGTGTCGCAAAATTAAAAAAAAAAAATTGTTTTCTTATGAAATGATAGAGAATCTTTTCCCAATTGTAATGACCCCAAAAACATGAAATTTGATGGAAAACCGACGGAATTACACTCGCGCTAAGTTAACAACCTCAGTGATATTTACAAATTGGCGATTTTGCCCACTTTGAGCCCTATTTTCGGCTAATTCCATTGTTCCAGTCGACCAAACTCATAGCTATTTCTTTAGAACTCCATTTTTTCTATCGATTGAGTACAAGAAACTGCCCATTTACCGATTTCAACTACCCAATAATGTGGCCAGAAATTTGCAATTTGGCCAATTTCACGAAAATTAAAAAAATATGACAATTTCAAAATAAGGTCCAGAATGAACAATGCAGACATTCCTGGCTCTAAAATAACATTTTCTTGGTTCATCAGTCACGTCTCCAAGCCCCTCTGATATTACTCTTGCTTTCTATTTTGAATTTTTATTCAAACAAAAAATAGAAGATTTACTGTTATGCAGACTACTGCAATACTGTAATAATTGTATAAATAACATCAACCCATTCATGACTGCATATTAGAATGGCTAGTTGGACATTTATTGGACAACGACATCATTTGTTTACTTCTGAACATCGGCAAAAATCAAACATTTCCCCTACTTTGAGCTCCATTTCTAGGTTCTTTTTATAGTAAAATCAATCAGTATCACCTCTATTTCTATAATATGTTTTCCATTCTATCAAATGAGACCAAGAAAACAAGAATACAACCATAAATACTATACGAAAATAGACCACAAAGTCGGCATTTTAATTAAAAAAACGGTCGGAGTTATTTTTTTCTCATTATGCACTGCATGCTCCAGGATTTTTTTAGGTGGTGCGCACTGACCACACAGACCTATTCTCTCGCATGTGGGCCTACCAGCTTTCTCCTGCTTGATTTGAAGCCGCTAGAATTTATGAATACAGTGGACCCCCGCATAGCGACTTTAATCCGTGCAAGAGGGCTGATTGTTATGCGAAATGATCGGTATGCGAATAAATTTTCCCCATAAGAAATAATGGAAATCAAATTAATCCGTGCAAGACACCCAAAAGTATGAAAAAAAAAAATGTTACCACATGAAATGTTAATTTTAATACACACAAACTGAAAAAGGCATGCACAATTACATGACACTTACTTTTATTGAAGATCTGGTGATGATTGATGGGATGGGAGGAGGGGAGAGAGAGTGTTAGTGTTTAGAAGGGGAATCCCCTTCCATTAAGACTTGAGGTGTCGAGTCCTTTTCTGGGGTTACTTCCCTTCTTCTTTTAATGCCACTAGGACCAGCTTCAGAGTCACTGGACTTCTTTCGCACAACATATCTGTCCATAGTGGCCTGTACCTCTCGTTCCTTTATGACTTCCTAAAGTGTTTCACAACATTGTCAGTGTAATAATCACCAGCACGGCTTGCAATAGCTGTGTGAGGGTGATTTTCATCCATGAAGGTTTGCACTTCAAGCCACTTTACACAGATTTCCTTAATCTTTGTAGTAGGCAATTTCTTCAATTTCTCTCTCCCCTCCTTCGAACCAGTTTCCTCAGGTCTGGCCTCTTGCTGTTGAAGTTGATCTATCAGCTCATCAGTGGTTAGTTCTTCATTGTCCTCCTCCACCAACTCTTCCACATCATCCCCACTAACCTCTAACCCCAAGGACTTTCCCAATGCCACAATGGATTCCTCAACTGGCATAATCCTCTCAGGGTTAGCCTCAAACCCTTCAAAATCCCTTTTGTCTACACATTCTGGCCACAGTTTCTTCCAAGCAGAGTTCAAGGTCTTCTTAGTCACTCCCTCCCAAGCCTTACCTATAAGGTTTACACAATTGAGGATATTAAAGTGCTCTCTCCAAAACTCTCTTAGAGTCAGTTGAGTTTCTGAGGTCACTACAAAGCACCTTTCAAACAGAGCTTTTGTGTACAGTTTTTTGAAGTTTGCAATAACCTGCTGGTCCATGGGCTGCAGGAGAGGAGTGGTATTAGGAGGCAAAAACTTCACCTTAATGAATTTCATGTCCCCATAAAGTCGCTCTGCCACGTCTGTAGGATGACCAGGGGCATTGTCTAACACCAGGAGGCACTTAAGTTCTAATTTCTTTTCAGTTAGGTAATCTTTCACATTGGGGGCAAATGCATGGTGTAACCAGTCATAGAAAAAGTCCCTAGTGACCCATGCCTTACTGTTTACCCTCCACAGCACACACAAATTCTCCTTGAGGACATTCTTTTGCCTGAACAGTCTGGGAGTTTCAGAGTGATACACTAATAAAGGCTTCACTTTGCAATCACCAGTAGCATTGGAACACATCAACAAAGTAAGCCTGTCTTTCATAGGCTTATGTCCTGGGAGTGCCTTTTCCTCCTCAGTAATGTAGGTCCTGCTTGGCATTTTCTTCCAAAACAGGCCTGTTTCATCACAATTAAACACTTGTTCAGGTTTCAGTCCTTCACTGTCTATGTACTCCTTGAATTCCTGCACATATTTTTCAGCTGCTTTGTGGTCCGAACTGGCAGCCTCACCATGCCTTATCACGCTATGTATGCCACTACGCTTCTTAAATCTCTCAAACCAACCTTTTCTGGCCTTAAATTCACTCACATCATCACTAGTTGGAGGCATTTTTTTAATTAAATCCTCATGCAACTTCCTAGCCTTTTCGCTTATGATTGCTTGAGAGACGCTATCTCCTGCTAGCTGTTTTTCATTTATCCACACCAACAAGAGTCTCTCAACATCTTCCATCACTTGCGATCTCTGTTTCGAAAACACAGTTGAACCTTTGGCAAGAACAGCTTCCTTGATTGCCTTTTTGTTGCCCACAATAGTAGCGATGGTTGATTTGGGTTTCTTGTACAACCTGGCCAGGTTGGCGACACGCACTCCACTTTCATACTTATCAATGATCTCTTTCTTCATCTCTATAGTAATTCTCACCCTTATTCCTGTAGGGTTGGCACTAGAAGCTTTCTTGGAGCCCATGGTCACTTATTTTCCAGATAAAATCACCAAAAACACTGTAATAATACAAAATGTTTCGATTGTATGCTTGGATGTTACCGCGGAGGCTGGCTGGTAAACAATGCCACCGGCGGCACATGTGAGGCTGGCTAAGGGCGCACATTGGACGCGTCTCGGACGAAGAGCGGTGAGCGGGTTTTTGGGCGGTATGCGAGGCAAAATTTTTGCGATAAAAGCGAGCGGTATGCGGATTGAACGTTATGCGATGCGTACGGTATGCGGGGGTCCACTGTATATGTACGTCAAACACGGTACTTCGTAAGACGTATATATACGACCTCGACAGTCAAAGGGTTAATAGTACACAAGGCTTTTTTTTACAATTCTCAGCATGAATTATTCATTACTTCTCCCTTTGTTTATGATGGCATCTAAGAGTAATTATTAGAAACAAGCTCAGTGAGCATCGTATGTCGATGGTAATAATATGGCTGTAGGTCGCAGTGTATGTAGCCGGTAGGTGTACAGTGGGATGTAGTTCGCCTGGGACTACAAATAAATACTACTCACCAACAAGTCTTCAGTAAAGGTATGTAATGTTTATTTATCATTAAAATTAGTCGTTTATATTTATTTCTCATTGTTTTCTGTATGTAAAACTATAGTTATTCTCCATAAAATGTATTTTTTGTTAATACCTTTGGGTGTCTGAAACGGATTAATTGGATTTACTTTATTTCATATGGGAAATATTACTTTGGTTTTCGGCCATTTTAGGCCAACCTTCTGGAATGGATTAATTACGAAACTGGGGGTCTACTGTATTTTATTTGAGAAAGAGTAAACCTTTCATTTTGGTGTAATTATGAATTCAAAATGGAAGGCAAGTGTAATATAGAAGAGGCCTAGGGGTGTGATTAAGGAACAGAGGAGATGTTTTAGTGCCAGGAATGTCAATATTTTTTATTTTGAACCCCATTTTCAACTTGGCATTTTTTTAATTGTGTGTACAATTGGCCAAACTACTAACTTCTGTTCACTTTGTAGGGTAGTTGTAATAATGTTGGTAGAACTACCGACAATATGTAAAGTAAAAGGACACTAAGTGCAACTAATGTGACATTTATTGTGGCAACGTTTCGCTCTCCAGGAGCTTTATCAAGCCATTACAAACAGTACATGGACACAGAGGGTATATATAGGCTCAGAGTGAGGTGCACCTCACTCTGAGCCTATATATACCCTCTGTGTCCATGTACTGCTTGTAACAGCTTGACAAAGTTCCTGGAGAGCGAAACGTTGCCACAATAAATGTCACATTAGTTGCACTTGTGTCCTTTTACTTTACAGGGTAGTTGTAATAGTTAAATGGGCAGTTTCTTGGGCTCATTCAGTAGAACAGAAGGCATACTAGTGAAATAGCTAAGAATTTGGTTGATTGGAGCAATGGAACTGGCTTAAAGTGGGTGAAAACGCTGATGGGTCAATTACATCCAGATTCTAACTTCGCACATGTGTAGTTCTGTAAGTTTTCGCTCTGATTTTGTACTTTTGGTGTCATTACCTTCTGAAAAAGATTCTCTACCATTTCAGAAGAAAAAATAGTGGACACAGGGCAATATTAATTTTGGGGATCTGGAGAGCGAAAAGGTTAAGTCAAGATGGAATATGGTTTGTACCTTGATGCACCAGGAAGTAGGAATCTAATGTGTGGTTAGGACTCAGTATGTTAGAATTTCTTTTAAAAGTAGTATCTATGAATAAATTGATTCTTGACTTTTTGCTTAAAAATTAGTCTTAAAATCACGACAAATACACAGGTATATATGGTAATAGGGAGGAAGGGTGTCCATTACTGCCAATTGTCTGTTAAATCCACATGGGGAGATAGTTTTCCCCATAATTTAAACAATAACAGACAATTCTGGATTCAATGGACTTTTTTGTTTCTGGACATCCTGCCATAGATTTATGTTAAAACTGAAATCTATTAAATCAGAGTCCTTTAAATTGAAGTTTTACTTTACAGTAAATGGTTGATACCACTTTACTCAGGTACTTCCCTCTTTAGCTTCCACAGATGAATTTCTTTCTCCCCACAGATGCCTTAACACTATCAACCTTTTTCCCTCGTCTGTTCTGTGGTTCACCTCATTTTTTATAGACTCTTCTGCCAGCATATTCATTCTCAAATACTATATCTAAATATATTTGCTTCCTTTATACTCCCTTCTGGAACAATATTATTTCTAATTTTTCGTTGCTTAAACTTTTTTTTGTTATTCTTATCTTAAGTATGTAGAGTAACAGGTACATTAGAACACAGACACTGATACAAGAACAAACCTGTATGTATTTGGATAACATTTCACTCACACATGAGCTTTAGTAATTCATGACTTTAAAATGCTTGTTATACTTGCCTACATTTTTTTGCATTTCAGGAAAATATAAGTACATAGAGTATTACCAAAATGTGTTTGCCTTATTTTACATATTTGCAATGAATGTTTTGTGTGGTATTGTCCATCATTGTCTGTCATGTACCCTTTGATTTGGTGGTCTGTCTGCTTTAAAAGTCAAGTGTTAATAACTATATTGAACAGTTATTTGTGTCACTTAATCTGATGCTATTTTATTAGTTTATTTTGTAGCCTTCATATGATGTTTTTTGTAATTTACCTATTTCTTCTGTTTTGTTAAAATTTTGAATTCTTACTACCAATAATTTCTTCTCATTGTTTGCTTATTACTGTACATACTTTACTGCCGTAATATGTTTGAATTTTACTTTTGCTTTTAAGCTGCAGTGTTTTATTGTTAAACACATTTCAGATATTTTAACTACAGGGGAACCTTGGTTTTTGTATGCCCTAGTTTGTGTGTAAATCTATAGTTATTCTCTATAAATTGTAGTTTTTGTTAATATTTCCCATAAGAAATAATGTAAATCCAATTAATCCTTTCCAGACACCCAAAAATATTAACAAAAAATACATTTTATAGACAATAACTACAGTTTTACATACAAACTAGGGCATACAAAAACCGAGGTTCCACTGTACAGTGGTCCCTCAATAATTGTCCGGCTTGATAGTCATCCTTTTCGGAAATCGTCGCGTCATTTCGTCCAAACATTGGCTCACAAATGGTCCGTTGACTCGCTAATCGTCTTTTGTCCTGGACACGTACTCACACTCTGAGCCGCCTCGGCCTCCCTTCCCAGCCAGTGTGCCATTGTTGACCAGTGAGCGACGGTCACCTCACTTGTTCGTACGAAATATTTCATAATACGTATTTCATTCATTTTAGTGCTTGCAAGTGCTAAATAAGCTACCATGGCTCCAAAGAAAGCTCCTAGTGCCAAGCCTTTGGTAAAGAAGGTGAGAAATACGATTGAATTTAAGAAAAACATCATTGAACAATATGAAAGTGGCGTACGTGTGGGCGAACTGGCCAGGATGTATAACAAATCCCTTACAACCATATCTTCCATCGTGGCCAAGAAAAAGGAAATCAAGGAAGCTGTTGTTGCATAGGGGTAAATATGCTGACAAAAAAGAGATCACCAGTACTCGAAGATGTTGAGAAGTTATTATTGGTGTGGATAAACGAGAAACAATTAGCAGGAGATAATCTTATGATGTCGATTATTTGTGAAAAGGCTAGGCAGTTGCATGACGATTTGGTAAAGAAATTGCCTGCAACTAGTGGTGATGTGAGTGAATTTAAGGTCAGCAAAGGCTGGTTTGAGAGATTTAAGAAGCATACTGGCATACACAGTGTGATAAGGCATGGTGAGGCTGCCAGTTCAGACCAAAAAGTGGCTGAAAAATATGTGCATGAATTCAAGTAGTACATAGAGGCTGAAGGACTGAAACTTGAACAAGTGTTCACTTGTGACAAAACAGGCCTCTTTTGGAAGAAAAGGCCAAAGAGGACCTAAATTACTCAGGAGGAAAAGGCACTGCCAGGACACAAACCTATGAAAGACAGGCTGACGCTCATGTTCTGTGCTAATGCTAGTGGGGATTTCAAAGTGAAGCCATTACTAGTGTACTATTCTGAAAATCCCAGAGTGTTTAAGAAAAACAATGTTATGAAGAGTAAATTGTGTGTGTTTTGGAGGTCTAATAATAAGGCATGGGTCACGAGGGAAATTTTCCTTGAGTGGTTCAATGAAGTGTTTGGCCCTAGTGTGAAGAATTACCTTCTGGAAAAGAAATTGGATCTCAAGTGCCTCCTAGTAATGGACAATGCACCTGCTCATCCTCCAAACTTGGATGACCTAATTCTGAAGGAGTTTGGGTTCATCACAGTAAAGTTCTTGCCCCCGAATACCACTCCTCTCCTCCAGCCCATGGACCAGCAGGTCATTTCAAACTTTAAAAAACTCTACACCAAAGCAATGTTTGAAAGGTGCTTTAATGTGACCTCACACACTCACTTGACCCTAAGAGATTTTTGGAAAGAACACTTCAGTATTCTCCATTGCATAAGCCTTATAGGTAAGGCTTGGGAGGGAGTGACTACCAGGACTTTGAACTCTGCTTGGAGAAACTTGTGGCCAGATTGTGTCCACAAGAGGGATTTTGAAGGGTTTGAGGTGGCCCCTGATGAGCCTATGTCACTTGTGAACTCTATTGTGGCATTGGGGAGTTCCATGGGGTCGGATGTGAGTTTGGAGGATGTGGAAGAGTTGGTGGAGGACCACAACGAAGAGCTAACCACTGAGGAGCTGCAAGAGCTTCAGCAGGAACAGCAAGAGATTGCAGCTCAGAATCTTGCTGCAGAGGAGGAAGAGAGATGGAAGAAGGTGCCTTCTTCAGAAATTAAGGAGATTTTTGAAATGTGGGGTAGGATGGAAAGATTTATGGAGAAACATCACCCTGAGAAGGATGTTGCAAGCCATATCGGCAACTTGTACAGTGACAGAGTCTTGGCCCATTTTAGGGAAGTTTTAAAGAGACGCCAGAAACAGAGCTCTCTGGACAGTTTTTCGTGAGACAGGACTCCAGTGACTCTCAAGCTGGTCCTAGTGGCATTAAGAAACAGAGAAGAGAAGTAACCCCAGAAAAGCACTTAGTACCTGAGGTGTTGATGGAAGGGGATTTCCCTTCCAAACAGTAATTCAATCTCTCTCCTTCTCCAGTCTTCCATACACTAAGAAGAATTGCCAATAAAGGTAAGTGTTATGCTGTTAACGTTTCATTCATCATGTCCCATTGTATTGTTTATGTACTACATCTATATTTCATGTAAAAAAATTTTTTGTTTTAATACTTCTGGGTATCAGGAATGGATTAATTATATTTACATTATTTCTTATGGGAAAAATTGATCCGAAAATCGTCTATTTCGATAATAGTCCCACTTCCAGGAACGGATTACCGACGATAAATGAGGGACCACTGTACTTGCATTTGTAAATTTTTAAGATAGTAAATAGGCCTTATCTGTGAGTGGCAGCTTACTGAAGAAGGGAATAAGAGACTTTCCATGACCCATCGAGTTCTTTTACCATAGCATCACTGAGCTCTGTGCCACAAATTCTTGTTGGATTATATTTTTCCTAATTTTCCCTTTCTTCTATTCTTGGTTACATGAGTTTATAAGAAGAAAATTAATGTTTACCTCAGTTCTCTGATAGATCATTTATAGAACATTTACCTGCACATATTTAAACAGTGATAGTATATGCTTTAAGAAAATTAAAGATGGTCTGCAACCAAAATTTTTGCAGGTACCACCCTGATGTTATTACAGAAAACATACTAGATATAGGTTAATAGGATATATGATTTGCTCTTGAATTTACTGTGGAACAATTTTCAAGATATATATACTATAGTTATAAAATAAAGCATATATTGAAAATCTGATGCAATACTTAACTGACCCTAGTACTGTGTATTTTTCAGATTCACTCATAGAGGTAAGAGAGAAGCAGCCCATGTATTATTGTTGGTGTTGGCTTCCTCCCTCCCCTCCCCTCCTTCCTCCTTTTCTTCTACTTTCCAGCTTAAAATCAAGTGCTTTTCCAGTATTATTATGCAATGAATTTTGATCTATATTTGCAAAGTAATGATTAAGTCAGGATTAAAAAATAAACTTGTTTAAATTTTTTATTTTTACAGTAAGGGAATTACATCTAATAAGTTATTAATTACAGTATAATTTACAGTTCAGGTAAAGTTTCTGATGTAGATCCAGATTTCTGGCTGCTAGATCAGTTTTATGTCTGGAATGAAATGGTTTGGTGAAAAATGGTCAAATTGCCTCTACAACCCTTTCTTCGCCCATTGAATTATACCTTTTGTAATCTTGCACCATCGTCTAATTTCTGTACTACCAACTCCCTGCATACATTGCTCTCAAACATGATATATCCACTGTCTCCATCCTCCTCCTCTGCAACATTTAAAACCATGCTTCACATACATATAACAATGTTGATATTACATTCTGGTACATTCCCCCCTCTATTTTTTTTTCTTTTAAATTAACTTCTTTCCACAGATGCTTCAGTACCCCATATCTTTTTACCCTTGTCTATTCCATGATTCACCTCACCTTTCATAGATCAAACTCTCAACACTTAGATACATTCTAGATACATTCACTTCTTCTAATCTGATATTGACTATTGTACTTTATTCCCTAAACCTTTTATAACTTTCATCACCTTGGTTTTTTTTTCCTAGGTTTACTTTTAATTTCCTTCTTTCACACACCCTCCCAGACTCCTCCACCAACATTTACAACAGCTCTTCAGAATCTCCAAAAGGAACTATCATTGGCAAAGAGTAACTATGACAATTACTACTTGTATCAGACTCGCTATCTTTCAGTTCCACACCTCTTCCCCAACACTCTAGCATTCACTTTCTTTTACATGCCTGTATACAAATATATTGAACACCCATACACAAAATACCTGCACTTAGGAGACTGAAATTTTTGACAACGTTTTGGTCTGATTGGATCATTAATAAATCATAAGTTTGTCTCATAAGTGTGAGTTATTTTCATATAATTCCAGCCACAGTAGTGTGACTTTATTCTTTATTGAATAACCATAATGATATCACACATTCCTGTCTAAGGCCTACTTTTACTAGAAATAATCCCTCTGGAAAATAAGCCCTTTCTCATATATGCCCTACTCCATGCTTCACTTTCTGTATAAAAACTCTTTGCTTCATTTCGTAATCTACTACCTATTCCATACTTTGTTCATTACTTTCATTGTTAATTTTATCCTTGTTTTTATTGTGTGCTCATGTGCATGTGTGCACGTGTGTGCACGACTTCCCCCCCTGCCAGTCCCCCAGAGGGCTAGGTAACTAGGGATTGGCAGTGTGTACATAGTTCCTTTGCATAAAGGAAAGGGGGACAAAAGGGAGTGTAAAAATTATAGGGAATAATCCTGTTAAATACACCAGGTTAATGGTTTTGGGACTTGACATGCTGTTGGACTGTGAGCAAGGTAACATTTTGTAAAGGGGTTCAGGGAAACCAGTTAGCTGAACTTGAGTCCTGAAGGTGGGAAGTAGTGTCTTCACTCTAAAGGAGGGGTGGGAATATTTGCAGTTTGAAGGTGCCTCTGAACTATAGTGTCTGCTTGCCTCTGGCAAGACAGTGATGGAGTGAGTGATGGGGGAAAGTATTTTTTTCGGGTCACCTTACCTCAGTGAGAGACGGCCAGTGTGTTAAAAAAATTAAATACATAGAAAAAAAAAAGAGCAGCTATCCTGTAAGTGTAAAGCAACAGGTTTGTGTTTCACACATGTAGATTATTTCTGGATTACTTTCATACAATAACATCAGTATTCTTTCTCACAAAAATGTCTTCTAACTCTGTGGCTGCCACAGAGTTACTAAACACACTTTTTTTTGTATCTAGGACAGAGTTTTTGTATGGATATAAATTTTGCTCATATGAATGAAGGTGCTCTCCCAACATAGTTCATGTCTCGTGGAGTTTAATTTCAGCCTGTTATGATTTGTATGTACAGTTGTCCCTACAGATTCTCGAGAACTTTTTATTCATGGGTTTCAGTTATCCAACTTTTTTTTCTTTTATTAATGGGCAGCCCTTGAATAGATTCAGTTATCTAACAGTGTTATGGCTTAGTGGCTTTCCCATACCAAATCTTTTTATTTTGGTCATTATATATTGTGTGTCAATATTAATCAGATTAGTATGATACATTATAGAATGATATATTACAGAGATAGGTTTTTGAAACACAAAATGAACACAGATTTGAAAAAAAAAAACAGACTTAATTTTGTTTTATTTGCGGTTTCTAGTTCGCGGGTCTTCTAAGACTGTAACCAGAGCAAATTTGTAGGGACAACTTTATCCAGTACAGTATATACACCATGCGAAGTTGCCCATGCGGTCGTATATGCAGGTATTTGTCATTAACAGTTTTCAGTGTAGTGCTGTGCAAGTTTTGTAATTAATTTATCTGTTGTATTTAATTACACTTGTATTGCATTTTTTGTGTGTATTTGTCATTGTACTTGTCTCACTAACTCCCACACACTTATTGAGAGTAGTAAACTTTTAATATTTTTTCTCTTCAGTTGTAGGGTACTGAGACTTAAATTGTATTGTAAATGTTATTAATGTACTATACATTAGTATCAGTCATTGGATATGAAAAATATGGTATTTAACAACTGCTTTCATGAGTTGGGCAGATGATACACATTTAAGACATTTTAAGTGAGTAATGTCAGTAGTTTGATTCATTTCCATGTGTGCTAATCTTTGATCCATTTTTTATGGTAGATCACAACACTTATTTTTTTAGTCTCAATGTTGAAGCATTAAAGACTTTTTCTTTTTCTTTTTATTATTTATTATTTATATTTTTGGAGTGACATCTAAACTGTCATATCTGGGTGCCTCTGCAAAGACTGACATTGTGTGAATGATGTTGAAATTTTTGAATGATGATGATGAGCATTTCTTTTTTTGGGTCACCCTGCCTCGGTGGGAGACAGCCATCGTGTTAAAAAAAATGTTGAAATTTTATGGGAATGACTATTTATAGTGATGCTAATAATTCACAAGTTGTTTCTCGCACAACCACTTATGGTGCGAGATTAACCCTTTGACTGTTTCGATCGTATAAATACGTCTTACGAGTCAATGTTTTTGATGTATTAATACGCGTAAATTCTAGCGGCTTCAGATCAAGAGGGAGAAAGCTGGTAGGCCTACATGAGAGAGAATGGGTCTACATGGTGGGTGTGCACCCTGTGAAAAAAATCTGGGACCCAGTGGTGCATTGTGGGAATGCCATCTTGGTAGTCCATTTTCACTACGCCTCGCAGTAAGAAGTATCTCACTCCTTGTAAAGTAAAAGGACACAAATGCAACGAATGTGACATTTTTATTGTGGCAATGTTTCGCTCTCCAGGAGCTTTGTCAAGCCGTAACGGCTTGACAACGCTCCTGGAAAGTGAAATGTTGCCACAATAAAAATGTCACATTACAGTGGACCCCCGGTTAACGAACTTTTTTCATTCCAGTAGTATGTTCAGGTGCCAGTACTGACCGAATTTTTTCCCATAAGGAATATTGTGAAGTAGATTAGTCCATTTCAGACCCCCAAACATACACGTACAAACGCACTTACATAAATACACTTACATAATTGGTCGCATTTGGAGGTGATCGTTAAGCGGGGGTCCACTGTAGTTACACTTGTGTCCTTGTGCTTTACATATTGTCGGTAATTCTATCAACTTTATTACACCTCACTCCTTGGCGGATTGGAGGTCTACTGTTCGCAAGTGATAGTTCTGACAGTGATGGAAGTGCCAGTGAATGTGAATTTCGTGGTTTTAGAGAGGGTGTGACCGAAAGCAGTGCCCAGGATAACGTAATTAGTGATGAAAACCCAGATGACCCACAACCGTTCACCTCTGGTGCTGGCACATCTCATTCACGTTCACCTGTACCAGGACGAAAAAGGAAACTATTTCCCCATTTACAAGCCTCAGATCTGAGCAGTGAAAGTAATAATGATAGTGATTTCAAAGTTTTTGAAAGTTTGAAAGCAGCTCGAGTTGCGACAGTGAGGGGGAATATTTGCTAGTGAAACGGCAGTATGTACGTCACAGCGTGCGTTTTGGTAGTGTGCCTTATGCCTTTCCAAGGCAAAGGAGTAAATCTGGGAGTACATCCCGTGGCCTTACACCACGACCTGACAGTGAAGATGACGATATTGTTACAATAGGGATGTGTAATGTGCGTGGGGAAGAAGGTGATGGTGGTGGCACGAGTCATGTGGCACCAGCAGCGGGCCACGCTACTACCTACGCTGCTGACTGTGCACAAGCACAACCAGCCTCACCCAACCCCACACTCCCACAACATCCACAACCACAACCATTACCTGCACAACCACAATCACTTGTCAATATCCAGAACCCACCAGCAGACCGCATCTGGGAGTGGCAGCAAGGCGACAGTTTTATTCCCAATCCCCATGACTTTGATGAAACACAAAGTGGAATACAGCCATCGTGTACACTTGGGAACAATGTCACTGAACTAGAATGCTTTCAGTTATTCTTTGATGAACCCCTGATGGAAATTATTGTCAGGGAAAGCAACACATACTATGAGTACACTATGGCAAATACAATTCTTTCGCCAAAGTCGCAGCTACACAAGTGGAAGGACACAACTGTGGCAGAGACGTACCTGTTCTTTGCCACAATAATGCTTATGCCACACGTGTATAAGCACACTGTCACCACATACTGGTCGACGGAACGCCTGATTTCAACCCTAGATTTTAGTGATATTATAGGAGTCAATCGTTTTTTGATACTGTTACGTATATTACACTTTCCAGACAAAACAAGGCCTGACAGAAGTGATAGGTTATATAAGATCAGAAATGTGTTTATGTACCTGAAACAAAAGTGCTGTATGTATTTTTATCCCTTCAGGAAGCTTGTTATTGATTAGTTTTTGATTTTGTTCAAAGGAAGACTCATTCAAGTACATACCAAGCAAGAGGAAATGCTTTGGTATAAAGTTATTTGCACTGTGTGATTGCAGAAGTGGTCTGGTTTGGGATATAATTGTGTACATTGGCAGTAATACATTGAGAGATACCAGGAAGTTATTGGGTATCTCTGGTGATGTGGTTAGAACAATGATGGAACCATATCTTGGTAAGGGGCATATATTATATACTGATAACTGGTACACAAGCCCCATACTCAGTGATTTCTTACGCGTGAACATGACAGACGTTTGTGGCACAGTGCGTGGTAATCGTAAGCATATGCCAAGGTTCGACACTGGCACTCGCAGAGGTGAGGTGCAGGCCTTTGCTGGCAATGACATCATGGCATTTTGGTGCCATGACAAATGTGATGTCACATTGTTGACATCAGTTCACCGAAATGAAATGGCAGATAGTGGCAGGCAGAATAGAGACCAATGAACCCATTCTAAAACCTGCAGCTGTCATGGACTACAACCTCATTATGCGCTTAGTGGACAAATGTGACATGCAGATTGGGTTTGCTGGTTGTATATGCAAGAGTTTTATAAGTGGTACATAAAACTTTTTATCCATCTTCTTGATATTTCCATGCTGAATGCTTATAACATATACAAGTTGAAGACCAACAACGAACCAAAATATGGTGAATTTTGTTTGTCAGTCATCAGACAAATAGTGGGGCAGCGGGCCTCCAGCAGCAACAGCCTTGTTGACCAGGCAAGCACCAGACGAGCCTGGCCTATGGCCGGGCTCAGAGAGTAGATATACTCTTGAAATTCTTCAAAGGTATATCAAAGGTATTCCAAGGAGCAACACCTGCAATAGACCAGCGCCCATGAAGTTGCCAACACATGCCATCTCGTTTGAGGCCTGGTGATCACTACCCCATACAAATGCCTCCTACTGCTTTCAAGAAAAGTGCTCATAAGAGGTGTTTTGTATGTGGACATACCACAAAACGCCCACAAAAATGCAGAGACACTCGTTTTATGTGTGAGGAGTGTCAAGTGCCACTCTGCATATATCCATGGTTCAAAGAGTTCCACAAGCTGCAGCAGTCCTAGGAAAGTGTTCAGTGACTGTACATATGTATATATATTATAGAACAATAGTAATAAACAATGTTTTGTATTGTTTGTGTAAACAGGTTTTATAAACAATTTAATAGTGATAATGTTTGTTCAGTTATTATGTTGTAAACAATGAGTGTATATTTGAACAATGCACCTTACTTTGGTCTCACAGCCACATAAGTTACTTAGAAAAGAAAAATATTGGAAAATACAAGAAACCTTCGAATTGGAGTAAGTAAAAGAATACCGGGTGAGCGGCATTCGCCACTGTTGCCATATGTGGCTCATTTTCTGCCAACTTTGCGCCTCTATATCTCTAAGTACTGATGGCAAAATTTTTTTTTAGGCTTAAAACACACTGTAAAATAATCCTAACATTTTGGTAAGAAATTTTTTTTTTTCGAACATTTTGCGACATAGAATGACAGTTTCAGAAATGGGCTTGTGACAGTCAAAGGGTTAAATCAGCAGACTAATACATTTTTGAGTAAAATAGTCTCTTGTATTACTAATAAAGATTTTTAAAATTTTAATAAATTTACAAAATACTGTGGTAAGGCTTGTGGCATATTTGACACCAGCCATGTCCATAAGACAATACTGTCCTTATAATCTGTTTAGGTTTATAATAGAGCTATCATTATACATGCATTAGTTTAAATCACTCATGGTTATATAAAACTAAGTTGGATATTATTTTCATAAAACAGGTTGTAAATGTTATTATTTATATTCACACATTTGAACTATTCATTCCATGACACTTATGCTGAACTTTTCAGTGATAAAATCAGGTTTATGAGAAAGGATTTATATAGATATGTTCAGGTAAAAAGATTGATGTAGATGATAGAATGTGTAAGAAATATGAAGAATTAGGGGAGCTCTTGAGTATACATTGTCACAAAATTTTGGTCTTTAAAATTAATGAAGTTATGTACATTTGTCAAAAACATTTATTAAGGGACACTAAAAATTTTGCAGAAAAAAAAAAATGACTTGTAGAGAAATCATGTTAAAACCATTGTAAGCAAGTTCATACTAAAACTGGGAGGCCAGTGCTTTAGCTACTGTACCATGCTGGTGACTTAGCATTCTCCTACTTGTCTGTTTTGAGTTGTCATGCCTCTACTTTGTACATATGCATGTTTACTAAGGCATCCCTCTTCCTTTACCTATGCTTGTTTCTTAAGTGTCAGTAGTGTGTGCTTCAATGTTGTGCTTGCTAAACTCTAACACTTAGGTCTTTATCAGTTGTTTCAAGTGCTACTTCAATGATTTTAACACTTGAAGGTACAAAGATGATTGGTGGCTACAATATATAGAGAAGATTTCACCTGTGGCCTACTCCAAAGTTCCTGTGGGGTGAAGTGTCAAAATTAACACTTTTGGGGTTTCGGCCGTACTAGTACGGCTTACGTGCCAGGGTTTTTGACGTACTAGTACGCATAAATTCTAGCGCCCTCAAATCTAGCAAGAGAAAGCTGGTAGGCCTACATATGAAAGAATGGGTCTATGTGGTCAGTGTGCGCAGTATAAAAAAAATCCTGCAGCACACAGTACGTAATGAGAAAAAAAAACTTTGACCGTGTTTTTGGTTTAAAACAGCGACTTTGCACTGTATTTTCATATGGTATTTATGGTTGTATTCTAGTTTTCCTGGTCTTATTTTATAGAATGGAAGACATTACAGAAATTGAGATGATTTTGATTGGTTTCACAATGAAAAGTGCCTTGAAATTGAGCTCAAAGTAGCAGAAATGTTCGATTTTTGCCAAAGTTCAAAAGTAAGCAAATCATGCCACGCATCCAATACACGTCGACTGGTGAATCTTATATTCTTTCACAAGCGCGCTGGTAGTATTTATGCCATTTCTACACTAATGCAGTAGTCTGCGTAGCAGTAAATCTTCTATTTTTTTGTGAGAATAAAAATTCAAAGTGGAAAGCAAAAGAAATGTAAGAGGGGCATGGAGATGTGACTAATGAACAGAGGAAATGTTATTTTAGTGCCAGGAATGTCTTTCTTATTTATTCTGGACCCCATTTGGAAATTGGCATCTTTTGAAATTTGTGTGAAATTGGCAAAATTGCTAAATTCTGACCACTTTATTGGATAGGTGAAATCGGTAAATGGGTGGTTTCTTGTACTCATTCGATAGAAAAAACAGATTTCTAGCGAAATAGTTATGATTTTTGTCGACTAGTACACTGGAATTGGCCGAAAATAGGGCTCAAAGTGGGCAAAATCGCCGATGCGTAAACATCATCGAGACCACTAATTCGCGAGAGCATAATTCCATAAGTTTTTCATCAGATTTCATACTTTTGGTGCCATTATGACTGGGAAAGGATTCTTTATCTTTTCATAAGATTTTTTTTTTTTTTTTTTTTTAATTTTGGCGACCATGAGAACAAATCTCTGAGAGGGCCTGGCTACCCTCAAAGGGTTAATGGGATTGATATATGGAAAAGGGAATTGGGAAAAATCCTCAATTATACTTTTTCACATATACAAATCCAAGTCAAAACCCTTTTTCAGTATTAGACCTCTACTCAAAGATGAGAAAAAGAAATAAGAAAAACCCTGAAGAGTATGAATTAGTGTTGAGCAATCTATTCAGTACCATGAGAGTTGAACAGCCAGATAATTTCTTCATTAACTTTGCTCACCCTACAAATTTTGTCTCACATGATTACATATCCTTTAGACCTCAAAATTGAAATTGACATACTCATACATGCAGCAGCTGAACCTCATTCAAAGCATTCTTCATTTATAAAGAGATGCAAAGTACAGTACCTTTATCATGCACACAGTGTTCATTGGGGAAGGAGCTTAGAGTCAAGTGAAATTCCAGGGCCTTTAACCCTTAAACTGTCCAAACAGATCTATGCTTACATGCGTAGTGGTCCAAGAGTAGATCTATGTTTTTTTACATATTTTCAAATACGTGTACGTATAACAAAAAAAAAGTATATTAAAGTTTTTTTTACACATTTACAAAAGTAAAAAAAAAAAAAGCCTACGTTTTTTTACATACTTTAAAATGTTGAAAAAACGTAGATCTACGTTTAGACAGTTTAAGGGTTAAATAGATTCATGACAAAAAAATATTTCAGACCAGCAGTATTAACATCATGCATCATAAATAAAATCTTTGAAAGGGTGCTGTGACACCACCACATTATTTTTTATGGATTTGCTTGGCCTACATAACCCAAGTCAACATGGATTTAAAGTAAGATCATTATGACAAAATTACTTTTGTTTTGGAAGGAAACCAAAAACAATGTAGCCTACATGAATTTTGCGAAGGTGGTTGGCAAATATGACCATGGAGTGATAGCCTATAAAATGAAGTCAATAAGTATAAGTGAATGCTCGGGTGTTGGCATGAGGTGTGGGGGTTAAAAGATAAAGAATCTAACACAAAGTGAGAGTTGTCACAGTTGCTTTTTGCTGATGACACTGTGCTTTTGGGGGATTCTGAAGAGAAGTTGCAGAGGTTGGTTGATGAGTTTGGTAGGGTATGTAAAAGAAGGAAATTAGAAATGAATATAGGAAAGAGTATGGTGATGAGGATAACAAAAAAAAATAGGTAATGGAAGATTGGATATCAGATAGGGAGAGAGTATGGAGGACGTGAATGTATTCAGATATTTGGAAGTGGACGTGTCAGCAGATGGGTCTATGAAAGATAAGGTGAATCATAGAATCAATGAGGATAAAAAGGTGAGTGGTGCACTGAGGAGTCTGTGGAGACAAAGAACTTTATCCATGGAAACAAAGAGGGGAATGTATGAGAGTATAGCTATACCAATGCTCTTGTATGGGTGTGAGGCATTGGTGGTGAATGTTGCAACAAAGAGAAGGCTGGAGGCAGTGGAGATGTCATGTCTGAGGGCAATGTTCGGTGTGAATATAATGCAGAAAATCTGTGGTTTGGAGATTAGGAGCAGGTGTGGGATTAGCAAAACTATTCAGAGGGCTGAGGAGGGGTTATTGAGATGGTTTGGACATGTAGAGAGGATGGAACAAAATAGAATGACTTCGAGAGTATATAAATGTGTAGTTGAGGGAAGGCAGGATGGGGGTCTGCCTAGGAAAGGTTGGAGGGAGGGGGTAAAGGAGGTTTTGTGTGCAAGGGGCTTGGACTTCCAGCAAGTGCAAGTGTATGTGAGCATGTTAGATAGGAGCAAGTGGAGACAAATGGTTTTTAGGACTTGATGTGCTGTTGGAGTGTAAGCAAGGCAATATTTATGAAGAGATTCAGTGGAAACCAGCAGACAGGGCTTAATTCCTGGAAATGGGAAGTACAGTGCCAGCATTCTGAAGGAGGGGTGTTAATGTTGCAGTTTTATAACTGTAGTGTAAGCATGCCTCTGGCAAGACAGTGATGGAATGAATGATAATGAGAATTTTTCTTTTTCAGGCCACCCTACCTTGGTGGGAAACGGCCGATGTGTTGATAAAAAAAAAATAAAAAAGTATAACAGAAAAAGTAGAGAAATGCATACTGTAATTTTTAACAGATAACACTGTGGTAGTAAGCAAATCTTAGTAGAGTAAAAAGCTCAATACTTCAAGGCAAAATCCTAACACCTCTGCTGTTTTCTATTCTTAAAGTAAACATGGATAAAAATACTAGCAACAACTTCTTTTGCAGAAGTTGCCAAAATAAGTATGAAAGTTACCCCTGTATAAGACACAAAAGATTACAACAGGTGCAGTATCAGCAAAGTTTACTGATGGGCAAATGACAGTCACATGATGTTCATTGGTGACAAATTTTAACTGCTTAGATGTATAAAGAATAAAGAACTCAAAAGTAGCACATTATACAGAACACAGGCATACCATCTCCTAGAAAGTAGGAATAATTATGTATGATGACTTATTATTTAGAGTACACAATGAGTCTAGTTCTCCATGGGAAAGTAGAACAGAATTCTTCCTCCATAAGCCATGCGTGTCATAAGAGGTGACCAAAATGCTGGGAGCAAGGGGCTAGTAACCCCTTCTCTTGTGTACGTTACTAAAGTTAAAAAGAGAAACTTTTGTTTTTCTTTTTGGGCCACCCTGCCTCAGTGAGATACAGCCAGTTTGTTGAAAGAAGAAGAATAAGTCTAGTGCAGCAAATGATAGGATGGATTATATGAACATTCAAAACGAGAAGCAATGCCATTCATGCTACTTTTCTAATCAGTGCTGCTCACAACTTTAATATTGTTCTGTGCTCAGCATCTTTCATATCAAGAGTGAGAGGAAAATCTGAAGAGGTCATTTACTCCCCACATAGAATTAATAAACATCTAACCTGCTGGGAAGGTCTCAAATTTATATTGAAGCTAGAATTTTGTTGTAGTGAGTGTGTGTGTGTGTGTGTGTGTGTGTGTGTGTGTGTGTGTGTGTGTGTGTGTGTGTGTGTGTGTGTGTGTTGATATGTGCACACATGACGGGTGTCTTAATGGTTTTAATATATGCACTTCAGTATATTCAGTGATGTTCATTCCTTCTTGAGTGTGTGTGTGTATATTCACAAATTCTTCATCTCCATACAGACATGTGTGTAAGGACTAATTTGCATGTTGTGTTAAGAGAAAATAATAATGTACAGTATGATACTTTTGTATTCGTCATCATTTTTTTAAGTTTATTTTATTGTTAATTATTCCTGGTAGGGATACCTAAATGATTTGTTTATTTAATTTTATTTAATATCTTTCATCATGATTTATGGACAGTATGATAAAACCTAACCTATTCTATTACTGTTAATGTTATGGGACTTGTGCGCCTACCCCAGTTTTTACCAAGACATTTTGTTGATATTTCCATATGACATAGTATGCTATAATGTATCCTTACATACCAACTGCCTTACCACTGTAAGTGATAATTTTAGAATTATACCTATTTATACATACTCATCTGAGTGTTCTTTGATTTTATCTTAATAGTTCTTGTTCTTATTACTTTTCCTATATCCATGGGGAAGTGGAATAAGAATCTTTCCTTTGTAAGCCATGTATGTTGTAAAAGTCAATTAAAATGCCGGGAACAATGGGCTAGTAACTCCTTTTCCTGTAATAATTACTAAAAAGAATAAGAAGAAAATTGTCAAAGTGGGATGTCTGCATGTGCGTGGATCTTGTGTGACTGATAAGAAAGAGATGATTGTGGATGTTATGAATGAGAAGAAGCTGGATGTTCTGGCTTTAAGTGAAATGAAGCTGAAGGGGGTGGGAGAGTTTCAGTGTAGAGGAATAAATGGGATTAGGTCAGGGGTTTCGAGTAGAGTTAGAGCTAAATGAGTAGTAGCAGTAATGTTGAAGGATGAGCTATGGCAGGAAAAGAGGGATTATAAATGTATTAATTCAAAGATTATGTGGCGTAGAATAAAGGTTGGATGTGAAAAGTGGGTTATAGTAAGCGTATATTCACCTGGAGAAGAGAGAAGTGTAGAAGAGAGAGATTTTGGGAAATGTTGAGTGAATGGGTCGGGAGTTTTGAACCAAGTGTGAGATACTTGTGGTTGGGGATTTCAATGCTAAAGTGGGTAAAAATGTTGTGGAGGGAGTAGTAGGTAGATTTGGGGTGCCAGGAGTAAATGAAAATGGGGAGCCTTTAATTGAGCTATGTGTATAAAGAGGTTTGTTAATAAGTAATACATATTTTATGAAAAAGAGGATAAATAAATATACAAGGTATGATATAGCATGTAATGAAAGTAGTTTGTTAGATATGTATTGGTGGATAAAAGGTTGATGTGTAGGCTCCAGGATGTACACGTTTATAGAGGGGCAACTGATATATCAGATCATTATTAGTTGTAGCTACAGTTAGAGTAAGAGGTAGATGGGACAAGAGGAAAATGGCAGCAACAAGTAAGAGGGAGGTGAAAGTGTATAGTGTTAGTGAAAATGTGCAAAATTTAATGAAAATATATTTTTTTTTTTTTAAACAAGTCGGCTGTCTCCCACCGAGGCAGGGGGGACCCAAAAAGAAAATACTTTCATCATCATTTAACACTTTCACCTCACTCACACATAATCACTGTTTTTGCAGAGGTGCTCAGAATACAACAGTTTAGAAGCATATACGTATAAAGATACACAACATATCCCTCCAAATTGCCAATATCCCAAATCCTTCCTTTAAAGTGCAGGCATTGTACTTCCCATTTCCAGGACTCAAGTCCGGCTATATAAAAATAACCGGTTTCCCTGAATCCCTTCACTAAATATTACCCTGCTCACACTAAAACAGCTCGTCAGTTCCCAAAAACCATTCGTCTCCATTCACTCCTATCTAACACGCTCACACATGCTTTCTGGAAGTCCAAGCCCCTCACCCACATAACCTCCTTTACCCCCTCCCTCCAACCTTTTCGAGGACGACCCCTACCCCGCCTTCCTTCCCCTACAGATTTATACACTCTCCATGTCATTCTACTTTGATCCATTCTCTCTAAATGACCAAACCACCTCAACAACCCCCCCTTCAGCCCTCTGATTAATACTTTTATTAACTCCACACCTTCTCCTAATTTCTCCACTCCAAATTTTCTGCATAATATTTACACCACACATAGCCCTTAAACAGAACATCTCCACTGCCTCCAACTGCCTCCTCGCTGCAGCATTTACAACCCAAGCTTCACACTCATGTAAGAGAGTTGGTACCATTATAATTTCACATTTCCTTCTTTGCTTCCATAGATAACGTTTTTTTTTTGTCTCAACATATATCTCAATGCACCACTCGCCTTTTTTCCTTCATCAATTCTATGACTAACCTCATCCTTCATAAACCCATCTGCTGACACATCAACTCCTAAATATCTGGAAACATTCACTTCTTCCATACTCCCTCTCTCCAATGCAATATCCAATTTTTCTTTATCTAAATCATTTGATACCCTCATCACCTTACTCTTATCCATGTTCAATTTCAACTTTTGACCTTTACACACCCTCCCAAACTCATCCACTAGCCTTTGTAACTTTTCTTTCTAATCTACCATAAACACAGTATCATCAGCAAAAAGTAACTGTGTCAACTCCCATTTTGTATTTGATTACCCATAATTTAATCCCACTCCTCTCTCCATCACCCTAGCATTTACTTCTTTTACAACCCCATCTATAATTGTATACAACCATTCTGACATTACACATCCCTGTCTAAGACCTACTTTTACTGGGAAGTAATCTTCCTCTCTTCTACACACCCAAACATGAGCCTCACTATCCTCATAAAAACTCCTTAGAGCATTTAGTAACTCACTACCTATTCTATATACTTGCAACATCTGCCACATTGCTCCCCTATCCACTCTATTATATGCCTTTTTTAAATCCATAAATGCAATGAAAACTTTCCTACCTTTATCTAAATACTGTTCACATATATGCTTCAATGTAAACACTTGATCTACACATCCCCTACCCACTCGAAAGCTCCTTGCTCATCCGAAATCCTGCTCTCTGTCTTACCTCTAATTCTTTCAATAATAACCCTACCATACACTTTTCCTGGTATACTCAGTAAACTTCTTCCCCTATAATTTTTACAATCTCTCTTGTCCCCCTTCGCTTTATATAAAGGAACTATACAAGCTCTCTGCCAATCCTAGGTACCTTCCCCTCTTTCATACATTTATTAAACAAAAATACTAACCACTCCAACAGTAGTATATCCCCCTCCCCCTGCTTTTAATATTTCTGTCATGTTCCCATCAGTTCTAGCTGTTTTACCCCCTTTCATTCTACGTAATGCCTCACGCACCTCCCCGACACTCACATCCTGCTCTTTTGCACTCCTAAAAGATGTTATACCTCCTTGACCAGTGCATAAAATTACCGCCTCCCTTTCTTCATCGACATTTAAAAGTTCCTCAAAATATTCCCGCCATCTACCCAATACCTCCTGCTCCCCATCTACTAACTCCCCTAATCTGTTTTTCCTGATGAATCCATTTGTTCCCTAGGCTTTCTTAACTTGTTTATCTCACTCCAAAATTGTTTCTAATTTTCATCAAAGTTTTTGACAGTGCCTCTCCCACTCTATCATCGGCTCTGTTTTTGCAATCTCTCACCACTTTCTTCAGCTTTCTTTTACTCTCCATACTCTGCTCTTCTTATAACACTTCTGCAAGATTTCAATAGCCTTTCCTGCAACCTAGCTAGTTTCTCATTTTATAATTTTATAATTTATAATTACGTATTATTATTATTATTATTATTATTATTACCATCCATATACCTTGTTCACTGAGCTTAATCATTTATTAAGCTGCCATGAGACACAGAGAATATAATAATAATATAATGTAACAATAATAAAAATTAATAATAATAATCACTCTGAGTGCTTTGAATGTCAACTGCCAAACCTATACAAAATATGTATGACTTTTAAAGTGCCCCAGAGCGATTATTATTAATTATTATTATTATAATTATTGCCATCGACATACCTTGTTCACTAAGTTTAATAATTTCTTAAGCTGCCATGAGAGAGACAGAAAATGTCAACATACAGATGAACACACCAGCTAACCCCTTTACTATGTACTCTTTTGTACTACTTCCATATTCCTCTTGTTTTTTTTTCTCTTGCAAGTGCTGGTGCACGTCTGTTGTGCACCCCATAGTACAGTGGACCCCTGCCTTATGATATTAATCCGTTCCTGAGAGATCATCATATGCCGAAATTATCGTAGGGCAAATTAATTTTCCCCATAAGAAATAATGGAAATCAAATTAATCCGTGCAAGACACCCAAAAGTATGAAAAAAAAAATTACCACATGAAATATTAATTTTAATACACAGACTGAAGAAGACATGCACAGTTAATACTCTACTAAAAATAGAATACATGACCCTTACCTTTATTGAAGATCTGGTGATGATTGATGGGATGGGAGGAGGTGAGTGTGTGAAAGTTGTTATTGTTTAGAAGGGGAATCCCCTTCCATTATTGAAGATCTGTTGGTGATTGATGGGATGGGAGGAGGGGAGTGTGTGGAAGTTGTTATTGTTTAGAAGGGGAATCCCCTCCCATTAGGACTTGAGGTATCAAGTCCTTTTCTGGGGTTACTTCCCTTCTTTTAATGCCACTAGGATCAGCTTGAGAGTCACTGGACCTCTGTCGCACAACATATCTGTCCATAGAGCTCTGTACCTCTCGTACCTTTATGATTTGTCTAAAGTGGTTCACAACATTGTCATTGTAATAGTCACCAGCACGGCTTGCAATAGCTGTGTGAGGGTGATTTTCATCCATAAAAGTTTGCACTTCAAGCCACTTTGCACACATTTCCTTAATCTCTTTTTTTCAATTCCATACTAATTCTCACCCTTTTTACCACAGGGATGGCACTAGAAGCTTTTTTGGGGTCCGTAGTGACATATTTTGCAGTTACAAGCACTAAAAATACTGGGATAATGTGAAATATACCGAATGTATGCGTAGATGCGACCACACTGGCTTGCTTGTAAACACTGGCGCTGAGGCCACACGTGGGACGCGTCCTGGACGAATCACGTAAGGCGAGTTTTTTAGTGTGAGACGAGGCAAAATTTTTGCTTTAAAATGTATCGTTTGGCGGATTTAACGTAACATAATGCCATCGTAAGGCGGGCGGTCCACTGTACAAGTGCAGCAGCACTTGAGAGAGGAAAAACAAGAGGAAAATGGAAATACAAAAGAAGTTCACAGTAAAGAGATTAGCTGGTGTGTTTGTCTGTATTTACATTCTATCTCTCAGGGCAGCTTAATTAAGAAATGATTCAACTCAGTGAACAAGGTATGTTGATGGTGATGATGATAATAATAATAATAATACTTACTAATAATAATGATAAAGATTTCTTGTAATAATAACAGTACACGTAGCTCTGGAGTGCTTTAAATGTCAGCACCAAACCTATACAAAATACGAATGACATTTAAAGCACCCCTGAGTGATTAATTATATTTTATTATTAATTATATTATATTATCATCACCACCATCGACATATCTTGTTCACTGAGTTTAATCATTTCTTAATTAACCCTTTCAGGGTCGGCAGGCCCTCTCCTAAATTTGTTCTGGGTTGGAAATTTTTCAAAAAAAAAAAAAAAAAAAATTTGTTCTTATGAAATGATAGAGAATCTTTTCCCGATCATAATGACACCAAAAATATGAAATTTGATGGAAAACTTACGGAATTATGCTCTCGCAAAGTTAGCGGTCTCGGCGATGTTTACGCATCGGCGATTTCGCCCACTTTGAGCAATATTTTCACCCAATTCCAATGTACCAGTCGACAAAAATTATAACTATTTCGCAGGAACTCCATTTTTTCTATCGAATGAGTACAAGAAACCACCCATATACCTATTTCAACTATCCAATAAAGTGGTCATAAATTGGCAATTTTGCCAATTTCACAAAAAAATTCAAAAGATGTCAATTTCCAAATATGATCCAGAATAAAAAAGACAGACATCCTTGGTACTAAAATAACATTTCCTCTATTCATTAGTCATGTCCCCCGGCCTTTGTTACATTTCTTTTGCTTTCCACTTTGAATTTTTATTCTCACAAAAATAGAAGATTTACTGTTATGCAGTGTACTGCATTAGTGTATAAATGGTGTAGAAATGGTATAAATAATATCAGCGCATTTGTGAAAGAATATTAGACTCCAGTTGACGTGTATTGGACGCATGGCATGATTTGTTTACTTCTGAACTTTGGAAAAAATTGAACATTTCTGCTACTTTGAGCTCAATTTTAAGGTACCTTTCATTGTGAAACCAATCAAAATCATCTCAATTTCCATAATATGTCTTCCATTCTATAAAATGAGACCAGGAAAACTAGAATACAACGATAAATAGCATACAAAAATACACTGCAAAGTCGCTGTTTTAACCCTTTGAGGATCCGTCCCGTAGGTCTACGACTTTACGTTCAGGGTCCAAACCGTAGATCTACGTCATGAGCTCAGCTCACTCTGATAAACTGTGAGTGGTACATTTGGGCCTAGATATGAGAGAATACATATATGTGGTATGTGTGCACCACATAAAACAGATCCTGCAGCACGCTGTGTATAATGAGAGAAAAAACTGAAATCATGATTTTTCGATTAAAACAGCGACTTTGCAGTGTTTTTTCGTATGTTTTTTATAGTTCTATTTGTGATTTCTTGGTCTCATTTGATAGAATGGAAGACATATTACAGAAATAGAGATGATTTTGATTGGTTTTCGCACTGGAAATGGCTTGAAACTAAGCTCAAAGTAGCAGAAATGTTAAATTTTTGCCGATATTCAAGAGTAAACAAACGACCTCACACGTCTAATACACGCCAGCTGGTGGGTCTAATATGCATTCACAAATATGGTGATGATATTTATACAATTATTACAGTATTGCATAACAGTAAATCTTCTATTTTTTGGTGTGAATAAAAATTCAATATGTGAATAAAAAATAAAAATGGAATTTATTTGTAAAGCCTCAAAACGTAACTAATGAACAGAGGAAATGTTAGTTTAGTTCTAGGAATACCTACATTGTTTATTCTGGACCCTATTTTGAAATTGGAATATTTTGAACTTTGTGTTAAATTGGCCAAATTAACAATTTCCGATCACTTTAATTTGTAGTTGAAACAGTTGACTTGGCGATTTCTTGTGCTCAGTCGATAGAATAGAAGTAATACTAGTGAAATAGCTAAGAATTTGGTTGACTGGAATAATGTAATTGGCCTAAAATGGGAGTCAAAGTCAGCAAAATCGCCGATTCGTAAATATCGCTGACACATCAAAATTCGCGAGAGCATAATTTCATCAATTTTCCATCAAATTTCGTACTTTTTGTTTTATTACCTTCACAAAAAGATTCTCTACCATTTCATAAGAAAAAATAACAATTTTTTTTTTTTAAATTCTTGGACACTGGGGCACCACTTCAGATTTGGGCCTTGGACCCTGAAGGGGTTAAACCAAAAACACAGTCGGATTTTTTTTTCTTATTACACACTGTGTGCTGCAGGATTTTTTTTAGAATGCGCACACTGACCACATAGACCCATTCTTTCATATGTAGGCCTACCAGCTTTCTCTCGCTAGACTTGAAGACGCTAGAATTTATGCGTACTAGTACGGCACCAACTCTGAAAGGGTTAAGCTGCCATGAGAGACGGAGAATGTAAACACAGATGAACACACCAGCTAACCCTTTTACTTTGAACTTCTTTTGTACTTCTTCCATCTTGTACTATGGGGTGCACAGTCAAGTACAAATTTATAGATTAAATATGTAATCTTGGAGATTGCTTGATACTGAGACCCATTACTGACCCCTTTACAATGAACTTCTATTGTACTTCTTCCATTTTCCTCTTCCAAGTGCTGCTGCACTTCTGTCTTGTACTATGGGGTGCACAATCAAGTACAAATTTGTACAAAGATGTAGTCGTGGAGACTTTAAAAGCTAGTGTACTGAGTGGCTGTAAGGAGGTGATTTAGATGCTTGACGCTGAGACACCGCGCTGCCCGTTTCCGTGACCCAAGTTCTCGTATGGCATACAATGCTGACTCGTGGGAGAGCCCGTCGTAACTCTGAGTTGTCCGTAAACAAGTACATATGTTGGTAAATGAAGAGAGGCCATATACAAATGACATAAGTTGTCGAAAATGCGTTCGTCTGACCAGTCTGATGTGCATTTAGGAATGCACTGACATTATTTATACAATTACAGCCTCTCCTCACTTAACGACGGAGTTCCGCTCCTAAGACCACATCGTTAAACAAATTCATTGCTAAGTGAGGAGCATACTATAATGGTAGCGAGTTTGTGTCAATCATCTTTGATATTGTTTTAACCCGTAAACGGTCCAAGCAGATCTACGTTCACATGTGTAGTGCTACAAAAGTAGATTACGTTTTTTTTACATATTTTCAAATATAACAAAAAAAAAAGTAGATCAAAGTTTTTTACACATTTTCAGATGTAAAAAAACAAAAAGAAGATTACTTTTTTTACATACTTCCATATGTTGAAAAAATGTATATATACGTTTGGACTGTTTACGGGTTAATGTCACCTTTGCCCCATTTATAACATTTCTGGTATATTTTTAAATGTCTATACAGTAGTGTACTGTATATTGAAATAAACAGAATAGAGGAACTCAGCTTTGATATACAGTGGACCCCCGGTTAACGATATTTTTTCACTCCAGAAGTATGTTCAGGTGCCAGTACTGACCGAATTTGTTCCCATAAGGAATATTGTGAAGTAGATTAGTCCATTTCAGACCCCCAAACATACACGTACAAACACACTTACATAAATACTCTTACATAATTGGTCGCATTCGGAGGTGATCGTTATGCGGGAGTCCACTGTACATTATTTAGATATAAATACTGGTCAAAGAGCCCGTCGTAAGTCCGAGGCATCGGTAAACGAGTATGTCGCTACGTGAGGAGAGGCTGTATTGCAATAATGCAGTAGTCTGCATGACAGTAAATACAGTGGGACCCTGGATTTCATCCTTAATGCATTCCAGGAGGTCAGTTTAAATCTGAAACGGATGAAAACTGAAGCAATATTTCCCATAAGAAATAATGTAAATCCAATTAATCTATTTCAGACACCCAAAAATCTTAACATAAAATAAATTTTATAGAGAATAACTATAGTGTTGCACCTCTTAAGTGGTTAGCTCTTCCCTGTGGTTGTCCACCAACCCTTCCACATCTTGGCCACTCACATCCAATCCCATGGACTTCCCCAAAGCCACAATGGATTCCACAACAGGTATAAGGTTGTCATGTTTACACTAACTTATAGTAAGTTAGTGATAGAACTAGGCATTAAAACACAATAAAAAGTAAAATACATACACAGTACATTTATTACTTACCTTAAAATATTTGTAGTCTTAATGTAGGGTAAGAGGTGAGTAGTTTTTATTTGTAGTCCCAGGCGGACTACATCCCAGGCAGACTACATCCGCCTGGGCTATATCTACCAGCTACATATACTGTGGCCCACAGCCACATTATTACCATCGACATACCATGTTCACTGATTTTAATCGTTTCTAACAACTACCTTTAGATGCCATCATAAACAAAGGGAGAAGCAATGAATAATTCCTGCTGAGAATTGTAAACAAAAGGGTTATGTAAAGTGTATTAAGGGCGGTGACTGGACCAGATGCAGACTCATACAATTTTCTCTAATGCTGGACCAGAGAAAATGTAATTTTTCCCTCCACCGACTCACCCCTCGATAGTATATAAACATTACATGTTTATATAGCATTTAAATATTGCATGTTTATATGCTTATATAATTTTTAAGAAAATATCTTGGATTGATGAAAATGTCTCTATTAACGTAAAATAAGACATTTAACCCTTAAACTGTCAAAACGTAGATCTACATTTGCACTCATAGCACTCTGACCTTAATTTTCTCCGTAAGAAAGCATGTAAAAAAAAGTAGATCTATGTTTGGAGCGCTACGCGAACAAACGTAGATCTATTTTTGGACAGTTTAAGGGTTAATGTGCCCGAGAGTGATTATTATTAAACATACATAGCATATAAACATTGCATGTTTATATGCTATGTAAAGTGTTTCTTATATAATTTTGAAGAAAATATCATAGATGGATTAATGAAAATGTCTATATTAATGTAAAATGAGACATTTAATGGTCCCAAGAGTAATTATTATTTAACATACATCACATAAGTCGGTACCTGACCAGCTGGGCTGTGGTTCGTACAGTGGATTGTGTGCAGCCAGCAGTAACAGCCTGGTTGATCAGGCCCTGATCCACCATGAGGCCTGGTCACAGATTGGGCTGCAGGGGCGTTGACCCACCGGAACTCTCTCCAGGCAAACTCCAGGCATATAAACATTGCATGTTTATATGCTATGTAACGTGTTTCTTATATAATTTTGAAGAAACTATCATAGATGGATTAATGAAAATGTCTATAACGTAAAATAAGACATTTAATGTGTCCAAGAGTGAGTCACGAACGTAGGAGTGGCCCAGGGGGACACATCTGATACGGACAATTTCCGAGACAATGGACGAAATCCGGAGTAAAATTTCGCCAAAAAAAGTGGTCAAAATCCAAATTGTATGATATCCGGTGCGGACGAAATCTGGGGTTCCTCTGTATTCACTTTTTTGTGTGAATAAAAATTCAGATTGGAAAGCAAGCCTAATATAGGAGAGGCCTGGGGACATGACTGATGAACAGAGGAAATGTTATTTTAGTGCCAAGAATGTCTACATTGTTTATTCTAGACCCTATTTTGAAATTGGCATTTCTTGAATTTTGTGAAATTGGCCAAATTACTAATTTCTGATCACTATTGGGTATTTATTTATTTATTTATTTATTTATTTTATTTATTTATTTTATGTCTTTGCAAACAGTACATTGAGATTTTGTATTTACAATAGTGGGTTGCAATACAAAGAGAGCCTCTATTATGCCTGGGCATTATGGGCCAACTTAACATTATTGGCTTACAGTCTACTTAATACTAAGGAGTATATCATAGTTGTACAGTAGGATAGTAATTATTTCATAGTTGTACAGTAGAATATTAACCCGTAAACGGTCCAAGCAGATCTACGTTCACATGTGTAGTGCTCCAAAAGTAGATCTACGTTTTTTTTATACATATTTTCAAATATAACAAAAAAAAAGTAGATCAAAGTTTTTTTTACACATTTTCAAATGTAAAAAAAAAAAAAGATTTACTTTTTTACATACTTTCAAATGTTGAAAAAACATATATATACGTTTGGACCGTTTACGGGTTAATTATAAATGAATCAAAATTTGTATAAAGCAAAGATATATTTATATTCGAAAATACTTTTTTTGAAAACAATGATTCAATTATATTCCTGTCAACAATGGATAAAAGGTTCAATGTGATTGTTTTAGTTATGATGTGGGAGTACGTAAGTGAGTAAGTGTGTGTAGCCTAAATAGTTGATTGGGCAGTTTCCTGTACTCATTTGATAGAATGTAAGACATACTATCGAGCTGGAAGAATGGCCTAAAATTGGACTCAGAGGATGAAATCACCGATACATAAATATTATCGACAGTAAAATTTGTGAAAGTTTAATTTCATCAGTTTTCCATCAAATTTTGTATTTCTTGTTTTATTACCTTCAGAAAAGGATTCTGTACCATTTCTTAAGAAAAACTGCCCCCCCCCCAACCCTGAGAGCAAGTTTGAAAGCAGGGGCCATGACTCTGAAAGCTTTAATAATTCTCTTGGTAACTGAACACCACCTCCTAATCTCCAAATTCCTAATTTTTTGCATAATATTCACACCACACATTGCTCTCATTTATAAAGGGATGCATGGGAAATTAGTTATCCTGACTTCAGTCTTGAAGGTGAGAAGTACATTTCCGGCACTCTGAAGGAGGGGTAGCGATATTGCAGTTTGGAGGGGCATCTGATTTGTAGTATAGGCGCACTTCTGGCAAGATGGTGGTGAAGTGAGTGATCTGGAGTGTTGTTTTTTTGGGTCATCCTACCTTGGTGGGAGATAGCGGGTGTGTTAAAAAAAAAAAAATGCTTTTAAGCATAACATCACTGTGTCCAACCTCCTTACACTGCAACATTCAGAATCCATGTTTCACACCCATACAACAGTGTTAGTACCATTATATTGTGGTACTTTTTCTTTTTTGCCTCTATGAATAACATTTGTTGTCTCCACAGATGCCTCATTGCACCACCCACCTTATTTCCTTTGTCAGTTCTGTGGTTCACCATATCTCTTATAGAACATTCCACTGAGACTTCTGCTCCCAAATATCTGAACACAACACACAAATAACTCTCACACAGGAGAACGAAACTTAGGGTGTCATTTCAGTCCAACTAGTTAATGGTCCAAGTGGACTGAAACGCCTTCACAAGTTTCATTCTCCTATGCCCAGGTTATTTGTGTACTCTCCAGTCATGGTTATGTGCCTTTTTATTCTCTGAACACATTTACTTCTTGAAATGTATTTTGGATATGGTTTAAATTTCATGAGATTAGTTGCTGTCAATGCTGATAGTTAAATGTCTAGTGTGAATTAAGCTTTTGATTTTGAACAAATTGGGATGTTGCTCAGACTGTGATACATGAACTTTTACAGTACAGTTACCACTTATGATAATGCCTCCAATGCTACTGGCATTATATGCTGATGCTTTCTTTACTTGATTTATTGTTGATACCTTAGTTCCATTAGCCGTGATTGGTATCGATAGCAGCAAAGTCTTCCTTTTGCTAAAATTTGGTATTAGTGGCAGTAACTTGTAATGTTAGTACCTATTTTTGAGAGTGGCAGTAACTTGTAATGTTAGTGCCTGTTTTTGAGAGTGGCAGTAACTTGTAATGTTAGTACCTATTTTTGAGAGTAGCAGTAACTTGTAATGTTAGTACCTATTTTTGAGAGTGGCAGTAACTTGTAATGTTAGTACCTATTTTTGAGAGTGGCAGCAACTTGTAATGTTAGTACAGGTCGGCCATCACTAATCTGGCAATCAGTTATGTATCTGGTTCCATCGGTAATCCGACATTAATTTCGGCTAGCATAATTTCAAATTTCCGGGGTTGCCACACCAACCTGCTGCTACTGTTTGGTGGTGCCACTTGCTGCATAAGTCATTTCAATTTCTTTTTCTCCATTTATTGTTATAACCTGCTTACTTTTAGCCCTAGCCATGGTTCGAACGAATGAAAGAAATGCTTCTTGTTGTGTAAAGCACCTACACCGTACATTGTCCATAAAAGATAAAGTGGCTTTGAAACTACTGTCGGTTCCTGTGAGCTCCCGAGTCTCATGATGTGGGGGAATATGCTTTATTATTATGCTAATATCGACACTATGGCTTATTTACCTATCACAATTGATCTAATATGACATAATAAACAATATAAATATAAAAAGCATTGTAAATACCCCAGAATGAATAATAGTAATGATAATACTAGAGGATATGGGATAAAAGTACCATCCTCCTGTCCCTGTCTTGGGGGGCTTATATTAAAAGAAAATGTAGTGTAGTACAGGGATAACTATGATATACACTCATTTTTGTTGATTATCTTGGAAGTTACTCATTTATATCTTAACATAGCTGCATTAATAATGACAGGAATGTAATGAATTTCACAGACAACATAAAAGAACCCCACTGGAAATAAGTCACTTTGTCTGACTTTTTTGGGTTATCCTAGGTTCTCTACACATAGGCTGCTATGTATAAAAACCTATGTAACTGTATTTGTTGTTTGTTGGACTATCTTATTGAAACCTGGGCAATGTATGATGGAAAGATGGTTCTTAACATACACCAAAAATGAAAGAAATCGGATGATAAATAATGGAGTTCACTTTTCAGCCATTAGCCGCCCCTTAGTATATTTTCGTATGTTTTTTATGGTTGTATTCTCATTTATTTGGTCTCATTTGATAGAATGGAAGATATATTACAGAAATAGATATGATTTTGGTGGGTTTCATGATGAAAAGTACAGTGGACCCCCTGTTATCGGCTG
The DNA here is from genome assembly GCF_038502225.1 of Cherax quadricarinatus. Taxonomy (NCBI): domain Eukaryota; kingdom Metazoa; phylum Arthropoda; class Malacostraca; order Decapoda; family Parastacidae; genus Cherax; species Cherax quadricarinatus. Next base: position 3,886,832 of record NC_091292.1, read on the forward strand.
TTCCTGTTATTGGCCAACTCCGTTATAGGTTGGTTTTTTGGCTACCGGTTATTGGCCATTATTTCGCTTATCGGCTGTATTGAACGCATTCCTCCGCCGGCTGGGCCAGCTTGCGCGTCAGTTTAGCTGTCTCTCAGTGCATGAGGAAGCTTCTGCTCATTCATCCAAACATTTCGCTTGTTTTTCATTGTTTTCGGTGTTTTTTTGTCAGTGCAACTGCAAAATAAGTAACCATGGCTCCAAAAAAGTTCCTAGTAAAGTTCCTGTGGCAAAGAAAGTGAGAAACACCATGGAATTTAAGCGAGAAGTTATTGAAAAATATGAGAGTGGTGTGAGGGTACTGGAACTTGCCAGGATGTATGAGAAAAATAAATCTACCGTCACTTCCATCCTGGCAAAGAAAACAAATCAAGGAAGCTGATGTTGCGAAAGGAGTAAATGTGATTAGGAAACAAAGGTCACCAGTTATGGAAGGTATGGAAAAGTTATTGTCATTGTGGATTAAGGAAAAACATTTAGTGGGAGACAGTGTTGTGGAGTCGATTATTAGTGAGAAGGCAAGGCAGTTGCATGAGGATCTTGTGAAAAAAAAACTCCTGGAACAAGTGGTGCTGTTAGTGAATTTAAGGCCAGTAAAGGTTGTTTTGAGAGATTTAAGAAGCGTAATGGCATTCACAGTGTGGTAAGGCATGGTGAGGCTGCCTTAGTCTTCAGTAAAGGTATGTAATACTGATTTAATTGTTAATTTTTTTTGTGTGTGAATATTTTTACCTGGAATGGATTAATTGTATTTGCATTAATTCTTATGGGAATAATTATTTTGGTTATCGGCCACTTCGGTTTTAGGCCGAGCTTCTGGAGCAGATTACGGCCGATAACCGAGGGTTCACTGTACCTTGAAATTGAGCTCAAAGTACAGGAAATGTTCAATTCTTTGCTGATGTTCAAGAGTAAACAGATGACGTCACCATCCAATAATGTCCAACTGGGCAGTCTAATATGCAGTCATAAATGAGTTGACATTATTTATACAATTATTACAATAATGCAGTAGTCAGCATAACAGTAAATATTTTATTTTTTGTGTGAATAAAAATTCAAAATGGAAAGCAAGAATAATATAAGAGGGGCCTGGAGACGTGACTAATGAACAGAGAAAATACACAAATAACCCGCACATAAAAGAGAGAAGCTAACGACGACGTTTCGGTCCGACTTGGACCATTGGCAAAGTCACGCTAACCAGTCACACAAGTCGGACCGAAACGTCGTCGTAAGCTTCTTTTATGTGCGGGTTATTTGTGTATTGTTCCAGTCACGGTATTGTGCCTTTTTTGTTATTTAGTTATTTAACAGAGAAAATGTTATTTTAGTGCCAGGAATGTCTGCATTGTTTATTCTGGACCCTGTTTTGAAATTGGCATCTTTTGAAATTTGTGTGAAATTGGCCAAATTGCATGTTTCTGACCACTTTTTTTGGTAGTTGAAATAGGTGAATGGGCGGTTTCTTGTACTCAGTCGACAGAATAGAAGTAAGATTTTTCAGGTATACACAAATGCAGTTACGTAGATTATCATACATAGCAGCGTATGTGTAGAGAACCTAGGATAACCCAAAAAAGTCAAAGTTACTTATTTCCTTCGGGGTCCTTAAAGATCTGTTCTTGTAAGAGTTGCACTGAAGCAAAGGTTCAATGCAATGCTTGTATAAACCTTGCTGAATTTAAACAACACTACAGAAGGTATACTAGCAAAATAGCTATGAGTTTGGTAGACTGGAACAATGGAATGGGCCAAAAATAGTGCATAAATTGGGTGAAATCGCCAATGCATAAATATCACCTTTGTGTTAAGTGTATTCTAACTTAACTACGTACTCCTTAATCCGGCATCCTACAGGTCCCGAGGATGCCAGATTAATGATGGCCGACCTGTACCTATTTTTGAGAAAATTTCTGAATAATCACAATTCTATTCCTTTGTAACTTGACTCACGAAATCGCAATGGCACGATTGCAAACAAACCATACCACGAGCAGGGATAGAACCCACGATCAAAGAGTCTCAAAACTCCAGACCGTCGCCTTAGCCACTGGACCAGCTACCCACAATAAGTTTCGTCCAACTAGGTATATTTCTACACCATAGGAAGGTTAGCATAAGCACCACTGTGACCACAAATGCAAGTTTTTACAGGCGAATCTCCAGCTAGCATGGCCGTGACAAACTCTAGCTCAAGTCCCCTCAAAGCCATTAACATGACTTACGAAATCGTAATGACACGATTGCAAACAAACCATACCACGGGCGGGGATAGAACTCGTGATCAGAGAGTCTTAAAACTCCAGACCGTCGCGTTAGCCAGTGGACCAGCTAGCTACAATAAGATTCGTCCAACTAGGTATATTTCTACACCATAGGAAGGCTAGCATAGGCACCACTGTGACCACAAATGAGATTCGTCTGTAAAAATTTGCATTACGATTTCGTGAGTCATATTAACGGCTTTGAGGGGACTTGAGCTAGAGTTCGTCACGGCCACGCTAGCTGGAAATTCATCTGTAAAAACTTGCATTTGTGGTCACAGGGGTGCCTATGCTAACCTTCCTATGGTGTAGAAATATACCTAGTTGGACGAATCTTATTGTGGCTAGCTGGTCCAGTGGCTAGCGCGATGGTCTGGAGTTTTGAGACTCTCTAATCGCGGGTTCAAATCCCGCCCGTGGTATGGTTTTTTTTCTATTCCTTTGTAAATTGTAAAACTCATTCCCTTCACTAATTACTGTTATGCATGCAGTAACTATCTGGGCAACATGATATTAGGGACTAGGCATTTCAAAATGCACATAGTGTATTAAGCTAGACTACCACCACCTAAAAAAAATATGAAAAAATAAAATTCTAGAATTATCACTTGATGAGAATGAGTGTGTGAGGAAAAGGATGCTTGTCTTTTGCCATCAGTATACTGATGAAGCCTCTCATGGCAAAATATTTCCTTCAATAAATGTCCTGAACTATACATAAGTGTCTTTTTCCACAGTTTGCCATTATCACCACACCATTTACAACCATGACAGTTTATATCTAAATTAACTCAGTGCATTGATACAACTATGAAATTTTCATCATTTACAGTAGACAATTTAATAAGTAAGTAGTCCTAGCAGGCCCTTATATTCATTCTTCTTACTTCATCAAACTTGCTTCAAGGTACAAGTTAACTTGGTTCAAGTTTATATTCACTAGAATTTTAAGAGAAATGTAACTGTGCACATGTTTAGTAAAATTGATTATTTTTACAGTACGAGTTCCTAACTGTGATGTGTATGGAGTGTCATGTTAAGACACGGCCTCAGCTGTTGCCTGACCCATTGCTGGATCCCATCTTGGCTGTCATCTTCACCATTATTCAAGATGTTCCTGATACTCACTCTACTCCTCGTAGCCATAAAGGTACATGCATATTCTGCTCCAGGAGTTACATTTGAATGCATTTGTTCTAATTTGACTTTGTATTACAAAATCACAAATTCAGTTCTGTACACCATACCCCCGGCCGGGATTGAACCCGCGGTCATAGAGTCTCAAAACTCCAGCGGGTTCAATCCCGGCCGGGGGTATGGTTTATTTGCAATCGTGTCATTACGATTTCTTAAGTCAGTTCTGTACTTCTGTTTTCTTTTACAAGGTGCAATTGTGGTGAGCAGTGATGGGTGCAACGTTGTGACTCCTGCTGGTATAACTGACCTCTTAGTACTTCACGTTGATGATGAAATGACCCTTCTAGAGGAAGTTTTAAAGTTGGTTATTACATGGGATCCTGATATACTTGTTGGATATGAGGTAATTTCATTTTAATAATTATTACAATTATAAACAGTAGTCATGTACAGTACGTTATATATAGTATACAGTGAGTAAAGCAAATTGTGGCCAGTGGTATAGTGTTTTTTAACTCCCAAAAAATTTTCATTACTTAATAATTTGAGAAATATTTATTTGGCCCCTAAATAGACTGTAATAAAACAATTTTTTTTTTTTGGCTTGTTTCTTACTAGTCATTATAAAAAAATATTCAGTTGTAAAGCTTTTCTTTCATTATACATTTCTTTTTAAAAATATTGCTGTTTTAGATTAACTTTAGTGAAATGTACCATATACAGAAATTTATTAAGAGATATTGGACAAACTTTTAAAAATATTATGTATTCTTAGCTGAACTTTCTGAAAACAGAAAGGCATTATATTTGTGAATTGAATTATTCTAGGTTCAGATGTCATCTTGGGGTTACTTGTTAGAGCGTGGAGCAGCTCTAGGCATGGAGATAGTATCGCGTCTATCTAGAACTCCAGAGGGCACCGCTAGTCATCATGACGAAGAGCAAGACGAATATGGTGCTGATCATACATCTCAGATACACATGACAGGCAGGATTGTCTTAAATGTGTGGAGGTTGATGAGAGCTGAGGTAAATATTCAGTCATCTTAGGCTATATCACTTTTAATTTGGACATGTGTTTAAACCTAAGTAACCTGTATTTCTACCATTGTGTGAGTGTGATGAATGATCTTTACTTATTGTAGCAAGGAAGAATTTAGAAATGTAGTGTCTGAGAACATCATGTTGTGTCAACGAAAAAGAAATTAAAAAAAATTAAAGACAGTGTAGTGTTATGAAAGATATAATTCAAGACTAGAAGAGGGGCTGGTGAGATGGTGTGCCTTGGAGTATGGAAGAAGTGAATGTGTTCAGATATTTGGGAGTTGACTTGTCAGCAGATGGGTTTATGAAGGATGAGGTTAACCATAGAATTGATGATGAAAAAAAGGTGAGTGGTGCTCTGAGGTATCTGTGGAGACAAAAAAAACATTATCCATGGAAGTAAAGAAAGGGATGTAGGAGAGTATAGTGGTACCAACACTCTTATATAGGTGTGAAGAATGAGTTGTAAATGCTGCAGCAAAGAGACTGGAGGCAGTGGAGATATCGTGTCTAAGGGCAATGTGTGGTGTTAAGATTATGCAGAGAATTCAGTGTGGAAATTAGGAGGTGTGGAGTTGCTAAAAGTATTAGCCAGAGAGCTGGAGAGAGGGGTGTTGAGGTGGTTTGGTCGTTTAGAGAGAATGGAACAAAGTAGAATGACTTGGAGAGCGTATAAATTTGTAGGGAAGGAAGGTAGGGTAGGGGTCGTCCTAGGAGAGGTTGGAGGGAGGGGGTAAAGGAGGTTTTGTGGGCAAGGGGCTTGGACTTCCAGCAAGCATGCATGAGTGTGTTAGATAGTGAATGGAGACAAATGGTTTTTTGGAACCTGACGAGCTGTTGGAGTGTGAGCAGGGTAATATTTTGTGAAGGGATTCAGGGAAACCAGTTAGCTGGACTTGAGTCCTGGAAGTGGGAAGTACAAAGCCTGCACATTAACCCTTTGACTGTTTCAGTCGTATATATACATCTTACGAGCCAGTGTTTCGGACGTATATATACTCAATAATTCTAGGGGCTTCAAATCAAGCAGGAGAAATCTGGTAGGCCCACATGTGCGAGAATGGGTCTGTGTGGTCAGTGTGCACCATATAAAAAAAATCCTGCAGCACGCAGTGCATAATGAGAAAAAAAAAACTCCGACCGTTTTTTTTTAATTAAATTGCCGACTTTGTTGTCTATTTTCGTATAGTATTTATGGTTGTATTCTTGTTTTCTTGGTCTCATTTGATAGAATGGAAAACATATTATAGAAATAGAGGTGATTTTGATTGGTTTTACTATGAAAAGAACCTTGAAATGGAGGTGAAATTAGGGGAAATGTTTTATTTTTGCTGATGTTCAAAAGTAAACAAATGATGTCATTTTCCAATAAATGTCCAACTAGCCATTCTAATATGCAGTCATGAATGGGTTGATGTTATTTATACAATTATTACAATATTGCAGCAGTCTACATAACAAGACATCTTCTAATTTTTGTTTGAATAAAAATTCAAAATAGAAAGCAAGAGTAATATCAGAGGGGCCTGGAGACATGACTGATGAACAAAGAAAATGTTATTTTAGAGCCAGGAATATCTTCATTGCTCATTCTGGACCCTATTTTGAAATTGCCATATTTTTTAATTTTTGTGAAGTTGGCCAAATTGCAAATTTCTGACCACGTTATTAGGTAGTTGAAATCAGTAAATTGGCAGTTTCTTGTACTCAGTCGATAGAAAAAATAGAGTTCTAAAGAAATAGCTATGAGTTTGGTCGACTGGAACAATGGAATTAGCCGAAAATAGGGCTCAAAGTGGGCAAAATCGCCGATTCGTAAATGTCGTCGAGGTCGCTAACTTCGCGAGAGAGAGTAATTCTGTCAGTTTTCCATCAAATTTCGTTCTTTTGGTGTCATTACAATTGGGAAAAGATTCTCTTATCATTTTATAAGAAAAAATAATTTTTTTTTTTTTGAAATTTTGCGACACCAGGAGACACCTCAGGATTTGGGGTTGCGAAAGTCAAGGGGCTAAAGGAGGGTGGTTGGGATATTGGCTATTTGGAGTGACATCTCAACTGTCATATCTGAGCACATCTGCAAAGACAGTGATTATGCATATATGATGGTGAAAGTGTTGAATGATGATAAAAAATTTTCTTTCTTTTTGTTTTTTTCTTTCTTTTTGGGTCACCCTGCCTCAGTGAGAAATGGCTGATGTGTTAAAAAAAAATAATTACTTTTAATTTGTCAGATAATGTCTCATTTCTTCATGGTCATTTTTCCTGTGCATCATCCTCTGTGATTTTTCATTTTTCTTCCTTTAACCCACTTTTCTCCATTTTTTGCCTGTCCCTGGGTCATCTTAATACTTGTGTTTGTGTGGTCTTGTTCTTGGGTGGGTGAGGGGTTTCCTTTCTTGAGGAGTCAAATACAGTGGAACCTCGGTTTTTGTGATTCTTCCTTTCGAAAAAGCCTGACGATAACCGAATCGTATGAAAACTGGAGCAATATTTCCCATAAATAATGTAAATTCAATTAATCCATTGCCGACACCCAAAAATATTAAAAAAAAATGCATTTTATAGAGAATAACTATAGTTTTATATACAAATTAGGGCATACAAAAACTGAGGTTCCACTGTAAATCTTCCACTCTCCCCATTTTCTATTTCTTTGGAGTGGTACCTGTAAATAGGAATGAGATTTTCCTTTTCAAAAACTTTTCTTTTGCATCTGGGGATAGGGACAGCAGATCATTGTTTGGATCTATCCTGGCACTCCTGACAATTGCAGTATTGTGATGGTCCTATCCTTGATCTTTGGAACTGGACCTTAGAGGTTCTGGCACTTTTGCACAAATTATAGGTGAATAGGCAGGAGGTTGGTGCACAGTACAAAACATTATCAGAGAAGAGAGAATGGCAACTATTCAAAATGTTTGTTTAATATTCTTAAATAGTTAATAGTCTGCTGATTTCTTAGCTAGTAGAATCAGTAGAATGTCTGTAACAGGAACACAAGATGGAGACAAATGGCACAAAGACAGCAAGTGGTGAAAAAGACGCATTTGTAGAGAAGAACTTCATTGAGATGCTTGACTTGTGAAGAGTTTTCAGTCAGTACATAGGGATGCACAACAAGCAAAATTATGCAAGCATAATCAGATGCGTGGCTGTGTCATTTAGGTCACTGCGTAGCAAGAGTTATGAGATGGGAGCACTGAAGGAGGATTTCTGATGACCTGTTAATGTAAATTTTGGGCTACAAATTTGGCTATGTGGAATGAGAGGCAGTTGTAAGTGTTACAACCACTGGAAATTTGATTTTGTTAAAATAGTTTAAAATATTGATGCAGGACACTTTGAGTATGGCTCCTCTTTAGTTATAAATATCAAAAATTGTTAATTACACATGCATACTATACGCAGTATGTGGTTTTTAGATAATGTACAGTGGACCCTCGGTTATCGGCTGTAATCTGTTCCAGAAGCTCGGCCTAAAGCCGAAATGGCCGAAAACCAAAATATTTCCCCATAACAATTAATGTAAATACAATTAATCCAAATTTGGTAATTTGGTAATAAGTAATACATATTTTATGAAAAAGAGGATAAACAAATATACAAGGTATGATGTAGCACGTAATGAAAGTAGTTTGTTAGATTATGTATTGGTGGATAAAAGGTTGATGGGTAGGCTCCAGGATGTACTTGTTTATAGAGGGGCAACTGATATATCGGATCATTATTGAGTTGTAGCTACAGTTAGAGTAAGAGGTAGATGGGAAAAGAGGAAGGTGGCAACAACAAGTAAGAGGGAGGTGAAAGTGTATAAACTAAGGGAGGAGGAAGTTCGGGTGAGATATAAGCGACTATTGGCAGAAAGGTGGGATAGTGCAAAGATGAGTAGTGGGGGGGGGGGGTTGAAGAGGGTTGGAATAGTTTTAAAAATACAATATTAGAATGTGGGGCAGAAGTTTGTGGTTATAGGAGGGTGGGGGCAGGAGGAAAGAGGAGTGACTGGTGGAATGATGAAGTAAAGGGTGTGATAAAAGAGAAAAAGGTAGCTTATGAGAGGTTTTTACAAAGCAGAAGTGTTATAAGAAGAGCAGAGTATATGGAGAGTAAAAGAAAGGTGAAGAGAGTGGTGAGAGAGTGCAAAAGGAGAGCAGATGATAGAGTGGGAGAGGCACTATCAAGAAATTTTAATGAAAATAAGAAAAAATTTTGGGGTGAGTTAAGCAAGTTAAGAAAGCCTAGGGAAAGTATGGATTTGTCAGTTAAAAACAGAGTAGGGGAATTAGTAGATGGGGAAAGGGAGGTATTAGTTAGATGGCGAGAATATTTTGAGGAACTTTTAAATGTTGAGGAAGAAAGGGAGGCGGTAATTTCATGCACTGGCCAGGGAGGTATACCATCTTTTAGGAGTGAAGAAGAGCAGAATGTAAGTGTGGTGGAGGTACGTGAGGCATTACGTAGAATGAAAAGGGGTAAAGCAGCTGGAACTGATGGGATCATGACAGAAATGTTAAAAGCAGGGGGGGATATAGTGTTGGAGTGGTTGGTACGTACTTTTGTTTAATAAATGTATGAAAGAGGGGAAGGTACCTAGGGATTGGCAGAGAGCATGTATAGTCCCTTTATATAAAGGGAAAGGGGACAAAAGAGATTGTAAAAATTATGGAGGAGTAAGTTTACTGAGTATACCAGGAAAAGTATACGGTAGTGTTATAATTGAAAGAATTAGAGGTAAGACAGAATGTAGGATTGCGGATGAGCAAGGAGGCTTCAGAGTGGGTAGGGGATGTGTAGATCAAGTGTTTACATTGAAGCATATATGTGAACAGTATTTAGATAAAGGTAGGGAAGTTTTTATTGCATTTATGGATTTAGAAAAGGCATATGATAGAGTGGATAGAGGAGCAATGTGGCAGATGTTGCAAGTATATGGAATAGGTGGTAAGTTACTAAATGCTGTTAAGAGTTTTTATGAGGATAGTGAGGCTCAGGTTAGGGTGTGTAGAAGAGAGGGAAAATACTTCCCGGTAAAAGTAGGTCTTAGACAGGGATGTGTAATGTCACCATGGTTGTTTAATATATTTATAGATGGGGTTGTAAAAGAAGTAAATGCTAGGGTGTTCAGGAGAGGGGTGGGATTAAATTATGGGGAATTAAATACAAAATGGGAATTGACACAGTTACTTTTTTCTGATGATACTGTGCTTATCGGAGATTCTAAAGAAAAATTGCAAAGGTTAGTGGATGAGTTTGAGAGTGTGTGTAAAGGTAGAAAGTTGAAAGTGAACATAGAAAAGAGTAAGGTGATGAGGGTATCAAATGATTTAGATAAAGAAAAATTGGATATCAAATTGGGGAGGAGGAGTATGGAAGAAGTGAATGTTTTCAGATACTTGGGAGTTGACGTGTCGGCGGATGGATTTATGAAGGATGAGGTTAATCATAGAATTGATGAGGGAAAAAAGGTGAGCGGTGCGTTGAGGTATATGTGGAAACAAAAAACGTTATCTATGGAGGCAAAGAAGAGAATGTATGAAAGTATAGTAGTACCAACACTCTTATATGGATGTGAAGCTTGGGTGGTAAATGCAGCAGCGAGGAGACGGTTGGAGGCAGTGGAGATGTCCTGTCTAAGGGCAATGTGTGGTGTAAATATTATGCAGAAAATTCGGAGTGTGGAAATTAGGAGAAGGTGTGGAGTTAATAAAAGCATTAGTCAGAGGGCAGAAGAGGGGTTGTTGAGGTGGTTTGGTCATTTAGAGAGAATGGATCAAAGTAGAATGACATGGAAAGCATATAAATCTATAGGGGAAGGAAGGAGGGGTAGGAGTCGTCCTCGTAAGGGTTGGAAAGAGGGGGTAAAGGAGGTTTTGTGGGCGAGGGGCTTGGACTTCCAGCAAGCGTGCGTGAGCGTGTCAGATAGGAGTGAATGGAGACGAATGATACTTGGGACCTGACGATCTGTTGGAGTGTGAGCAGGGTAATATTTAGTGAAGGGATTCAGGGAAATCGGTTATTTTCATATAGTCGGACTTGAGTCCTGGAAATGGGAAGTACAATGCCTGCGCTTTAAAGGAGGGGTTTGGGATATTGGCAGTTTGGAGGGATATGTTGTGTATCTTTATACGTACAGTGGACCCCCGGTTAACGATATTTTTTCATTCCAGAAGTATGTTCAGGTGCCAGTACTGACCGAATTTGTTCCCATAAGGAATATTGTGAAGTAGATTAGTCCATTTCAGACCCCCAAACATACACGTACAAACGCAGTTACATAAATACACTTACATAATTGGTCGCATTGGGAGGTGATCATTAAGCGGGGGTCCACTGTATAAGCTTCTAAACTGTTGTATTCTGAGCACCTCTGCAAAAACAGTGATAATGTGTGAGTGTGGTGAAAGTGTTGAATGATGATGAATGTATTTTCTTTTTGGGGATATTCTTTCTTTTTTGGGTCACCCTGCTTCGGTGGGAGACGGCCGATTTGTTGAAAAAAAGAAAAAATTTAATCCGTTCCAGACAAAAATATTCACCAAAAAAATAGTTTTTTTTTAACAATTAAATCAGTATTACATACCTTTATTGAAGACTAATGCTGGCTTCTGGAATCCCTGCTACACTTCCTGCATGCCTGCTACATTTCCTGCATGCCTGTTACACTCCTTGTATACCTGTTACACTTCCTGCATGCCTGCTACACTTACTGCATATCTGCTACATTCCCTGCATGCCTGCTACACTCCCTGCATGCCTGCTACACTCCCTGCATGCCTGTTACATTTCCTGCATGTCTGCTACACTCCCTGCATGCCTGCTACACTCCCTGCATGCCTGTTACACTCCCTGCATGCCTGTTACACTCCCTGCAGCCCTGCTACACTTCCTGCATGCCTGCTTCATTCTCTGCATGCTTGCTACACTTCACGCTTAAATTTCATGGCGTTTCTCACTTTCTTTACCACAGGATTTTTACTAGGGTTTTTCTTTGGAGCCATGGTTACTTATTTTGCAGTGGCACTGCAAAAAACGTACAAAAAACAATGGAAAACAAACAAAATGTTTGGATGTTTGAGTAGAAGCTTCCTCATGCACTGAAAGACACAGCCAAACTGATGCACAAATGGCCCCAGCCGGCGGACGGACGCGTCCAAAATGGCCGATCGCTGAAATAATGGTCAATCACCGTGAACCGAAAAACCGGCTGATCACCGAGTTGGCCGATAACAGGAATGGCCGATAACCGAGGGTCCACTGTATGATGGTAGCTTTTTACAGTTCATATATTCCACTTAGTACATAATTAAGTTTTCACTTAGTGACTTTACCTTTAACTGATCTATTACAGATACCTTTCATTTACTACATTAGTCTTATAAGCACTGAATTACTTTGTATGAGGGACAAATTTGTTTATTTCTAGGTGGCACTCCAGAGCTACAGCCTGGATAATGTTGCATACCATGTTTTGCACATCAGAGTACCTTCTTTCTCCCATGATAAACTCAGGGATTGGTGGATGCACAATATAACCAGGTAACTTTTTTTTTATTTCATTATTGATGATGCACCCTTAATATTATTCATAAATAGAAATGTGTATTTGTACATATACATATTGTATTTACATTACTTAAATTTATCTTTCTAGGTGGCGAACTTTGGAACATTATTTAAATCGGTGTCGCCTTACAGTTGACTTAGTACAACGGCTTGACCTAATTCATCGAACTGCTGAGCTAGCCAGGCTTTTTGGCATTCAGTTCTATGATGTTCTGGCACGTGGAACTCAGGTTTGCCTTTTTTTTTTTTTTCCAACAAACTGGCTGTATCCCACCGAGGCAGGGTGACCCAGAAAGAAAAAAGTTTCTCTTTTTAAATTTAGCAATGTATACAGGAGAAGGGGTTACTACCCCCTTGCTCCTGGCATTTTAGTTGCTTCTTACGACACATGGCATATGGAGGAAGAATTTTGTTCCACTTCCCCATGAAGATTGCCAAATAGTTATCAGTGTTTGAAAGATATTACATATAGAGGAATGGTAGTCTATGCATTTGGTACATGCGTGTGTTTCACATGAATAAGTTTAAATGGTTAAATTATTTTTTGAGGGTTTCATGATAAAAATAAAGAGATAATTAGATTGATGTTACTAATTGAAATGAAATTTGAAAGTCGGTAATGGTCACCCTCCAAGATAAGGTGACCTTCCCAAAAACAAAAGCCATCCTTCATTCAGTAGCTGTCTTTGCCAAAAGTACATAAACATCAAAATTCAAATGACCTTCCAAACAGTAATATCCCCGTCCATCTTTCAGAGTGCGGCTACTGTAATTCCTGCTTCTAGGTTTCAAATATAGCTAACCAGTTTTCCTGAATTCCTTCATTCAGAAATGTTACCTTGCTCACACTCCAGTGTGTCAGATTTCAAAAATCACTTAGTCTCCACTTGCCCCAATTGAACACATTAACAAGCCTGCTGGATGCTCAAGCCCCTACCACTCAAAACCTATCTCACCCTCCAACCCTCTTAGGATGTCCCATACCCCTCCAACCTATACCCTCCATCCTGGATTTATGAACATTGGCCGGTCTATTCTGTTCCATCTTCTCAAATGCCTAAACCCCCTTTATAGCTCATTTTCTGCCTTCTGAATATCTTTCATAACATAACCCTACCCCATCTTTCATTTTCTATGCTTTGAATTCTATTCATAATCAAATCACACATTGCTCCCTACTATGACATCTCCACTGCCTCCAGCCTCTTTCTGTTCATTGGGGTGGACTTGATTGCCTTCCATTTCCCAAGGCACTCTGTGACCCTACTGGTTTAATGCTTCCCTGTGAATGCAATAATAATAATAATATAATAATAATTCTCAATGGGAAAGTGGAGATAAATCCTTCCTCTGTAAGCCATGTGTGTTATAAGAGGCAACTAAAATGCTGGGAGCAAGGGGCTGGTGACTCCTGTATAAATAGTGTAAAGAGAAAAACTTTTTGAAAGTGATTCTTCTTTTTTGGGTCACCGTGCCTTGATGGAAGGTGGCCAGTGTGTTAAAAAAGAAATACTATTAATAATCCAGCCTCTTCCTTGCTGTAGTGTTTAAACTCCATTTTTTACACCCATGTAAAAGCATTGGTACCACTGTGTTCTCTCCCCTCTCTTTTTTCTTCCATAGATAAACTTTCCACAGACACCTCAATGCATTTAATTTCCTTGCAGTGCTGTGTGACCCTTATGGGTTTAGTGCTTAATTTACAAGTTACCCTTGTAATTTGTCTGCTAACCTTTGCAACTTCTCTTCAGAATCTTCTAAAACATACAGTAAGTCATGTAAGATTGCATCAAGTGTGTCAAAAGGAAATGTTTATTACTGTCAGGTTATAGTCCACATAAAGTATGTTTACCTCTTGAACAGTGCTGTAATTTTCATAAAAGTAATGATGATATTTGAAAAGAATATCTTGTACAAAATTGTGCGTGAACGTGTTAGATAGGAGTGAATGGAGACGAGTGGTTTTTGGGACATGACGAGCTGTTGGAGTGTGAGCAGGGTAATATTTAGTGAAGGGATTCAGGGAAACCTGTTATTTTTATATAGCCGGACTTGAGTACTGGAAATGGGAAGTACAATGCCTACACTTTAAAGGAGGGGTTTGGGATATTGGCAGTTTGGAGGGGTATGTTATATATCTTTATATATGCTTCTAAACTGTTTTATCTGGGCACCTCTGCAAAGACAGTGATTATGTATGAGTGAAGTGAAAGTGTTGAATGATGATGAAAGTACAGTATTTTCTTTTTGGGGATTTTCTTTCTTTTTGGGTCACCCTGCCTCGGTGGGAGATGACCGACTTGTTGAAAAAAAAAAAATCAGATCTGTTGTGAAAGTAAAGAAAAAATGTACTTACAACAACTGATTCTCATTAAATACTTTCTTTGCAGTTTCGGGTAGAGTCAATGATGCTTCGCTTGGCTCGAGGCTCAAATATGGTGTCCATATCTCCCAGCATTCATCAGAGAAGTGCTATGAAGGCACCAGAGTGGATTGCCCTTACCATGGAGCCAGAGTCAAGGTATTACATATGACCTATGTTTGTATGTAGTTCTTTCTTTTTATTTTAGTCAATCTTTTGTTTTGCTGGCATTTATTCCCATTTTTTAAATCCATATCAGCAAGACTAGCCTAAAGTTTAAGAAAGTCCTCTTTCTTGCCTTTTATATACTGTATATTATCACATTGCTAATTTCCATTTGTTCTAGGGTGAAGCATTTTGTTTTTTACTTCATCTTTCCCACCAACCATTTCTTGTTTTCTTCTGTACCCACTCTCCTATTGCGACATCTGCTTCATTAGTTACTTTGATCTTCTAAAGCCCATGCATACATACAAATTCCTATATTTGCTATATGTAATATGATGTTTAGGTGAATTACTATGTAATTACCTTTTTTACTTGCTACTTAAGGAGGGGTTTGGGATATTGGCAGTTTGGAGGGACATCTAAACTGTCGTATCTGAGCGCCTCTGCAATGATTGTATTTAAGTGATGGTGAAAGTGTTGAATGATGATGAAAGTTTTTTTCTTTCTTTTTGGGTTTTTCTTTATTTTGGGTCACCCTGTCTCGGTGGGAAACTGCCAACGTGTTAAAAAAAAATATTAATGCTATCCATTATTTTACAGATTTTATACAGACCCGGTGGTAGTGTTAGACTTTCAGAGTCTTTACCCATCAATCATGATTGCATACAACTATTGCTATTCTACGTGCCTTGGCCGAATTAACTTAATTGATGGCCCACAACCTATGGAATTTGGGACTACATATTTGCATATACATCCAGATGAGCTTGTTAAATGTGTTGATGAGGTGAGTAGTTTCTTACTGAAAGTGGGGGAAGGGGTAGCAGGAAAATTTCTGTGCATACTTATTTGAGCTTGGCATGAGAATGGTGAAGGGGTGGATGTGAGCTTTACCTTCTGGTTCTGCTGAACTTTCAGCTGCTGATACAAAAACCATTTCTGTACCCATGCTGGTGTCCTATAAGGAATTTAATGATTTCTAGATGTAGGTAGTCTCTTTCAATCATCTCTAGCAGTTTGCACTTTACAATTCCTACCTGTCTTCTTTCCCTTCAGTATTGATTTACATGCTATCTTCTAATTGTCTGGTATTTGCCTTTGTATTAATGACTTTTTAAAAGTGTGTGAGTGGCTTGAACAGTATTCCATTTACTACAAAGAGAATTAAAGCTAGTACGTATTTAATAAACAGAGGCAGTAGATTTAAGGAGATTTGACAATACTTCTTACTGTGCCTGTTGTTGCTCTTGATTCTTTTGCTACTTTGATGCTAGTAGTTTTGCTACTATTTCTACTGTTTCTTTCATGCTTGCACAGGTGCTGCTATTTTTTGTTTCTTTGATATTGGCAGCAGTGGTGCTATTGAATGCACTTTTGGCATTAATGATGCTGTTGCTACTATGATGGTGACAGCAGTGCTGCTGTTCGTGCTACTCTGACGCAGGCAGCAGTTCTGCTGTTAGTGGTACTTTGATGCAGGCAACAGTGCTACTGTTGCTGCTACTTTGATGCTCCAAGCAGTGTTGATGTTACTTTGATGCTCCCAGCAATGTTGATGTTACTTTGATACTGGCAGCAGTGTTACTGTTGCTGCTACTTTAATGCTGGCAGAAGTGCTGCTGTTGCTGTTACTTTGATGCTAATGGCAATATTGCTATTGCTGCTGCTGCTGCTGCTGCTGCTGCTGCTGTTGCTAGAAAAGCTGTTGTTAATGTGTACCTGGAGTATACCTAGAGAGGCATCCCAGTCTGTGACCAGACCTCATGGTGGATCAGGGCCTGATCAACCAGGCTGTTACTGCTGGCCACGCATAATATAGACAGGTAGGTTGCAAGAGAATATGACATTTGTTCAATGTATGAAGACAGAAGTTACAGAACAAAATTTTATTGGGATGATGTTTCATTGTGTGAACAGCAAGCTGTTGTCCCACAAACAGCTTGGTCTGCAATTTGTTTCTTTGTCTTAATTTTGGCATTAAGAAGTTTAGCCCACCCAGAAGTGCTGCAAGTGGTGCAAGTTATTGTTATGTGGTAGCAACATTACAACTGCTCATCTTGGCCATTGTTGTTGTTATATGGTAGCAACATTACAACTGCTCATCTTGGCCATTGTTCTTGTTATATGGTAGCAACAGTGCAGTAACTCACCTTGGCCAGTCAACTGAGTGGAGCATCACTAGTGTTCATCTTGTTGCCATGGTTAATATTAAGAGACAAAAAGGGATGATAATATCTCCTAAATTGCATGGTGAACATGGTATGTCAAGGTACCAGTGGGTAGGTGTTCGAAGAATTCAAAGACTTAAAATGCTACTCATTGCAGATGGACCACATGCTTATTGTACTGTAAGAAATTTGAAAAGACTACATTCATGGGTACTGCTCCTTGTTTCAATGATTTTTTGTTTTCAGTAAATATTAGAAACCTTCAATAAATACTAGAAACCTTTTTTTAATTATTTTAGTATATATATTTTCTTCAAAATTGACTGATTTATCTTAAATGAAGCAAATTTCAATAAGTTACCATAGGTTAGGTGTGCATTTACACACACACAAATGGACATGTGCAAACATTTTGCTTATATTACTAAGGTATTTAATCTATATTAAATATAATCATTTGTTTTATAGGATTTTATACTATGTTCAGAGTTTTAAGACAAGGAAGAGTATACTTTCTATGGTCAGACACAGTGGGGCAGTCACAATTGTATTTAGAATGTAGTGTATATATAAAATATAACTTGCATAATCCCAAATGTATTTTTTATTTAAATCATGTCCTCAGGTGAATGTCTCCCCATGTGGTGTTGCCTTTGTCCCTTCCAGTGTAAGACGTGGGATTCTGCCTATCATGTTAGAGGAAATTCTTAACACTAGACTTATGGTAAGTGACAATATTTGACAAACACAAAATTGTGCAGTACCATAATAGACACTCTTGTTATACTTGTTAACTTTCACTTTTTTTTTATTACTGTGTATAGTTTGTACATATGCTTTTTCAACTGTCTTGTGGATCAAATCTGATTACTTTCTATTTTATTGATGCTGTGTGGCCCCAATGGGTTTAGTGTTTCTCATGAATATAATTGATTTGTTCATGTGTCTTTGCATACCAGTAGAGTGCTAGGAATATGTATGTCTTGCTACTTCTACTTACACTTAGGTCACACTACACATACATGTACACATTTATTTATACACACTCATCTGAGTTTTCTTTGATTTTATCTTAATAGTTCTTGGTCTTATTACTTTTCCTTTTATATCCATGGGGAAGTGGAATAAGAATCTTTCCTCCGTAAGCCATGCGTGTTGTAAAAGTCAACTAAAATGCCGGGAACAATGGGCTAGTAACCCCTTTTCCTGTAAAGATTACTAAAAAGAATAAGAAGAAGAAAATTGTCAAAGTGGGAAGTCTGAATGTGCGTGGATGTTGTGCAGATGATAAGAAAGAGATGATTGTGGATGTTATGAATGAGAAGAAGCTGGATGTCCTGGCTTTAAGTGAAACAAAGCTGAAGGGGGTGGGAGAGTTTCAGTGGAGAGGAATAAATAGGATTAGGTCAGGGGTTTCAAATAGAGTTAGAGCTAAAGAAGGAGTAGCAATAATGTTGAAGGATAAGCTATGGCAGGAAAAGAGAGACTATAAATGTATTAATTCAAGGATTATGTGGAGTAAAATAAAGATTGGATGTGAAAAGTGGGTTATAATAAGCATGTATACACCTGGAGAAGAGAGAAGTGTAGAGGAGAGAGAGAGATTTTGGGAAATGTTGAGTGAATGCATGGGGAGTTTTGAATCAAGTGTGAGAGTAATGGTGGTTGGGGATTTCAATGCTAAAGTGGGTAAAAATGTTATGGAGGGAGTAGTAGGTAAATTTGGGGTGCCAGGGGTAAATGTAAATGGGGAGCCTTTAATTGAGCTATGTGTAGAAAGAGATTTGGTAATAAGTAATACATATTTTATGAAAAAGAGGATAAATAAATATACAAGGTATGATGTAGCATGTAATGAAAGTAGTTTATTAGATTATGTATTGGTGGATAAAAGGTTGATGGGTAGGCTCCAGGATGTACATGTTTATAGAGGGGCAACTGATATATCGGATCATTATTTAGTTGTAGCTACAGTTAGAGTAAGAGGTAGATGGGAAAAGAGGAAGGTGGCAACAACAAGTAAGAGGGAGGTGAAAGTGTATAAACTAAGGGAGGAGGAAGTTCGGGTGAGATATAAGCGACTATTGGCAGAAAGGTGGGATAGTGCAAAGATGAGTAGTGGGGGGGTTGAAGAGGGTTGGAATAGTTTTAAAAATGCAGCATTAGAATGTGGGGCAGAAGTTTGTGGTTATAGGAGGGTGGGGGCAGGAGGAAAGAGGAGTGATTGGTGGAATGATGAAGTAAAGGGTGTGATAAAAGAGAAAAAGGTAGCTTATGAGAGGTTTTTACAAAGCAGAAGTGTTATAAGAAGAGCAGAGTATATGGAGAGTAAAAGAAAGGTAAAGAGAGTAGTGAGAGAGTGCAAAAGGAGAGCAGATGATAGAGTGGGAGAGGCACTGTCAAGAAATTTTAATGAAAATAAGAAAAAATTTTGGAGTGAGTTAAACAAGTTAAGAAAGTCTAGGGAAAGTATGGATTTGTCAGTTAAAAACAGAGTAGGGGAGTTAGTAGATGGGGAGATGGAGGTATTAGGTAGATGGCGAGAATATTTTGAGGAACTTTTAAATGTTAAGGAAGAAACAGAGGCAGTAATTTCATGCACTGGTCAGGGAGGTATACCATCTTTTAGGAGTGAAGAAGAGCAGAATGTAAGTGTGGGGGAGGTACGTGAGGCATTACGTAAAATGAAAGGGGGTAAAGCAGCTGGAACTGATGGGATCATGACAGAAATGTTAAAAGCAAGGGGGGATATAGTGTTGGAGTGGTTGGTAGTTTTGTTTAATAAATATATGAAAGAGGGGAAGGTACCTAGGGATTGGCGGAGAGCATGTATAGTCCCTTTATATAAAAGGAAAGGGGACAAAAGAGACTGTAAAAATTATAGAGGAATAAGTTTACTGAGTATACCAGGAAAAGTGTACGGTAGGGTTATAATTGAAAGAATTAGAGGTAAGACAGAATGTAGGATTGCGGATGAGCAAGGAGGTTTCAGAGTGGGTAGGGGATGTGTAGATCAAGTGTTTACATTGAAGCATATATGTGAACAGTATTTAGAAAAAGGTAGGGAAGTTTTTATTGCATTTATGGATTTAGAAAAGGCATATGATAGAGTGGATAGAGGAGCAATGTGGCAGATGTTGCAAGTATATGGAATAGGTGATAAGTTATTAAATGCTGTAAAGAGTTTTTATGAGGTAAAAGTAGGTCTTAGACAGGGATGTGTAATGTCACCATGGTTGTTTAATATATTTATAGATGGGGTTGTAAAAGAAGTAAATGCTAGGGTGTTCAGGAGAGGGGTGGGATTAAATTTTGGGGAATCAAATTCAAAATGGGAATTGACACAGTTACTTTTTGCTGATGATACTGTGCTTATGGGAGATTCTAAAGAAAAATTGCAAAGGTTAGTGGATGAGTTTGGGAATGTGTGTAAAGGTAGAAAGTTGAAAGTGAACATAGAAAAGAGTAAAGTGATGAGGGTATCAAGTGATTTAGATAAAGAAAAATTAGATATCAAATTGGGGAGGAGTAGTATGGAAGAAGTGAATGTTTTCAGATACTTGGGAGTTGATGTGTCGGCGGATGGATGTATGAAGGATGAAGTTGATCATAGAATTGATGAGGGAAAAAGGTGAGTGGTGCGTTAAGGTATATGTGGAGACAAAAAATGCTATCTATGGAGGCAAAGAAGGGAATGTATGAAAGTATAGTAGTACCAACACTCTTATATGGGTGTGAAGCTTGGGTTGTGAATGCAGCTGCGAGGAGGCGGTTGAAGGCAGTGGAGATGTCCTGTCTAAGGGCAATGTGTGGTGTAAATATTATGCAGAAAATTTGGAGTGTGGAAATTAGGAGAAGGTGTGGAGTTAATAAAAGTATTAGTCAGAGGGCTGAAGAGGGGTTGTTGAGGTGGTTTGGTCATTTAGAGAGAATGGATCACAGTAGAATGACATGGAAAGCATATAAATCTATAGGGGAAGGAAGGCGGGGTAGGGGTCGTCCTCGAAAGGGTTGGAGAGAGGGGGTAAAGGAGGTTTTGTGGGTAAGGGGCTTGGACTTCCAGCAAGCGTGCGTGAGCGTGTTAGATAGGAGTGAATGGAGACGAATGGTACTTGGGACCTGACGATCTGTTGGAGTGTGAGCAGGGTAATATTTAGTGAAGGGATTCAGGGAAACCAGTTATTTTCATATAGTCGGACTTGAGTCCTGGAAATGGGAAGTACAATGCCTGCACTTTAAAGGAGGGGTTTGGGATATTGGCAGTTTGGAGGGATATGTTGTGTATCTTTATATGTTTATGCTTCTAGACTGTTGTATTCTGAGCACCTCTGCAAAAACAGTGATAATGTGCGAGTGTGGTGAAAGTGTTGAATGATGATGAAAGTATTTTCTTTTTGGGGATTTTCTTTCTTTTTTGGGTCACCCTGCCTCGGTGGGAGACGGCCGACTTGTTGAAAAAAAAAAAAAAAAATGTGTAGAAAGAGGTTTCGTAATAAGTAATACATATTTTATGAAGAAGAGGATAAATAAAATGTACAAGGTATGATATAGCACGTAATGAAAGTAGTTTGTTAGATTATGTATTGGTGGATAAAAGGTTGATGAGTAGGCTCCAGGATGTACACGTTTATAGAGGGGCAGCTGATATATCGGATCATTATTTAGTTGTAGCTACAGTTAGAGTAAGGGGTTGATGGGAAAAGAGGAAAATGTCAATAACAAGCAAGAGGGAGGTGAAAGTGTATAAACTAAGGGAGGACGAAGTTCGGGTGAGATATAAGCAACTATTGGCAGAAAGGTGGGCTGGTGCAAGTATGAGTAGTGGGGTGGTTGAAGAGGGTTGGAATAGTTTTAAAAATGCAGTATTAGAATGTGGGGCAGAAGTTTGTGGTTATAGGAGGGTGGGTGCAGGAGGAAAGAGGAGTGATTGGTGGAATGATGAAGTAAAGGGTGTGATAAAAGAGAAAAAGTTAGCTTATGAGAGGTTTTTACAAAGCAGAAGTGTTATAAGAAGAGTAGAGTACTGTATATGGAGAGTAAAAGAAAGGTGAAGAGAGTGGTGAGAGAGTGCAGAAGGAGAGCAGATGATAGAGTGGGAGAGGCACTGTCAAGAGATTTTAATGAAAATTAAAAAAAATTTTGTAATGAGTTAACAATTAAGAAAGCCTAGGGAGTGAATGGATTTGTCAGTTAAAAACAGAGTAGGGGTGTTGGTAGATGGGGAGATGGAGGTTTTGGGTAGATTGCGAGAATATTTTGAGGAACTTTTAAATGTCGACGAAGAAATGGAAGCGGTAATTTCATGCACTGGCCAGGAAGGTATACCATCTTTTAGGAGTGAAGAAGAACAGGATGTGAGTGTGGGGGAGGTGCGTGAGGTATTATGTAGAATGAAAGGGGGTAAAGCAGCTGGAACTGATGGGATCATAACAGAAATGTTAAAAGCAGGAAAGGATATAGTGTTGGAGTGGTTGGTATTTTTGTTTAATAAATGTATGAAAGAGGGGAAGGTACCTAGGGATTGACGGAGAGCATGTATAGTCCCTTTATATAAAGGGAAAGGGGACAAAAGAGATTGTAAAAATTATAGAGGAATAAGTTTACTGAGTATGCCAGGAAAAGTGTACGGTAGGGTTATAATTGAAAGAATTAGAGGTAAGACAGAATGTAGGATTGCGGATGAACACGAAGGTTTCAGAGTGGGTAGGGGATGTGTAGATCAAGTGTTTACATTGAAGAGTATATGTGAACAGTATTTAGATAAAGATAGGGAAGTTTTTATTGCATTTATGAATTGAGAAAAGGCATATGATAGAGTGGATAGAGGAGCAATGTGACATATGTTGCAAGTATATGGAATAGGTGGTAAGTTAATAAATGCTGTAAAGAGTTTTCATGAGGATAGTGAGACTCAGGTTAGGGTGTGTAGAAGAGAGGGAGATTACTTCCCAGTAAAAGTAGGTCTTAGACAGGGATGCGTAATGTCACCTTGGTGGTTTAATATATTTATAGATGGGGTTGTAAAAGAAGTAAATGCTAGGGTGTTCGGGAGAGGGGTGGGATTAAATTATGGGGAATCAGATACAAAATGGGAATTGACACAGTTGCTTTATGCTGATGATACTGTGCTTATGGGAGATTCTAAAGAAAAATTGCAAAGGTTAGTGGACGAGTTTAGGAGTGTGTGTAAAGGTAGAAAGCTGAAAGTGAACATAGAAAAGAGTTAAGTGATGAGGGTATCAAGTGATTTAGATAAAGAAAAATTAGATATCAAATTGGGGAGTAGTAGTATGGAAGAAGTGAATGTTTTCAGATACTTGGGAGTTGATGTGTCGGCGGATGGATGTATGAAGGATGAAGTTGATCATAGAATTGATGAGGGAAAAAGGTGAGTGGTGCATTAAGGTATATGTGGAGACAAAAAACGCTATCTTTGGAGGCAAAGAAGGGAATGTATGAAAGTATAGTAGTACCAACACTCTTATATGGGTGTGAAGCTTGGGTTGTGAATGCAGCTGCGAGGAGGCGGTTGAAGGCAGTGGAGATGTCCTGTCTAAGGGCAATGTATGGTGTAAATATTATGCAGAAAATTCGGAGTGTGGAAATTAGGAGAAGGTGTGGAGTTAATAAAAGTATTAGTCAGAGGGCTGAAGAGGGGTTGTTGAGGTGGTTTGGTCATTTAGAGAGAATGGATCAAAGTAGAATGACATGGAGAGCGTATAAATCTGTAGGGGAAGGAAGGCGGGATAGGGGTTGTCCTCAAAAAGGTTGGAAGGAAGGGGTAAGGGAGGTTTTGTGGGCAAGGGGCCTTGACTTCCAGCAAGGGTGCGTGAGCGTTTTCGATAGGAGTGAATGGAGACGAATGGTATTTGGGACCTGACGATCTGTTGGAGTGTGAGCAGGGTAATATTTAGTGAAGGGATTCAGGGAAATCAGTTATTTTTATATAGCCGGACTTGAGTCCTGGAAATAGGAAGTACAATGCCAGCACTCTAAAGGAGGGGTTCGGGATATTGGCAGTTTGGAGGGATATGTCGTGTATCTTTATACGTATATGCTTCTAAACTGTTGTATTCTGAGCACCTCTGCAAAAACTGATTATGTGAGAGTGAGGTGAAAGTGTTGAATGATGAAAGTATTTTCTTTTTGGGTCACCCTGCCTTGGTGGGAGACAGCCGACTTGTTAAAAAAAAAAAATGTTTTCTCTCTTCCAGGTAAAGCGCATGATGAAAGAATACAAAGATGACACCGCGTTGCAGCGTGTTTTACATTCTCGTCAGTTGGGATTAAAACTCATTGCCAATGTCACTTACGGATATACTAGTGCAAATTTCTCTGGTCGAATGCCTTGTTCTGAGGTAAGAATATTAGCTTTAGGCAATTTTGAATGTTAGTATATAGTGTCAAAATGGGTAGTGCAAGATTTTTGGTGACTGCACCTGCCTTCTCACAACCATCAACCCACCAGAAAAATAGCTGTTAAGTATCTAATACTTTTTCCTTTTATTCTTTATTCTAATGCAATTTTTAACACTTTGCATCCCTCTGAAAATTATTTTGGTTCGGTACAACGAACAAGGCTATTTGAAACCGGCAAAAGAATGGTAAACATTTGGTGTTACTGGGTCCCTTGGCTATAATTATGTACAGTAGACCGTTGATTAGCAAGTGTTCCTTTACCACATTTTCTCCATTACACCATTGCAAAATTGCAGCATATTTTCGACTAACATTCCGTAAAATTTGACTAACATAGTGCCACTCTGGGAAAAAAAGAATTGCAGTGCCGTGATCTGATCTGCTGGATTTCCCATTCTGTCTAGTGGGCTCATGGGAAGCTTGCCTGTGGGTCAGTCCATTGTTTTTGTGAGGGGGAACCTAGCTTCCTGCCCTGCCTTCCCCGTCCCACCTCTCATTGGTCTGTACATGTGTCTCATACGACTCTCAGATCTGTGTTTTTTTATTAATTTAGTTGGTTCTTGCATGCCAGTCAATACTTGCAGTGTTGTCATATCAATAAGTCACTCTTGTCTGATTTTTTGGGGTTATTTTAGATAATTTACACTATATATGATGATTTTCCTTATGTGCCTAAATGAACTTTTTTTTACCCCCAACAAGTCGGCCATCTCTCACCGAGGCAGAATGACCCAAAAAGAAAGAAAATCCCCAAAAAGAAAATACTTTCATCATCATTCAACACTTTCACCTCACTTAAACATAATGACTGTCTTTTCAGAGGGGCCCAAATACAACAGTTTAGAAGCATATACGATAAAGATATTTTTTTTTTTTTTTTCAACAAGTCGGCCATCTCTCACCGAGGCAGGGTGACCCAAAAAAAGAAAGAAAATCCCCAAAAAGAAAATACTTTCATCATCATTCAACACTTTCACCACACTCACACATTATCACTGCTTTTGCAGAGGTGCTCAGAATATAACAGTTTAGAAGCATATACGTATAGAGATACACAACATATCCCTCCAAACTGCCAATATCCCAAACCCCTCCTTTAAAGTGCAGGCATTGTACTTCCCATTTCCAGGACTCAAGTCCGACTATATGAAAATAACCGGTTTCCCTGAATCCCTTCACTAAATATTACCCTGCTCACACTCCAACAGATCGTCAGGTCCCAAGTATCATTCGTCTCCATTCACTCCTATCTAACACGCTCATGCACGCTTGCTGGAAGTCCAAGCCCCTCACCCACAAAACCTCCTTTACCCCCTCTTTCCAACCCTTTCGAGGACGACCCCTACCCCTCTTTCCTTCCCCTATAGATTTATATGCTTTCCATGTCATTCTACTTTGATCCATTCTCTCTAAATGACCAAACCACCTCAACAACCCCTCTTCTGCCCTCTGACTAATGCTTTTATTAACTCCACACCTTCTCCTAATTTCCACACTCCGAATTTTCTGCATAATATTTACACCACACATTGCCCTTAGACAGGACATCTCCACTGCCTCCAACCGTCTCCTCGCTGCTGCATTTACCACCCAAGCTTCACATCCATATAAGAGTGTTGGTACTACTATACTTTCATACATTCCCTTCTTTGCCTCCATAGATAACGTTTTTTGACTCCACATATACCTCAACGCACCACTCACCTTTTTTCCCTCATCAATTCTATGATTAACCTCATCCTTCATAAATCCATCCGCCGACACGTCAACTCCCAAGTATCTGAAAACATTCACTTCTTCCATACTCCTCCTCCCCAATTTGATATCCAATTTTTCTTTATCTAAATCATTTGATACCCTCATCACCTTACTCTTTTCTATGTTCACTTTCAACTTTCTACCTTTACACACATTCTCAAACTCATCCACTAACCTTTGCAATTTTTCTTTAGAATCTCCCATAAGCACAGTATCATCAGCAAAAAGTAACTGTGTCAATTCCCATTTTGAATTTGATTCCCCATAATTTAATCCCACCCCTCTCCCGAACACCCTAGCATTTACTTCTTTTACAACCCCATCTATAAATATATTAAACAACCATGGTGACATTACACATCCCTGTCTAAGACCTACTTTTACCGGGAAGTATTCTCCCTCTTTTCTACACACCCTAACCTGAGCCTCACTATCCTCATAAAAGCTCTTTACAGCATTTATTAACTTACCACCTATTCCATATACTTGCAACATCTGCCACATTGCTCCTCTATCCACTCTATCATATGCCTTTTCTAAATCCATAAATGCAATAAAAACTTCCCTACCTTTATCTAAATACTGTTCACATATATGCTTCAATGTAAACACTTGATCTACACATCCCCTACCCACTCTGAAACCTCCTTGTTCGTCTGCAATTCTACATTCTGTCTTACCTCTAATTCTTTCAATTATAACCCTACCGTATACTTTTCCTGGTATACTCAGTAAACTTATTCCTCTATAATTTTTACAATCTCTTTTGTCCCCTTTCCCTTTATATAAAGGGACTATACATGCTCTCCGCCAATCCCTAGGTACCTTCCCCTCTTTCAAACATTTATTAAACAAAAGTACCAACCACTCCAACACTATATCCCCCCCTGCTTTTAACATTTCTGTCATGATCCCATCAGTTCCAGCTGCTTTACCCCCTTTCATTTTACGTAATGCCTCACGTACCTCCACCACACTTACAGTCTGCTCTTCTTCACTCCTAAAAGATGGTATACCTCCCTGGCCAGTGCATGAAATTAACGCCTCCCTTTCTTCCTTAACATTTAAAAGTTCCTCAAAATATTCTCGCCATCTACCTAATACCTCCCTCTCCCCATCTACTAACTCCCCTACTCTGTTTTTAACTGACAAATCCATACTTTCCCTAGGCTTTCTTAACTTGTTTAACTCACTCCAAAATTTTTTCTTATTTTCATTAAAATTTCTTGACAGTGCCTCTCCCACTCTTTCATCTGCTCTCCTTTTGCACTCTCTCACCACTCTCTTCACCTTTCTTTTACTCTCCATATACTCTGCTCTTCTTATAGCACTTCTGCTTTGTAAAAACCTCTCGTAAGCTACCTTTTTCTCTTTTATCACACCCTTTACTTCATCATTCCACCAATCACTCCTCTTTCCTCCTGCCCCCACCCTCCTATAACCACAAACTTCTGCCCCACATTCTAAAGATAATAAAGATATACGCGTGTAATATATCCCTTCAAACTGCCAATATCCCAAACCCCTCCTTTAACCCTTTCAGGGTCCATGCCATAGATCTACGGCACGGACCCTGAATTTCTTGGTCTCATTTGATAGAATGGAAGATTTTTTTTTTTTTTTTATCATACTGGCCGATTCCCACCAAGGCAGGGTGGCCCGAAAAAGAAAAACTTTCACCATCATTCACTCCATCACTGTCTTGCCAGAAGGGTGCTTTACACTACAGTTTTTAAACTGCAACATTAACACCCCTCCTTCAGAGTGCAGGCACTGTACTTCCCAACTCCAGGACTCAAGTCCGGCCTGCCGGTTTCCCTGAACCCCTTCATAAATGTTACTTTGCTCACACTCCAACAGCACGTCAAGTATTAAAAACCATTTGTCTCCATTCACTCCTATCAAACACGCTCACGCATGCCTGCTGGAAGTCCAAGCCCCTCACACACAAAACCTCCTTTACCCCCTCCCTCCAACCTTTCCTAGGCCGACCCCTACCCCGCCTTCCTTCCGCTACAGACTGATACAATCTTGAAGTCACTCTGTTTCGCTCCATTCTCTCTACATGTCCGAACCACCTCAACAACCCTTCCTCAGCCCTCTGGACAACAGTTTTGGTAATCCCGCACCTCCTCCTAACTTCCAAACTACGAATTCTCTGCATTATATTCAAACCACACATTGCCCTCAGACATGACATCTCCACTGCCTCCAGCCTTCTCCTCGCTGCAACATTCATCACCCATGCTTCACACCCATATAAGAGCGTTGGTAAAACTATACTCTCATACATTCCCCTCTTTGCCTCCAAGGACAAAGTTCTTTGTCTCCACAGACTCCTAAGTGCACCACTCACCCTTTTCCCCTCATCAATTCTATGATTCACCTCATCTTTCATAGACCCATCCGCTGACACGTCCACTCCCAAATATCTGAATACATTCACCTCCTCCATACTCTCTCCCTCCAATCTGATATCCAATCTTTCATCACCTAATCTTTTTGTTATCCTCATAACCTTACTCTTTCCTGTATTCACTTTTAATTTTCTTCTTTTGCACACCCTACCAAATTCATCCACCAATCTCTGCAACTTCTCTTCAGAATTTCCAAGAGCACAGTGTCATCAGCAAAGAGCAACTGTGACAACTCCCACTTTGTGTGATTCTTTATCTTTTAACTCCACACTTCTTGCCAAGACCCTCGCATTTACTTCTCTTACAACCCCATCTATAAATATATTAAACAACCACAGTGACATCACACATCCTTGTCTAAGGCCTACTTTTACTGGGAAATAATTTCCCTCTTTCCTACATACTCTAACTTGAGCCTCACTATCCTCATAAAAACTCTTCACTGCTTTCAGTAACCTACCTCCTACACCATACACCTGCAACATCTGCCATTTTGCCCCCCTATCCACCCTGTCATACGCCTTTTCCAAATCCATAAATGCCACAAAGACCTCTTTAGCCTTATCTAAATACTGTTCACTTATATGTTTCACTGTAAACACCTGGTCCACACACCCCCTACCTTTCCTAAAGCCTCCTTGTTCATCTGCTATCCTATTCTCCGTCTTACTCTTAATTCTTTCAATAATAACTCTACCATACACTTTACCAGGTATACTCAACAGACTTATCCCCCTATAATTTTTGCACTCTCTTTTATCCCCTTTGCCTTTATACAAAGGAACTATGCATGCTCTCTGCCAATCCCTAGGTACCTTACCCTCTTCCATACATTTATTAAATAATTGCACCAACCACTCCAAAACTATATCCCCACCTACTTTTAACATTTCTGTCTTTATCCCATCAACCCCGGCTGCCTTACCCCTTTTCATTTTACCTACTGCCTCACGAACTTCCCCCACACTCACAACTGGCTCTTCCTCACTCCTACAAGATGTTATTCCTCCTTGCCCTATACACGAAATCACAGGAGACAAATTGTCAAAATCAACAAAACGGAATCAGAACCCCTGCCGATAACACGTGGAGTTCCCCAAGATAGTATCCTGGGTCCCTTATTATTATGTTATGTCAATGATATGCCTATCAGTGTCAAGTGCAAACTCCTACTGTATGCAGATGACAGTGCTCTGTTAGTGACAGGTAAAGACCCACAAAATATTGCTAATGTTTTAACACTGGAACTGGAGTCCTGCAGCAATGGTTAGTAGACAACAAACTATCATTACACCTAGGGAAAACTGAAGCCATTCTCTTGGCACGAAACATAAACTGAGAAGGGTAAATAATTTTAATGTTCAGTGTAATGGGGAGCCCATCACTTTGGTTTCATCAGTAAAATATCTGGGAATCCCCTTTGACCCATGCATGTCAGGAGAATTGATAGGGAACAGTGTAGTAAAGAAAGCAAATGCCAGACTGAAGTTCCTGTATAGACAAGCACAGTGTCTACCTACTGAGGCTCGCAGGACCCTATGTCTAGCCCTTATACAATGCCATATGGATTACGCTTGCTCTTCATGGTACTCTGCCTTGACAAAAAAACTGAAAGATAGACTGCAAATCACCCAGAACAAAATCGTAAGATTCATCCTGGGGCTGGGACCAAGAGAACATGTAGGCCAGGATGAATTACAGCAGTTGGATATGCTGAATGTTGAAGACAGAGTAAAACAACTGAAGCTAAATCATGTTTATAAAATTGCTCACAAACAGTGTCCAGAATATCTTGCTGTCAATTTTGTCAAGGTTGGGAACCAAAGCAATCATAGTACTAGGGGGAGAGAGCACAACTTTGTAGTACCCACAGTCATTGGCCAGGCTTCAAACACCTTTTATTGTACAGCAATAAAGGAATGGAACAGACTACCCGCACATGTCAAAGCCAGTCATAGCATGAACCAGTTCAAGAAGAGTGCCAAAAGGTGTCTGATGAATGTAGCTACAGAAAGGGAGGGGAATGATTCTCTATTTTTTAGCTAACATACGTGTAAATTTTACCTTATTCCTAGTAATGACCCTCGTATTGTAGATAGTCTTAATGACCCTCGTGTAGTAGATAGTCTTTTTAGTATGATAATAAGATGTTATCTTCATTGTAGAATAATAAGAAAATATTATAACCTTTATATTATAATAATAAGGTAAAAGGACCCCAATGGAAATAAGTCACTCTGTCTGACTTTTTTGGGTTATCCTAGGTTCTCTACACATATGCTGCTATGTATGATAATTCTATGTAACTGTATTTGTGTATACCTGAATAAACTTACTTACTTACTTAGCTTCCCTATCTTCATCAACATTTAACAATTCCTGAAAATATTCCCTCCATCTTCCCAATACCTCTAACTCTCCTCTCCTATTTTTAACTGACAAATCCATTTGTTCTCTAGGCTTCCTTAACTTGTTAATCTCACTCCAAAACTTTTTCTTATTTTCAACAAAATTTGTTGATAACATCTCACTCACTCTCTCATTTGCTCTCTTTTTACATTGCTTCACCACTCTCTTAACCTCTCTCTTTTTCTCCATATACTCTTCCCTCCTTGCATCACTTCTACTTTGTAAAAACTTCTCATATGCTAACTTTTTCTCCCTTACTACTCTCTTTACATCTTTACTACAGAAATAAAGATGATTTTGATTGGTTTAAGCACTGGAAATGGCTTGAAGCTGAACTCGAAGTAGCAGAAATGTTAAATTTTTGCCGCTGTTCAAGATTAAACAAATGACCTCACAAGTCTAATACATGACAGCTGGTGAGTCTAATAATCATTCACAAATGTGGTGATATTATTTATACAATTATTACAGTATTGCATAACAGTAAATCTTCTATTTTTTGGTTTGAATAAAAATTCATTATGTGAATAAAAAATCAAAATGGAATTCATTTGTAAAGCCTGAAAACGTAACTAATGAACAGAGGAAATGTTAGTTTAGTGTCAGAAATGCCTGCATTGTTTATCCTGGACCATATTTTGAAATTGGAATATTTTGAACTTTGCATTAAATTGGCCAAATTACCAATTTCCGGTCACTTTATTTTGTTGTTGAAACAGTTGACTTGGTGATTTCTTGTGCTCAATTGATAGAATAGAAGTATTACTAGTGATATAGCTAAGAATTTGGTTGACTGGAATACTGTAATTGCCCTAAAATGGGAGTCAAAGTCGGCAAAATCGCCGATGCGTAAATATCAACGACACATCAAAATTCGCGAGAGCATAATTTTGTCAATTTTCCATCAAATTTCGTACTTTTTGTTTTATTATCTTCAGAAAAAGATTCTCTACCATTTCTTAAGAAAAAAATAACAAAATTATTTTTTGAAAATTTTTGGACCCTTGTGTACACTTTGAAATTTGGCCTCTGGACCCTGAAGGGGTTAAAGTGCAGGCATTGTACTTCCCATTTCCAGTACTCAAGTCTTGCTATATAAAAATAACCGGTTTCCCTGAATCCCTTCACTAAATATTACCCTGTTCACACTCCAACAGCTTGTCAGGTCTCAAAAACCATTCATCTCTAACACGCTCATGCACGGTTGCTGGAAGGCAAAGCCCCTCCCTCCATTCTCCAACCTGAAATTACCTAATATTGAAAACGTGCATAGTCTTACACAGACACAGTGGTCAAATTTTCGTAGTCAGTTCCTGGGTGATGAATAGATTATAATTGTTATCTATGTTATATATTTGTCATGATCATAAATGAGCATATGAGCTTTTTACAGATTGGAGACAGCGTTGTCAGCAAAGGACGAGAAACTCTGGAACGATGTATCCAGCTTGTAAATTCTCATCCCTCGTGGCATGCTAAAGTAGTGTACGGGGATACAGACTCACTCTTTGTGCATTTGCCTGGAAGAACAAAGAACCAAGCATTTACAATAGGGTACGAAATTGCCAACCAAGTAACCCAGATGTATCCTAAACCTATCAAACTGAAGTTTGAGAAAGTTTATTTACCTTGCATTCTACAGGTTGGTGTATATAGAATAAATATAATGGTATTGTATTGAAATTTTAATAATAATGTGAGATGGTGTGTGGTTACCAAAGGTATAATTCAGAGCAGTGGAGGGATTGAAGTGATCTTGGTACTGAGAGAGGATGAAGCAGAGTAGGACGACCAGCAGAGTGTATAAATCAGCAGTGGAAGAAAGGAGAGGTGTTAGTTGTCCCAGGAAGGGTTAAAGGGAGGGAATAAAGGAGGTTTTGAGTGTTAGGAGCTTGAGGATCTATCAAGCTTGTGTAAGTGTCAGTTCAGAATGACTGGAGATTAGGGGTTTTTGGTTTGGCTTGTTGTGTTGTTGGAGTGTGAGCTGTGTAACATTTATAAAAGGATTCATAGAAACTAGTTAGCTGGACTTGAGTCCTGATGATGGGAAGTACAGTGCCTGCACTCAAAAGGAGGGCTGGAGATGCTGCAGTTTGGAAGGTCATTTGAACTGTTATGTCTCAGTTTCTGGAGGGTGTGTTGGCTATGTAAGCCTCTGGGCTACTGGCAGCAATAGCCTGGTTGGTGAAATGATCAGTAGATTGTAGGAAGTAGAGCTTTTCTTCATCAATAATAGTAGCTGGAATAGCTTTCAAGGTAAGGTAATGTGCTAAAACTATACTGGAAACATTGTGTCCATGAAAAATTTGTTGTGCACCATAAGTATAGCTTTACTCCTTTAATGACAAATAAGAGATCTCAAAAATATATGTACAGTACCTAATGCAAGTTTTCTCAACTAAACATTTTTGAGCAGTTCCTTATACTTTCCTCTGTCTCACCCAGACAAAGAAACGCTATGTTGGGTACATGTATGAAACTCCTGATCAAGAGGTACCTGTGTTTGATGCTAAAGGTATTGAGACTGTGAGAAGAGATGGGTGCCCAGCTAGTGGTAAGGTGAGGAAGTAGCTCTCTACTATAGTTGATGGCCAGAACACTGCATATTTTTTTATTTCTTTGGTTGTATTTATACAACATGTATGGCTAAAAGAACAATCGTTTTTAACCCAGTTAGAGTTCAAATTTAAAAAATCTATGGAACCTTAAGAATATGTTAATATAGATGCAAATGCAGTATAAATGAACATGAATAGATACCTGTTTTTTTTTTTTTTCCAGAAATTGTGTACATTGGTTTCCATAATTAATTTTATGCTGTAGAGTGATTTACGTTATTGAACAATGGGGAACAATGGGGGGGTCACCCCCACTTTAAGCATGCCATACCTATTTCTACTTAGTACAGTGGTCCCACGTTTATCGTCATTAATCCTTTCCTGGAAGTGCGACGATTACCGAAATAGATGATTTTCGAATCAATTTTCCCACAAGAAGTAATGTAAATACAATTAATCCTTTCCTGACACCCAGAAGTATTAAAACAAAAAAATTTATTACATGAAATATAGATGTAGTACATAAACAATACAATGGGACATGATGAATGAAACATTAACAGTGCCTGCACTCTGAAGGAGGGGTGTTAATGTTGCAGTTTAAAAACTGTAGTGTAAAGCACCCTTCTGGCAAGACAGTGATGGAGTGAATGATGGTGAAAGTTTTTCTTTTTCGGGCCACCCTGCCTTGGTGGGAATCGGCCAGTGTGATAATAATAATAAAAATAACACTTAACTTTATTGGCGATTCTTCTTAGTGTATGGAAGACTGGAGGAGGAGGGAGATTGGATTAGTTACTGTTTGGAAGGGGAATCCCCTTCCATCAACACCTCAGGTACCAAGTCCTTTTCTAGGGTTACTTCTCTGTTTCTTAATGACACTAGGACCAGCTTGAGAGTCACTGAAGTCCTGTCTTGCAAAAAAAGTGTCCAGAGAGCTGTGTTTCTGGCATCTCTTCAAAACTTCCCTAAAATGGGCCAAGTCTCTGTCACTGTACAAGTTGCCAATATGGCTTGCAACATCCTTCTCAGGGTGATGTTTCTCCATAAATCTTTCCATCCTACCCCACATTTCAAAAATCTCCTTAATTTCTGAAGAAGGCACCTTCTTCCATCTCTCTTTTTCCTCTGCAGCAAGATTCTGAGCTGTGATCTCTTGCTGTTCCTGCTGAAGCTCTTGCAGCTTCTCAGTGGTTAGCTCTTCGTTGTGGTCCTCCACCAACTCTTCCATCCTCAAAACTCACATCCAACCCTATGGAACTCCCCAATGCCACAATAGAATTCACAACTGGCAGCCTCACCATGCCTTATCACACTGTGTATGCCACTATGGTTCTTAAATCTCTCAAACCAACCTTTGCTGGCCTTAAATTCACAATTATCAGTACTCGTTGCAAGCAATTTCTTTACCAGAACGTCATGCAACTGCTTAGCCTTTTCACAAATAATCAACGTCATAAGATTATCTCCTGCTAATTGTTTCTCGTTTTTTTTTTTTCAACAAGTCGGCCGTCTCCCACCGAGGCAGGGTGACCCAAAAAAGAAAGAAAATCCCCAAAAAGAAAATACTTTCATCATCATTCAACACTTTCACCACACTCGCACATTATCACTGTTTTTGCAGAGGTGCTCAGAATACAACAGTTTAGAAGCATACACATATAAAGATACACAACATATCCCTCCAAACTGCCAATATCCCAAACCCCTCCTTTAAAGTGCAGGCATTGTACTTCCCATTTCCAGGACTCAAGTCCGACTATATGAAAATAACCGATTTCCCTGAATCCCTTCAGTAAATATTACCCTGCTCACACTCCAACAGATCGTCAGGTCCCAAGTACCATTCGTCTCCATTCACTCCTATCTAACACGCTCACGCATGCTTGCTGGAAGTCCAAGCCCCTTGCCCACAAAACCTCCTTTACCCCCTCTCTCCAACCCTTTCGAGGACGACCCCTACCCCGCCTTCCTTCCCCTATAGATTTATATGCTTTCCATGTCATTCTACTTTGATCCATTCTCTCTAAATGACCAAACCACCTCAACAACCCCTCTTCTGCCCTCTGACTAATACTTTTATTAACTCCACACCTTTTCCTAATTTCCACACTCTGAATTTTCTGCATAATATTTACACCACACATTGCCCTTAAACAGGACATCTCCACTGCCTCCAACCGTCTCCTCGCTGCTGCATTTACCACCCAAGCTTCACACCCATATAAGAGTGTTGGTACTACTATACTTTCATACATTCCCTTCTTTGCCTCCATAGATAACATTTTTTGACTCCACATATACCTCAACGCACCACTCACCTTTTTTCCCTCATCAATTTTATGATTAACCTCATTCTTCATAAATCCATCCGCCGACACGTCAA
Source organism: Cherax quadricarinatus (assembly GCF_038502225.1). Lineage (NCBI taxonomy): Eukaryota > Metazoa > Arthropoda > Malacostraca > Decapoda > Parastacidae > Cherax > Cherax quadricarinatus. The sequence continues at coordinate 3,922,527 of NC_091292.1, forward strand.
CTCCCAAGTATCTGAAAACATTCACTTCTTCCATACTCCTCCTCCCCAATTTGATATCCAATTTTTCTTTATCTAAATCATTTGACACCCTCATCACCTTACTCTTTTCTATGTTCACTTTCAACTTTCTACCTTTACACACATTCCCAAACTCATCCACTAACTTTTGCAATTTTTCTTTAGAATCTCCCGTAAGCACAGTATCATCAGCAAAAAGTAACTGTGTCAATTTCCATTTTGAATTTGATTCCCCAAAATTTAATCCCACCCCTCTCCCGGACACCCTAGCATTTACTTCCTTTACAACCCCATCTATAAATATATTAAACAACCATGGTGACATTACACATCCCTGTCTAAGACCTACTTTTACCGGGAAGTAGTCTCCCTCTCTTCTACACACCCTAACCTGAGCCTCACTATCCTCATAAAAACTCTTTACAGCATTTAATAACTTACCACCTATTCCATATACTTGCAACATCTGCCACATCGCTCCTCTATCCACTCTATCATATGCCTTTTCTAAATCCATAAATGCAATAAAAACTTCCCTACCTTTATCTAAATACTGTTCACATATATGCTTCAATGTAAACACTTGATCTACACATCCCCTACCCACTCTGAAACCTCCTTGCTTATCCGCAATCCTACATTCTGTCTTACCTCTAATTCTTTCAATTGTAACCCTACCGTACACTTTTCCTGGTATACTCGGTAAACTTATTCCTCTATAATTTTTACAGTCTCTTTAGTCCCCTTTCCCTTTATATAAAGGGACTATACATGCTCTCTGCCAATCCCTAGGTACTTTCCCCTTTTTCATACATTTATTAAACAAAAGTACCAACCACTCCAACACTATATCCCCCCCTGCTTTTAACATTTCTGTCATGATCCCATCAGTTCCAGCTGCTTTACCCCCTTTCATTTTACGTAATGCCTCGCGTACCTTCCCCACACTTACATTCTGCTCTTCTTCACTCCTGAAAGATGGTATACCTCCCTGTCCAGTGCATGAAATTACTGCCTCTGTTTCTTCCTTAACATTTAAAAGTTCCTCAAAATATTCTCACCATCTACCTAATACCTCCATCTCCCAATCTACTAACTCCCCTACTCTGTTTTTAACTGACAAATCCATACTTTCCCTAGGCTTTCTTAACTTGTTTAACTCACTCCAAAATTTTTTCTTATTTTCATTAAAATTTCTTGACAGTGCCTCTCCACTCTATCATCTGCTCTCCTTTTGCACTCTCTCACCACTCTCTTTACCTTTCTTTTACTCTCCATATACTCTGCTCTTCTTATAACACTTCTGCTTTGTAAAAACCTCTCATAAGCTACCTTTTTCTCTTTTATCACACCCTTTACTTCATCATTCCACCAATCACTCCTCTTTCCTTCTGCCCCCACCCTCCTATAACCACAAACTTCTGCCCCACATTCTAATACTGCATTTTTAAAACTATTCCAACCCTCTTCAACCCCCCCACTACTCATCTTTGCACTAGCCCACCTTTCTGCCAATAGTCGCTTATATCTCACACACCAATAATAACTTCTCAACATCTTCGAGTACTGGTGATCTCATTTTTGTCAGCATATTTACCCCCTTTGCAATAACAACTTCCTTGATTTCCTTTTTCTTGTCCACGATGGAAGATATGGTTGTACGGAATTTCTTATACATCCTGGCCAGTTCCGCCATATGTACGCCACTTTCGCATTGTTCAATGATGTTTTTCTTAAATTCAATCGTATTTCTCACCTTCTTTACCAAAGGCTTGGCACTAGGAGCTTTCTTTGGAGCTATGATAGCTTATTTAGCACTTGCAAGCACTAAAATGAATGGAATATTATGAAATATTTCGTATGAACAAGTGAGGGAACCGTCACTCACTGGTAAACAATGGCACGCCGGGTGGGAAGGGAGGCCGAGGTGGCTCAGAGTTGTGAGTACGCGTCCAGGATGAATGACGATTAGCGAGTCAACCGACCATTTGCAAGCCAATGTTTGGATGAGAATAACGTGACGATTTCCGATGAGGATGACTATCGAGCCGGACGATTATCGAGGGATCACTCTACTCTCTTCTAATAATGCTGGAAGTCTGAAGTTTTTGGTTAGCTCTTGCTCAAATAATCGTTACCAGAGCGAAGTATTAAGGTATCAGCTGGGATCTGTATAACCCACATCACACCAGTTACCATCCTGTTGCTCTGGTGTTCAGACGCCTTCACCTTTGCTCATGAATTTCTTCTTTTCCTCAATTGGCTTGGCCTCCCTAGGCCATGTAAACATTTTCATAATTTGTGGTAGTTCTTTCTGTCCTTGAATTTTCTTAGGTACAAAGCCAGTTCCTTTCTTAGAGCACTGGATTTCTGATTTTTTTGTTCTCAGTCTGGCCAAATTGTTTTCACAATATCATCATCAAGGAGTCTGGAAAGTTGTCATTTACCTCTTAGTGATAACAATAAAAAGCTGCACTTGCAGTTTAGCCACTCATTTGAAATATCAGACCAGCCTCATCTAGCAATAGAAGTTTTTAATGCTGCAGGATTGTATCATTATTCCTTTGGATCTTCAAATACTACTTGCCTTTAGTGTTATTCTCTCTCTTATAGTTATGTTTTATTTTAGTAATTTTGAATCCACTTGCAATAGTCAGGTGTCATTAACTCTATACAAGCTCCCACTTTAGCGTTTTACTTATGAATGGTACATATTGTGGAAAACTTAGGTTTTTTGCTTTGAAGATTTCATAAGATTTTTCTGTTTTAAATCTGTCAAACATTCAATTTAACCTTCAGTGTAATTACCTTAATTTTTCATGGGGGTGCCATGCAATTCCTTACAACATATGGGTCAGAGTGCTTGTATCTTATCTGAGCTTGAATGTTATGTAGCATAATTGAAGCAGAGGTTTCTAGACAAAGAACGCCACATATGGGACAAGGAAATTACCGTTTGCTTTAAAATGGTTAGATATGAGTGTACCCTAGTTGGTGGGAAGTTTCTCCTCACTTTAGGATTGTAGACAGTATGTGAATAATAAGTCATTTGACAAGATACAGTAGGAAACATAAGATGTGATTTGGCAGAGAATCAGTGTACAGTGTAGTTAGCATGTTTTGCATTTCATGTCTAATGGTTATAAACTCAGTAGGTCTCACTTTGGAATTAGATTACATTTATGCATTCTCTGGTTTTCCTCAAATCTCCTGACAGTTAGGGTTCAAATGTTCAGTACATTTTTTTTTTTTTTTTTTTTTTTTTTTTTTCCAAACCGTAGATCTACGCCATGAGCTCAGCTCACTCTGATAAACTGTGAGTGGTACATTTGGGCCTAGATATGAGAGAATACATCTATGTGGTATGTGTGCACCACATAAAACAGATCCTGCAGCACACTGTGTATAATGAGAGAAAAAAAACTGAAATCATGATTTTTCGATTAAAACAGCGACTTTGCAGTGTTTTTTCGTATGTTTTTTATAGTTGTATTTGCGATTTCTTGGTCTCATTTGATAGAATGGAAGACATATTACAGAAATAGAGATGATTTTGATTGGTTTTAGCACTGGAAATGGCTTGAAACTGAGCTCAAAGTAGCGGAAATGTTAAATTTTTGCCGATATTCAAGAGTAAACAAACGACCTCACACATCTAATACACGTCAGCTGGTGGGTCTAATATACATTCACAAATATGGTGATGATATTTATACAATTATTACAGTATTGCATAACAGTAAATCTATTTTTTGGTGTGAATAAAAATTCATTATGTGAATAAAAAATCAAAATGGAATTTATTTGTAAAGCCTCAAAATGTAACTAATGAACAGAGGAAATGTTAGTTTAGTTCCAGGAATACCTACATTGTTTATTCTGGAGCCTATTTTGAAATTGGAATATTTTGAACTTTGTGTTTAAATTGGCCAAATTAACAATTTCCGATCACTTTATTTTGTAGTTGAAACAGTTGACTTGGCGATTTCTTGTGCTCAATCGATAGAATAGAAGTAATACCAGTGAAATAGCTAAGAATTTGGTTGATTGGAATAAGGTAATTGGCCTAAAATGGGAGTCCAAGTCAGCAAAATCGCCGATTCGTAAATATCGCTGACACATCAAAATTCGCGAGAGCATAATTTCGTCAATTTTCCACCAAATTTCGTACTTTTTGTTTTATTACCTTCACAAAAAGATTCTCTACGATTTCATAAGAAAAAATAACAATTTTTTTTTTTTTGAAAATTCTTGGACACTGGTGCGTGACTTCAGATTTTGGCCTTGGACCCTGAAAGGGTTAACAAGTTGGCTGTCTCCCACCAAGGCAGGGTGACCCAAAAAGAAAGAAAATCCCCAAAAAGAAAATACTTTCATCATCATTCAACACTTTCACCTCACTCACACATAATCACTGTTTTTACAGAGGTGCCCAGAACACAACAATTTAGAAGCATATACATGAATATACCAAATTTAACTAAAATTAATGTGGCCAAAATTTGACATCCAGTTGCATGACTGAATTGTTCTGGCATGGTATATTCACTTATTTGCTCTAGTTATTCTATCCTTCATAGTTAAGAGGTTTTAAATTGCCAACATGTCAATTGTTTCTGATTAGAAAATGAGAAAAATCATAAAGGTAGAAGTGTACGAGTCTAAAATTTTTGTTGGTTTGTATCTTAATCTCTTTTATATAAAGAAAGTAAAAACATTTCAGATCCTGGAGAAGTCACTTCGTTTGTTGTTTGAGGACAAAGATATATCTCAAGTGAAAGACTTTGTGCAACGTCAATTTATAAAACTGCTTCAAGGCAAGGTTTCACTTCAAGACTTAATATTTGCAAAGGAATATAGGGGAGCAAGAGGATACAGGCCCACAGCCTGTGTTCCTGCACTTGAATTAACAAAGTGAGTGTGGTTAATGTATTTATGCTCTGCTTGGTCAAATGCTATATTGTTTCTGTATCTGACTCAGAAGCAGTGTTAAATGTACAGTAAACCCTCCAATTAACAGACCCAAATTTAACAGATTTTGGAAATTATGGGAAAAAAATTAGCTATACAAATATTGGAATCATTGGACAATATAAAAAAAAAAGTGTAAATTTTGGATTTTGTCATTAGTGATAGTGCCTGGTTATCTTTTGAATCATTAGACCCAATCTGATTATTCATTTGTCCATTATGGGCCAGTGTGTGCTCATCCAGGACCTGTCTGCTTTCATTATTTCCTGATCTGTAGGTCACCTGTGCCACTTTGTTGACTGTGCTCACTGATGCATTCATGTGTCATTAAGTCTCCAATTTTCCTTGAATTTACAGTGATTTGTGTGACTTGATTAACTTAAGTAAAGTGCAGTTAATAACAGCTTCTAAAGCTAGTGGTGATGCCAAGAGGAAACGTGTAGCTCTCAGTGTTAGGCAGAAACCTGAACTCATAAAGAATGGTGAGTGGCATCTGAATGGCATGGGTATGTAAGGAATATGGTATTAAACAGTGTCTGATACCCATACAAGCAAAGTTTAACTTATAGACTGTTCTAAGTTTAGCTCAGATGTTGGTAGAGCTTTACAGCTCCTCTCAGAACAAAAGTTATTCCAAGTCACCACTATTGATCAAGTTGCCTAAATGTTGCCTATGTGCAAAATAGATTTGGCATTGGGTAGAGTGAAAGGGGGTAAAGCAGCTGGAACTGATGGAATCATGAAAGAAATGTTAAAAGCAGGTGGGGATATAGTTTTGGAGTAGTTAGTACTATTGTTCAATAAATGTATGAAAGAGGGGAGGGTACCTAAGGATTGGCAGAGAGTGTATGTGGAAATAAATGGTATAAAATACTGACACAATGGAAAAATAAACACACAAGCAGTATAATGTGATCCTTTATTGACAACGCTTTGCCCACACAGTGGGCTTTATCAAGTCATAATCAGATCTGCCTGGGTGAAAGGTATGTGAATATTTATAGAATGGAGTCAGGTGGAGAATGCTGGGTAGGTTGGATCTGAACCTGCATGTGACAATCTTCTGAGTAGGGTGATAGAGGCTGCTAGGACCTTGGGTAGCTTTCAAGAGAGATTGGACAAATATATGGTCCTAGCCTCTATCACCCTAATCGGAAGATTGTCACATGCAGGTTCAGATCCAACCTACCCAGCATTCTTCACCTGACTCTGTTCTATAAATACTCATGTACGTTTCACCCAGGTAGATCTGTTTATGACTTGATAAAGGCCACTTTCATTTTACACTCACTTGGCAGGACGGTAGTACCTCCCTGGGTGGTTGTTGTCTACCAACTTACTACCTAAAAAAGAAAAACTTATTTTTCTTTTTAAATTTAGAAAAACTTGTTTTTCTTTGTAAGGTCACCCTGCCTTAGTGGGATATGGCCAGTTTCATGAAAAAAAAAAAAAAAGTTTTGTGTGCAAGGGGCTTGAACATACAGCAGGCATGTGTGAATGTGTTAGATAGGAGTGAATGAAAATGAATGGTTTTTGGGTCTTGACAAGCTGTTGAAGTGTGAGCAAGGTAATATTTTATGAAGGGATTCAGGGAAAGCAGTTAGCCGGACTAGAGTCCTGGAGGTGGGAAGTACAAATTCTGCTCTCAAACCCTTTCAGGGTCGGCAGGCCCTCTCCTAAACTTGTTCTAAGGGTCGGAAATTCTTCGAAAAAAAAAAAAAATTCTTATGAAATGATAGAGAATCTTTTCCCAATCATAATGACACCAAAAGTATAAAACTTGATGGAAAACTTACGGAATTATGCTCTCGCAAAGTTAGCGATCTTGACGATGTTTACACATCGGCAATTTCGCCCACTTTGAGCCCTATTTTCATCCAATTCCAATGTACCAGTCGACAAAAATCATAACTATTTCGCTAGAACTCCATTTTTTCTATTGAATGAGTACAAGAAACCACCCATTTACTGATTTCAACTATCCAATAAAGTGGTCCGAAATTGGCAATTTTGCCAATTTCACACAAATTTCAAAAGATGCCAATTTCCAAATAGGGTCCAGAATAAACAAGACAGACATTCCTGGCACTAAAATAACATTTCCTCTGTTCATTAGTCATGTCCCCAGGCCTCTGTTACATTTCTTTTGCTTTCCACTTTGAATTTTTATTCTCACAAAAAACAGAAGATGGTGTAGAAATGGTATAAATAATATCAGCGCACTTGTGAAAGAATTAGACTCACCAGTTGACGTGTATTGGACACATGGCTTGATTTATTTACTTTTGAACTTTGGCAAAAATCGAACATTTCTGCTACTTTGAGCTCAATTTCAAGGTACTTTTCATTGTGAAACCAATCAAAATCATCTAAATTTCCGTAATATGTCTTCCATTCTATAAAATGAGACCAGGAAAACTGGAATACAACCATAAATAGCATACGAAAATACACTGCAAAGTCGCTGTTTTAAACCATAAACATGGTTGGAGTTTTTTTTTCTCATTATGCACTGTCTCCTGCAGGATTTTTTTTTATACTGCGCACACTGACCACAGAGACCCATTCTTTCATATGTAGGCCTACCAGCTTTCTCTCGCTAGATTCGAAGGCGCTAGAATTTATGCGTGCTAATACGGCACCAACCCTGGCGTGCAAGCCGTACTAGTACAGCACCAACTCTGAAAGGGTTAAAAGGGGTGTGGGATATTTGCTGTTTGGAGTGACATTTCAGCTGTCATATCTGCATGCCTCTGCAAAGACAGTGATTATGTGTGAATGAGGGTGAAAGTGTTTCTCTTTTGGGCCATCCTGCCTCGGTGGGAAATGGCCGTTGTGTTGAAATAAAACTAAATTACTGTACTGTAGTACTACAGATTACAATACCTGTATTCTTAGTGTCCTGTAGTTGTGTTAGTTCTTTGACCAAGTCCACTGATTCACAACTTTGTTCATTTGTGATGCTCGTAAAAAATTAATCTCATAATTTCGAATGTGTCGACAATTGGCTATAACGTACACCCCCTCCTCCCTCTTAGTCTGTTAGAGGATTTACTGTACAAATATTCATAAGATGATTATTGTTAATTTTATTATTTATAGTAATTTCAATGTTTTTTCTTAATTTTGTATTAACTAAATTTGATACAAATTATTTAATTTTCTCATTTAGTGTCGCCTTAAGAATTACAGTAATTATTTTCAGGCGTTGCCTATATTTCTGGGAAACCAAGTTCTCTTGCATTTGCTGTTACCCCTATAAAATTGTATGAAAATAATTATGCATGCTCTTCTGTGGTCAAGATACAGTGGACCCCCGGTTAACGATATTTTTTCACTCCAGAAGTATGTTCAGGTGCCAGTACTGACCGAATTTGTTCCCATAAGGAATATTGTGAAGTAGATTAGTTCATTTCAGACCCCCAAATATACACGTACAAATGCACTTACATAAATACACTTACATAATTGGTCGCATTCGGAGGTGATCGTTATGCGGGGGTCCACTGTATTTGGATGTTTATATTAAAATTATTGGGGAGATGCTTGGAATTTTATTTTTATCTATTTTTTAATACACTATACTGATGTATGAAAATACTTGTAGTGACAGTTTCTATCAGCCTAGAAGAGGTATTTACACCGTTTGTTGGTGATGATCGCCTAGCATAACGTCATTGTATGAACAAAAAAAATCTTAGTTCTGTAAGGTAGTTCAGAATTTTTATTTTAAAATTATGTTTTATACAAAAACTTTAAATAACATTACTTTTTGCATAAGTTTATATGAGCTGGGAATTCAACGTAGCATCTCATAGTACACTGAATATTGCAGGCAATGGATTCGCAGAGACCGACGAAGGGAGCCACGCTCGGGTGAACGTGTTCCATATGTGATTGTTTATGGCGCCCCAGGATTACCTCTCATCCAGCTTATTCGTTCACCTGACGTTGTCTTGGCTGATCCAACTCTTCGTGTCAATGCTACACACTATGTCACTCGAGCCATTTTACCACCTTTGGAGAGATGTTTTTCACTTTTAGGCGTTGACGTTAATAACTGGTAAGATAAAAGGGCATTTTACACACATAATAATTAAGATGTGATATTAAATAAAAGTGGTGAGGCCTCAGTCTAATGGACTAGTAGTGAGGAAGAAGGTGTCCATTTAAACAAAAATCTATTATCTAAAAATGTCCAATGCAACAGACATGGTTTGTTGTAGAGCCTACCTGATGCGTGTACTATTATTAATGGACACTCTTGATGCAGTGGACTTGGTCCATTGCATGGTGAGTCTGCAGGATACACATTGCTGCTAACAGGCAGAATTTCTATGCAGTGGACTTAATCTTTTGTAGTGAACATTTGTCTGGCCAAAGATTTTGTCCATTATATCCAAAATCCATTATTTTTTTTATTTTTTTTTCAACAAGTCGGCCGTCTCCCACCGAGGCAGGGTGACCCAAAAAAGAAAGAAAATCCCCAAAAAGAAAATACTTTCATCATCATTCAACACTTTCACCACACTCGCACATTATCACTGTTTTTGCAGAGGTGCTCAGAATACAACAGTCTAGAAGCATACACATATAAAGATACACAACATATCCCTCCAAACTGCCAATATCCCAAACCCCTCCTTTAAAGTGCAGGCATTGTACTTCCCATTTCCAGGACTCAAGTCCGACTATATGAAAATAACCGGTTTCCCTGAATCCCTTCACTAAATATTACCCTGCTCACACTCCAACAGATCGTCAGGTCCCAAGTACCATTCGTCTCCATTTACTCCTATCTAACACGCTCACGCACGCTTGCTGGAAGTCCAAGCCCCTTACCCACAAAACCTCCTTTACCCCCTCTCTCCAACCCTTTCGAGGACGACCCCTACCCCGCCTTCCTTCCTCTATAGATTTATATGCTTTCCATGTCATTCTACTTTGATCCATTCTCTCTAAATGACCAAACCACCTCAACAACCCCTCTTCTGCCCTCTGACTAATACTTTTATTAACTCCACACCTTCTCCTAATTTCCACACTCCGAATTTTCTGCATAATATTTACACCACACATTGCCCTTAAACAGGACATCTCCACTGCCTCCAACCGTCTCCTCGCTGCTGCATTTACCACCCAAGCTTCACACCCATATAAGAGTGTTGGTACTACTATACTTTCATACATTCCCTTCTTTGCCTCCATTATATAGGCAGTAAACTGCCTAGTTGTGCTTGGGTTTTCACATATCAGAACACTGTTTTCACTACTATAAACTTTTTTCATCACTATGTATTTTATAGTTTTATGTTTAGTCTCATCAGTGTTTAGCATTGCTAGTCTTATCCTATTCTGCTACAAATTTATTTTTGTTTATTAATTCTGTTCTACCTCTACTTTTAGTCTCACTGTACTATTTTCTTAGTAACCAACCAGGCCTATATACACTTGTGGAGGTGTCCCTCACTTAATTCAGTAGGTGCAGTCCAGGCCATGGTAGTTGTGCTAAGCTAAATCAGGCCAACACTTTATTTCACATTATGAATGTTCAGTAAATTTTGTGAACTACACTGATAATACCCAACAAATATATATGAGATTTCTTTTTTTCAGCTAACCAGTTGTATTCACAGAGGCAGGGTGACTTGAAAATAAAAATGAAAGTTTCTCTCTTTAAATTAGTAATATATACAGGAGAAGGTTTTACTATCCCCTTGCTCCTGGCATTTTAGTCACTTCTTACAACACACATGGCTTAAAGAGGAAGAATTCTTTTCCAGTTCCCCCTGGAGAGTTATGAGACATGGAATTAAATTACTGATAGAAATGGTACATTACACAATAATGAATTTCCATAAAATGAGGGGAAATTTGTACTTTAGAATATAAGACTCCTTTCATGCAGAAAACTTCACCATACCAGTATATGATTGGCAGTTAATTGAGGTTTCTCACTAAATAAATTTCCCCAGAGTAATACCCAGCTTCCAGAAGATATGACAGTAGTGTGGATGTTGACTGTTAATGCAGAAAGCATCTAATTTTTTTGCATCTGTGGAGACCTGTGACTTTCTGTTCTATAAACGATTTGCATACATTTCCATTTTTTTTCAATGAACCGGTCGTATCGCACCGAGGCAGGGTGACCTAAAAAGAAAAATAGAAGTTGTTCTTTTTAAATTTAGTAATTTATACAGGAAAGGGGTTATTAGCCCCTTGCTCCCATATTGCCATTTACCTCATATTTTAATGCTGAAGATCTAGAGGCTATGAATATAGTGTGTGTGTGTATTGAATGCTGATGTTGAAAATAACTGATTTATTTAGTTTGCAACTCTCAGGGTGATAAATAATTTATACAAAAACATTATTACCAGATTCTTTAGAGGATATGAAAACTCTCCATAGTGTTGACTGCTGATGCAGAAAAAATCTGATGTATTCCCATGTGTGAGGACTGAGAATATACTCCCCAACTAATACCTGGGGTTATGCCTAAGGCTTATTGGTGTGAACCCTCCCCTTCCCTCCCTCCCTGGTCTTACGGTCCAGATCGACTTATTGCCAGTAATATACAGTAAGTCTAGTATCCGTCAGCACTGACAATGTTAATACGTGTAGGTATGAATGAATATTTTTGCTCTAACGAACGATTAGTGTCAAACTAAAAAAAAAAATGCACATTCATTCTATTTAAATTCCTTAATCACATACTTCACTTTCATAGTGCATCCCATTACACTGGGATGTCTGATTTTCTGCCTAAGTACTCAGGAATCCAGTTTTTGGTCTAAAGTGGGGGAGATTTCTCCTTTTGTCAAAATTTGTTGACTTCGATAATGGATGTGATTATAAGTGTAAGTAATGGACTTAAAATTGTTTTATTATGTTCTTAGATAAGTGATGCAAGTTTAGCATTGACCCATAAATGTAAAATATTGTAATTGACTTTCATAACAGTACTGTAAATTAATCACAATTACAGTGGCAGCAAATTAGTATTGACTGTAGAAATTAAGTTTGCTGAAAATTAGTCATGATTGCAGGAAATAAATAATTCAGTAATATTAGTAGCAAATGTTAGAAGCACTGAAAAAACACAGGATTCTAGTGTTTTGTTAATCATATAACTCTTAACTTGTTTATACCATCTTTTACGCTCTTCAAGCTCAGCATTAAGATATAACCACATTCATGTTATCCTAAGTTTAAGTTTAGACTAGTACATTACTTCATTTTACAATTTTTTCTATCCTCATCCATCTTGTAGGACAAATCCCCATGGATTGCGAGGGAGTAAAGGAGAAGCCAGGCACAATCATAGATTCTACTCCTCTACAACTACTGCCAAATCAGTGTTCTAATTCCTTTATAAGAGCATATTCAGTGCTGTGGTGGTTTGGGCTGTGATATGTGGAGCCAGTGGGCTGCCAGCAATATCAGCCTGGTTTATTAGGCAGGCACCAGACAAGCCTGGCCCAGGGCTGGGCTGTGAGGGGTATAAGAGGGTGTTTAAATCTGGGGTGGAAGGGAAGGGTTGAAAGGACTAGGTAAAGGAGGTTTTGAGTGCTAGGGGTTTGATCATCCAGCAGGCTTATACGAGTGCTAGATCAGAGTGAGTGGAGACAAGTGGTTTTTGTGGCTTGACATGCTGTTGGAGTGTGAGCAACAGTAATGATAGGAGATGGCTGGTGTGTTAAAAGGAAAAGAGTAGTGGGAGTGGTTGGGTGAGAATAGAACCTGCATAGCATGGGCTAGTAAATCTTGCTGCATTATTATTAAAATCAAAAAGGAGAGCTAAACCTACAGAAATCTTACTACAGTGCTACTCTTATGTTAAAATGCAGTTTGGCAATAGTTGTGTCTGGGAATAGTTGGATGAGAGACTTACTAAACATGAGCAACTAGGCCTACTACCATGCTCCTGTTTTTATGTAGACAAGCAATGTTTTGTATAGTGAAAATGGCGAGGTGAAAGTAGATCTTGCAAGCACTAGCTAGTAGGTCTGCTACAGTGTACCTTTGTTTTAATGGAGCAAGCTGCACTGCTTACCAAATCTTGTTACAGTGGCCCCAACACATTATCAGCTGAGTGAGTGGTTTTTCACTTTAGTCTTTCCTCCATATTTGTAAGGCTAAAGGGTATACAGTAGATTTTGGGGCTGTCTTTTTTTCTGTTTGCACGAAATATAATGCCAACACCTGGTACAATAATGTACTTTAATTCCCAAATATTGTTCCACTGTCCTTCATAAGCAAGGATAGTGATAGATGAAAATACAACTTTTTTTTTTTTTCTTTAGCAAAAAGTCAAGGTTGACTTATACAGGAAGACTAGCAGTACTCAAGTATACAATACACGATAGATAAAAAATAAAAGTGCATTTATGGCATTTTAAACATAATTTGTGGTGTATTTTAGGTACAGTGAATTGCCAAGGCCCTCCACAACTACATTTTCCTCCTTGGCAACAGAAGGTGCTGTAACCCATAAAGGAATGAAGTTCAATCGTGGTGGTATATCCATTGCCCGATACTTCACACCATCTTCCTGTGTCGCTTGTGGGGCAAATAATACTTCCTCAATGCAAGGTGTAGGACTGTGTTCAGCTTGCAAGACTTGTACAGATGTGACTGTTATTAAACTTAATGAAAAGATTCGCAACTATGAAAGAGCAGTAAGCCACATTCAGAAGGTGAGCATTGTTATTTTCTGTTCTGTATATAAATACTGTAATTATTACATTTTATATTATACTGAAAGTCAAAGCAGTAAGATAAATTTTAAAATTTTGATTGTGACAGATTTGGAATGGGTATTTATTATTACACATGTTCCTGTGGCTTTTGGATGTAATTATATTAAACACATTCTAAAATAAATATGTACCAATAGGTATGTGAAACATGCCTTGGCTGCCGTTTGCAAGAAGTCGAATGTATATCATTAGCCTGCCCCATTACTTACCGCCGTACTCAAGCCACCCGTGACCTTCACTTAGTCTCCCAACTTCGAGAGGTTATTAAGAATATTACTGATATGAAGCAAGACCCCTAATGTTGAAAAATTTGCTGAAATTTCGTAGTTTTTTATTAGGTGCTTTAAATGTAAAGTCGTGAAACACAGATACAGTACAGTATATCAACAATTTTGTTATTCTGTATAACATTACAACTGTTTACAGTATTTACAAAATAACCAGTGTGAAAAAGATTATATGTAAAAATGAGTAACATTTAGAATTCTGTTACTGCATGTTCAGAGTGTTTAATGCTGATTACGATAAAGTTAATTATACATTACTATATGTGGAAAGCTAACATATTGTTGAAACATGGAGAAAAAATGCCTGTCACATTAATAGTTAATATATTTTATATGCTGGAATGCCTCTACTTAAGTGTTTGTACAGTGTATTTCATATATATTCAAAATACAGAACTAAGCTCAGATTTTAATGAAGTATTGTAAATAACATGAAATGCTTAAAATATGTATTGTACCAGCTTCATAAAAAGTGGTACTACAGTGGACTCCCGGTATTCGATATTAATCCGTTCCTGAGAGCTCATCAAATATCGAAAAGCGAATAAATTTTCCTCATAAGAAATAATGGAAATCAAATTAATCCGTGCAAGACACCCAAAAGTATGAAAAAAAAAATGTTACTACATGAAATATTAAGTTTAATGCAATAGAATAATTACAATAACAACAGAATAATTGACACTTGCCTTTAATGAAGATCTGGTGATGATTGATGGGAGAGGTGTTAGTGTTTAGAAGGGGAATCCCCTTCCATTAGGACTTGAGGTAGCAAGTCCTTTTCCGGGGTTACTTCCCTTCTTTTAATGCCACTAGGACCAGCTTGAGAGTCACTGGACTTCTGTCACACAACATATCTGTCCATAGTGGCCTGTACCTCCTGTTCCTTTGTGACATTCCTAAAGTATTTCACAACATTGTCAGTGTAATAGTCACCAGCACGGCTTGCAATAGCTGTGTTAGGGTGATTGTCATCAAAAAAGGTTTGCACTTTAAGCCACATTGCACACATTTCCTTAATCTGTGAAGTAGGCAACTTCTTCAATTTCTCTATCCCCTCCTCCGAAGCAGTTTCCGCAGGTGTGGCCTCTTGCTGTTGAAGATGATCTAGCAGCTCATCAGTGGTTAGTTCTTCATTGTCCTCCTCCACCAACTCTTCCACATCCTCCCCACTAACTTCCAACCCCAAGGACTTCCCCAATGCCACAATGGATTCCTCAACTGGCATAGGCTTCTCAAGGTTAGCCTCAAATCCTTCAAAATCCCTTTTGCCTACACATTCTGGCCACAGTTTTTTCCAAGCAGAGTTCAAGGTCCTCTTAGTCACTCCCTCCCAAGCCATACCTATAAGGTTTATACAATTGAGGATATTAAAGTGATCCTTCCAAAACTCTTTTAGTCAGTTGAGTTTCTGTGGTCACTACAAAGCACTTTTGAAACATAGCTTTTGTGTACAGTTTCTTGAAGTTGGAAATGACCTGCTGGTCCATGGGCTGCAGGAGAGGAGTGGTATTAGGAGGCTAAAACTTGACCTTAATGAAGCTCATATCCCCAGAAAGTCGCTCTGCCAAGTCTGTAGGATGACCAGGGGCATTGTCTAATACCAGGAGGCACCTAAGGTCTAATTTCTTTTCAATTAGGTAATTTTTCACAGTGGGGGCAAATGCATGGTGTAACCAGTCATAGAAAAAGTCCCTAGTGACCCATACCTTACTGTTTGCCCTCCACAGCACACACAAATTAGCCTTGAGGACATTGTTTTTCCTGAACACTGGGAGTTTCAGAGTGATACACCAATAAAGGCTTCACTTTGCAATCACCACTAGCATTGGCACACAACAGAGTAAGCCTGTCTTTCACAGGCTTATGCCCTGGGAGTGCCTTTTCCTCCTGAGTAATGTAGGTCCTGCTTGGCAATTTCTTCTAAAACAGGCCTATTTCGTCGCAATTAAACACTTGTTCAGGTTTCAAGTCTTCACTGTCTATGTAATCCTTGAATTCCTTCACATATTTTCAGCTGCTTTTTGGTCTGAACTGGCAGCCTCACCATGCCTAATCACACTATGTATGCCACTACGATTAAATCTTTCAAACCAACCTTTGCTGGCCTTAAATTCACTCACATCAGCACTAGTTGCAGGCAATTTCTTTACCAAATTGTCATGCAACTGCCTAGCCTCTTCACAAATGATCGCTTGAGAGATGCTATCTCCTGCTATTCGTTTTTTCATTTATCCACACCAATAACAGTCTCTCAACATTTTCTAACACTTTCGGTCGCTGTTTCGTAATCACAGTTGCACCTTTTGCAAGAACAGCTTCCTTGATTGCCGTTTTCCTGGTCACTATAGTAGAGATGGTTGATTGGGGTTTATTATACAACCTGACCAGCTCCGACACACACACTCCACTTTCGTACTTTGCAATTATCTCTTTCTTCATTTCAATAGTCATTAGCACCTTTTTTCTCGAAGGGTTGGCACTAGAAGCTTTCTTGGGGCCCATGGTGACTTATTTTACAGAAACAAACCCCAAAAACAGTGATGATGTGGAATGTACCGAATGTATCCTTAGATGCGCGCACACTGGCTGGCTTGTAAACACTGGCACACACTGGGCAGTTCAGGCCACACGTGGACACGTCTTGTACGAATCGTATCGAATACCAGGTTTTCGATCGGATACCGAGGCAAAAATTTTGCGATATAATGCATCGAATACCGGATTTATCGAATATCGATGCCATCGAATACTGGGGGTCCACTGTATTAAGGTTACCATTAAATAAGGACTGATGATGGATATTTAATAAAGTTGTCTAGTGATGTATTTAAATTTTTTTTTTTTTTTTCATATATTTTTTGCCAAGAGTATAGTATTGATGCCATTGTCTGAAACATTGTCACACTGACCTTTGAAGTTGTAGATATTAAGTATCATCCGTAACTTTTCATGATCTCACATTCTTCATTTATAAATAGCCTGTAATTCTATCAGTTCTGTTCCTTCTAGATGTATTGAGTGTACCTGTCTTTCAGTTTGCAAATACTTTGTTTTGTATATATGGTGAAAAAATATATATATTTATACTGAAAAATTTAAAATGAATGTACTTTTATATGAAGATTTCTAATCCTTAAGTTTAACCATTATATAAGTAATTTTTTTTTCATATGTTAAGTGAAAAGGTATTACTGTATATATAAATAGTAAGAATATTGAAATGAATGCACCTTTTTATATCATGAAAATTTCTTTGCTTAACTCTTAGGTTTAACTATTATAACATTGGTAATCTTTCTTTTGAATTGATGTTTTGTACATTGTTTTATAAACTGAAGTTTATGCTCTGTATTAAGAGTTAATATGTATATATTTGTGTTCAGTTAATTTTCGTGGGTACTGAATAACCAGTAGGTTAGACAACCATTGCTAATCAACATTTATTTGTGAATAATTTTTTTTTTTTTTATTACAATTTCTTAATAGCAGCAGGAAAATTTTTAATTTGTCCTTGCTCATTTGTTGTATATAGTCATTCATGTAACTAATAATTTAGTTGTAGTGTGTCATAGTACAAATGTAATTTACCTTAGTGATTGTTTCCATTGATGTGTAGTCCATGTTTAGAACATTTATTATACTATTTAATATTGTTGCTTTTGTTGTTCCTAAGAGTGCAATTAATTTAAGTTTTACTGGATTGTTACATAAAAGGATTTTCATACAAGGTATTAAAATTCTGATTGCCTGTCATATTCCCTCTTTTCTTACTTTATCTTTCCTCTGCCTATAATATGATACAAGTGGAATACTCAGATCTCTAAATTAGGAGCAAATCTTCAGGTTAATGAAGGTTCTACTATGGCATAAGAATGAATTCTTGTCAAACTTAAACCTACATTGATTCTGATTCTTATAATAATAATGGGTATTGTATACTATTAATATAAAGTGTGTATGTGGGGGTCATATCCTTTCTCTGTAAGCCACATGTTTACGAGACTACTAAAATGCTGGGAGCAAGGGGGTTAGTAAAAACTCTGTATAAATTACTAAATGTAAAAAGAAGAGGTGGTTCTTTTTTGGGTCACCCTGCCTCGGTGGGAGAAGGGTCAGTGTGTTTAAGAAAAAATTGTGTATTTTTTTTAAACACCAGCTACCTCCCACCAAAGTAGGGCGACTGAAAAAGAAATGCCTTCATCACTCACTCCAGAGGTGTGCTGACATAACTGATACCCCTCCTAACTGCAGTATACCCACCCTTCTTTCAGAGTGTATGTACTATACCTCCAGGACTAGTCCAGTTAATCAGTTTCCCCGAATCCCTTTATAACAATGGCAGTCTCCTACCAAGGCAAGGATGACCCAAAGCATTCTAATTGCCATTTTTACAGAAGTGTGCCAACACAAGTCAGATTAACCCCCCGACTACAACACACCCCTCCAAGAGTGCAGGCACTCTCCAAGTCTTGAGTCCAGCTAAACAGTTTCCTTTAACTCCTTTGTGAAAGTTACCTGGCTCTATGTATATCAGTCCTCCTCTGTCCCATACATTATTCCTCTAGAAAAACAAAAAATTATCTTGCCAGTAGCTTATAGTTGTTTCCTAGGCCATCATGTATTAAAAAAAAAAAAAAAAAAAAAAAAAAATTGGTACATTGGCAAAATATTTTGGCTATCATAGAATGGGTATACTATCTGTTTTTAAAATTTAATATATATTATTAATGAATGATACTGCTAAATTAGGTAGTAACTAGATCCTGGACAATAAATACTGCAGCTAGTTTTAATAACATTGAGGTGTTTCCACGAGTACCTTCCATTAAAATTTATAGGTAATTTTTTTTTTAATTTTGTGTATAAATACTTTATATAGAAAATTCTCTGCCAGTAACATAAGTACAATTTTTTTTTAAATTTGTCAATATTTGTTACTTATGTACTGTACACAGATTTATATGGAGAGGGTAAAACAAATCTCATATGTCTTGTGTCACAGTGTGATAATGCCTAATGTGAATAATCATTGTGATCCTTGGATAGTACTACAGATGCTGTGCTCTTCCTATCCCTAATGTGCTCATAATCATGGAATCCAATGGTCATATTGACTGTCCATATTGCGGTTGTAAGTGTACACTATGCAAATTGTAAATATTTAAGAATATTGTGTACAGAAAAGTATTTATGAATGTATATGGTGTAAGTTTTTTACTGTTGAATAAAAAAATGATGATTTTTTGTTTTATTTAAATCAGTATTAGGTATCCCTGTTTAAGATACAAGGATACCTTGTTCTTGAACAGGGTTAAGTTCCTGAAATTATAGCTGTATGTGGTGGCAGGATATGTAGTGTGAAAAAAAATTGTAGGAAAATTGGGTCATGTTTCATGACACCTTTAAAAACCTCTTTGTAAATTCATAATTCATTGGAAATTATTTTACAATGGTGTCCTCTTCAAGGGGGGCTCCTTGGCGTGGTGAAGAGGCTCTTGGTCTGAGGAATTAGCCCTGTCGGTCTTCTTCCTCAGACCGAACCTAATTACCCCCCATTCTCCCCTCCCCTATCCCATCCTCCCCTTTTTCCATTCCTCCTCCTCCTCCTCACCCCTCCCTTTTGCCCTTCCTCTTTTTAGCCTTCGTGATTTCTCCCACAGGCGCGCTAGTTCCTAGGTAGGGGAAAGGACACCGGGGTCCATCCCATTCCGTTGAGGTTTCTTGGCGGTGGCGTAGTTTGCCGTGGAATCTGGATTGCCTAGGGATGTCCCGATCCCTCTCCGGTATCCCGGAGTAGCTTTGGGTGTCTTTTGGGCGACGGGTGTATCTCTGGAAGCCACCTTTCGGATTCCGGGGGTGGTGGCTGAAGGAGGTATGCTTTGTGGCGGATATCCGGCCGCCCTCTCTTTTGTCCACCGAGGTAGCTCGGCAGATGTGAGGTTGCTATCCCAGATTGCTGGTTTACTGGCATGAAGGGTAGGGTATGGCACGGGTTCCATGCTGCATCTGCGCTACTAGCGGTGTCGAGTCCTCTTGGGCGCGGAGGGAGATTTCTGGCCCTTTCATTCCTCCTAGGAACTATCCCTCCCTGGTCCCCCCTTTTTTTTTCTTTTTTTTATTTTTATTTTCTTTTCTTCTTTCTTTTTTTTTCTTAAAAACAAAAAGAAAGAAGTAACCTAACCATGGCAGCCCTAGTCCATGAACCTGGTACCCCCGGGCCCCTTCTTGATACCGCACCCCGTTCTGACCCCGCCTCGTCTTTGGACCACTCTTCAGACATTCCTCATGCCTCTGTACCTATTGCCGGTGCTGTTTCCTCACCCGCTTCAGGTACTGAGGCCTCGACTGACTCCTTCGATTTATCAGACCTTCGCTCTCCTCTGACTATGCTTCCGGCCTCTCCCTCTACGGTGCGGTAATTTTCAAATCGCCGACCCGTTCCACGTCGGACCAACTCTGGTCCCACGCCTAAACGTCAACGACAATTACCTGCTGATGATACTTCTCCACCTTCACCTTCTCGTTCTTCTCAGAAACGATCGACACGTCCTTCACTACCTTTCCACGCTCAGTTTCAGACTGAACAGTGGACTAAATTCTTCACTTTACGACCAACTTCCTCTACTGCCTATCTTTCTGACCATAGTATTGGCAAGGCACTCCTACGCCATGTTGGTAAAGATATTTCTTTTCATGCTCTTAAGAGCGGTACGCGCATCATTACCGTACAGAATGCTACCCAGGCTCGTGAGCTCTCTCGTCTTTCCCATATAGATACTGTTCCTGTCACCCTTGAAAAACATCATTCCCTCAATTCTTGTAGTGGTACCGTTATTCTGCCCCATACCATAGTTCAACAAAATTTCCAGACATGTGGCACCGACATTCTAGAACAGCTGGAACTCCAAGATCTCCCAATCCTCAAGGTAGACACTTACGTTCTTCCTGCCCGTGGGCGGAGACGATACCCTAGCAATGTGGCTCGTTTAACTTTTGACAGCCGAGAACTCCCATCCTCCGTTTATATAGCAGGACATCGGTTACAAGTTCGAAAGGTGATCCCTACACCACAACAGTGTAGAAATTGCTGGCGATTTGGCCATCCAGCGAAATATTGCAGATCTATCGCCGAATGCCCAGTCTGTGGTGCCGATGACCATTCTAATACGTCTTGCAATCGATCTCCCTCTTGCCTTAACTGTCATGAGGCTCACCCTTCGTACTCTCGCCGTTGTCAGGTCTATTTAAACGAGCGGGAAATCCGTTACCTCAAAGAGACAGAAGGTCTCCCTTATGCCATGGCAGTTTCTCATCTCCGCCTCCAAGGGAGACTCCCACGTGTTTCTTATTCCCGTGTTTCAAAACGTCCCCCCACTTCTGGTATCCCATCTTCTACACCCACCTCTGTGGTTACCTCTCCCATAATCACTCCTGTATCTAATCCTTTTGCTGTCCTCGGCTCAGACGTCCCTACTTCAACGCCTCAGTCTAATCTCGCTTCTTCGAGTTCTCTCTTACAAGCCTCAGTATCGACGAGACCTCGTACGACACCTCTTCCCAATCGTCCCTCTACTTCTCAAAAGTCAAAAAAAGGTCCGGTAACACCTCCTACCCATCTTCCACCTCCTCATTTTACCCTCCCTGTCTCTGTCCCTAGTTCTTCCCCTCTCACTGGCTCAGTTACAAGTGCAGAGGTTCACCCTCCTCCTCGTAATGTACCTTCCTCCCCTGTTCCCTCCCAAGTTTCTTCCTCTTCTGCCACCTCCCAGGTTCCTGTCTCTTCTGTCCCCTGCCACGCTTCTCCAGTTCCCTCCACCCTTTCGCCCCCCCCTACCTTGGTACAGTCCAATACAGTTCCAATCTTTACTCATCCTCCCCCTACCATTCCCAATATTGTCTCCCATACGACATCTCTGAATTCCGAAACACTTGAAGCAATCTCTGAATATATTGCAGAGACCAAACCATCAATGGACACTGATCCACCTTCCGCTCTTTCTCTCTCCTCTGCTCCATCTGCGCAACTCCTTTCTTCACAGCGCACCGTTCCTTCGCTGCTTGAACATTTTCCACTGCCTCCGC
>NC_091292.1:3944749-3969872 GCF_038502225.1 Cherax quadricarinatus
CCCCAGAGGAAATGGTGGGCATTAAAATCGCCAAGTAACAGAAGTGGTGGTAAGGATGAAACAAGAAAGGCAAAATCTGGGATAGATAATGCCCGAGAAGGAGAGAGATATAAAGAACATTGTAAACCACTTATTCAAGTGGATACGGGCTGTAGTGTAATGCAGCAAGGTATGAACAAACAGTGGACGGTACGGAATATCATTGTGTAAAAGAAGGGCACTTTCATTAAAGGTTCCATCAGAAAAGGGATCCGAAGAATACAATAAATTATAGCCTGAGATGGGTTGGAAAACAGCTGAGTGTAATTTTCGTTCTTGTGAGCAAACATCAACAGGGGAAAACCGGGAAAGCAGCATCTGAAGCTCGCCCCGATTACCCAAGGCCACGGATATTCCACTGTAAATAGGCCATGATTGGCAATGAGGAAAATACCAGGAATCTGCAGGTAAGGACACCTACGGACTAGAGGGGGTTAGAAAAGTCTATGTGCGGTGGCATCGGAAGATGTTTAAGCAGTGAAGGAACGGAGCGTTGCGAAGAAAGTTGTGGAGATGAAGGGGAGGGAGGGGAAGGAACAGGAGGTGGATCAGTGTCCATTGAAGGTTTAGTCTCTGCAATATATTCTGAAATGGCTTCAAGTGTTTCTGAATTCAAAGACATATGGGAGACAATATTAGAGATAAAAGGAGGGTGAGTAAAGATTGGGACAGTAATGGACTGTACCAAAGTAGGGGGGGGGGACAAAAGAGTGTAGGGGATTGGAGAAGTGTGGGAGGGGACAGAAGAGGCAGAAACCTGGGAGGTGGCAGAAGAGGGAGAAACTTGGGAGGGGACAGGGGAGGGAAGACACAGTACGAGGAGGGTGAACCTCCACACTTGTAATAGAGCCAGTGAGAGGGGAAGAACTAGGCACAGAGATTGGAAAGGTAAAATGCAGAGGTGGAAGAAGGGAAGGAGGGGGCAAAGATGATTTGAACAATGGGTATTTTTTGGACTTCTGAGAAGTAAAGGGGTGATTGGTAGAAGGTGTCGTACGAGGTCTTGTCGATACCGGGGCTTGTGAGGAAGGACGCGAAGATGTGAGAACAGACTGAAGCATTGTAGTAGGGACGTCTGAGCCCAGGACAGCAAAAGAATGATACAGGAGTGGCTATGGGAGGGGTAACCACAGAGGAGGCTGCAGAAGATGGGACCCCAGAAGTGGGGGGACGTTTGGAAACACGAGAATAAGAAACACGGGGCAGTCTTCCTTGGAGGCAGAGATGAGAAACTGCCATAGCATAAGGGAGATCTTCTGCCTCTGAGACAACGGATTTCATGCTCATTTAAGTAGACCTGGCAGCGGCGAGAGTACGAAGGGCGAGCCTCATGACAATTAAGGCAAGAGGGTGGTTGACTGCAAGACATTAGAATGGTCATCAGCACCACAGACTGGGCATTCGGCTATAGATCTGCAATATTTTGCTGGATGACCAAATCGCCAGCAATTTCTACACTGTTGCAGTGTAGGGATCACCTTTCGAACTTGTAACCGACGTCCTGCTACATAAACAGAGGATGGGAGTTAACGGCTGTCGAAAGTTAATCGAGCCACATTGCAAGGGGTATCATCTCCACCCGCGGGCAGGAAGGACATAAGTATCTACTTTGAGGATTGGGAGATCCTGGAGTTCCAGCTGTTCAAGAATGCCATTGCCACATGTCTGGAAATTCTGTGGGACTATGGTATGGGGCAGAATGACAGTACCACTACAAGAATTGAGGGAATGCTCTTTTTCAATAGTGATAGGAATAGTATCGATATGTGAAAGGAGAGAAAGATCACGAGCTTGGGTAGCATTCTAGACAGTGACGATGCACGTACCGCTCTTGAGAGCATGAAAGGAAATATCACTACCAACATTGTGTAGGAGTGCTTTGCCAGTACTATGGTCGGAAAGATAGGCAATAGAGGAAGTTGGTCGTAAAGAATTTAGTCCATTGTGCGGTCCGAAACTGAACGTGGAAAGGGAGTGCATGACGTGTCGGTCTTTTCTGAGGAGAACGGGAAGGTAACGAAGCAACATCAGGAAATTGTCATTGGCGTTTAGAAGTGGGACCAGAGTTGGTCCGACGTGGGACGAATTGGCGATTCGAAAATTGCCACACCGTAGAGGGAGAGGCTGGAAGCATAGTCAAAGGAGGGCGGAGGTCAGACAAATCGAAGGAGTCAGTCGAGATCCCGGTACCTGAAGCTGGTGATGAAACGGCACCAGCAAGAGGTACAGGAGCATCAGGAGTGTCCAAAGAGTGGTCAAAAAACGAGGCAGGGTCAGAATGGGGTGCGGTACCAGTAAGGGGCCCACGGGTAGCAGGTTCATGGACTAGGGCTTCCATGGTTAGGTTACTTTTCTTTTTGTTTAAAAAAAAAAAAAAAAAAAAAAAAGGGGGGGAATGGGGAGGAATAGTTCCTAGGAGGAATAATAATTATTATAATCAAAAAGAAGCGCTAAGCCACAAGGGCTATACAGCGCTCTAGGAGGAATAAAAGTGCCGGAAATCGCTCTCCGCGCCCAAGAGGACCTCAACACCACAAGTAGTGCAGATGCGGCATGGAACCTGTGCCGTACCCTACCCTTCATGCCAGTAAACCAGCAATTCAGGATAGCAACCTCGCATCTGCCGAGCTACCTCGGTGGACAAAAGAGAGGGCGGCTGGATATCCGCCACAAAGCATACCTCCTTTGGCCACCACCAAAAAGAGGAAGGGAATAAGGGAGGGACAGGGGGGGAAGAGGAGGAAAGGAAAAAGGGAGGATGGGGAGAATGGGATAGGGAAGGGGGGATAATTAGGTTCAATCTGAGGAAGGAGACCAACAGGTCTAATTCCTCAGACCAAGAGCCTCTTCACCATGGCAAGGAGCCCTCCCCCCCCCCTTGAAGAGGTGTGGAAAGCACATGCCTGCACTTTAAAGGAGGGGTTTGGGATATTGGTTGTCTGAAGTGACATCTAAGTTGTCATATCTGGGCACCTTTGCAAAGACGGACTGTGTGAATGGTGAAAGTGCTTATTTAAAGGTATGGCATATGTGAAATAAGGAGAACGGTATCAGCAAGTAAGATAGGTGAAGGTGTATAAACTAGAGGCAGTTAGGGCAAGATATAAACACTGAAGAAAGATGGGCTAGTAAACCTGGAGTTTACCTGGAGAGAGTTCCGGGGGTCAACGCCCCCGCGGCCCGGTCTGTGACCAGGCCTCCTGGTGGATCAGAGCCTGATCAACCAGGCTGTTACTGCTGGCTGCACGCAAACCAACGTACGAGCCACAGCCCGGCTGGTCAGGAACCGACTTTAGGCTTGTCCAGTGCCAGCTTGAAGACTGCCAGGGGTCTGTTGGTAATCCCCCTTATGTATGCTGGGAGGCAGTTGAACAGTCTCGGGGCCCCTGACACTTATTGTATGGTCTCTTAACGTGCTAGTGACATCCCTGCTTTTCATTGGGGGGATGGTGCATCGTCTGCCAAGTCTTTTGCTTTCATAGTGAGTGATTTTCGTGTGCAAGTTCGGTACTAGTCCCTCTAGGATTTTCCAGGTTATATAATCATGTATCTCTCCCGCCTGTGTTCCAGGGAGTACAGGTTCAGGAACCTCAAGCGCTCCCAGTAATTTAGGTGTTTTATCTCAGTTATGCACACCGTGAAGGTTCTCTGTACATTTTCTAGGTCAGCAGTTTCACCTGCCTTGAAAGGTGCTGTTAGTGTGCAGCAATATTCCAGCCTAGATAGAACAAGCGACCTGAAGAGTGTCATCATGGGCTTGGCATCCCTAGTTTTGAAGGTTCTCATTATCCATCCTGTCATTTTTCTAGCAGATGCGATTGATACAATGAGATTGAAGAGGTATGGGATAGTGTTAGCGACTCATGAAATTGTAATGACACAATTGCAAACAAACCATACCATGAGCAGGTTCTAACCCCACCCATGGTATGGTTTGATAGTTCTGCAGTAGTGTGTGGTTGCAGGAAACTGGGTACTGGAGGGAAGAAGAGTGGTGGAATGATAAGGTATAGTAGAAAGAGAAAAAAGTTAGCATATGAGAGGCTCTTACAAAGTAAAAGTGATGCAAGATGGGAGGAATATATCGAGAGAGAGAAAAAAAAAAAAAAAAAAAGGTTAAGAGTGGTGAAAGAATGTAAAAGAGCAGATGAGAGAGTAGGTGAGATACTATCAACAAATTTTGCTGAGAATAAGAAAAAGTTATGGAGAGATCAATAAGTTAAGAAAACCTAGGGAATGAATGGATTTGGCAGTTAAAAATAGAGGAGTTATTAGATGGAGAGTTGGAAGTACAGCGGAACCTCTGGTCATGAACATTTCTGAACATGAACAAATTGGTTCACTACCAAAAAATTTGCCAAACTTTTGCATCTGGTCACGAACACATAAGCAGATGCTGAAAAAACATGGCTGCATTAATTTTCACATTCCACGCCATTTTTTTTCGCATGCCAATTTTCCCCCACTTCCTGTTTATGTACACCTAACAAAGACCCTCGCCTAGTAGTTGTCTCAGTCAGACATGCGCTCATTCACCATGAACTCCTTGTGTTGTATTACGCGTTTTTTTTTAATTAATTTTGTTTTCTTGGTTGTTTACGGTATGTTTTTTCTGTTATTTTAAGGTTTTTCTCTATTAAACTGCATTATTTTGTCTTAGGATTTTTCAAACTGATTATTTTTTCTGTTCTTAAAACTTAAAAAAAATTTTACGTAGTTCGGAGGGGTCTGTAACGGATTAATCTTATTTACATACATTCCAATGGGTAAATTAGGTTTGGGTCATGACCAAATCGGGTCACGACCAGAGTTTTGGAATGAATTATGGTAGTGACCAGGGATGTGTAATGTCACCATGGTTGTTTAACATTTATGGATGGGGTCGTAAAAGAAGTAAATGCTAGGGTGTTCGGGAGAGGGGTGGGATTAAATTATGGGGAATCAAATATAAAATGGGAATTGACAGTTACTTTTTGCTGATGATACTGTGCTTATGGGAGATTCTAAAGAAAAATTGCAAAGGTTAATGGACGAATTTGGGAGTGTGTGTAACGGTAGAAAGTTGAAAGTGAACATAGAAAAAAGAGTAAGGTGATGAGGGTATCAAATTATTTAGATAAAGAAAAATTGGATATCAAATTGGGAAGGAGTAGTATGGAAGAAGTGAATGTTTTCAGATATTTGGGAGTTGACATGTCAGCGGATGGATTTATGAAGGATGAGGTTAATCATAGAATTGATGAAGGAAAAAAGGCGAGTGGTGCATCGAGGTATATGTGGAGACAATAAATGTTATCTATGGAGGCAAAGAAGGGAATGTATGAAAGTATAGTAGTACCAACACTCTTATATGGATGTGAAGCTTGGGTTGTAAATGCTGCAGCGAGGAGGCGTTGGAGGCAGTGGAGATGTCCTGTGTAAGGGCAATGTGTGGTGTAAATATTATGCAGAAAATTCGGAGTGTGGAAATTAGGAGAAGGTGTGGCGTTAATAAAAGTATTAGTCAGAGGGCTGAAGAGGGGTTGTTGAGGTGGTTTGGTCATTTAGAGAGAATGGATCAAAGTAGAATGACATGGAGAGCGTATAAATCTGTAGAGGAAGGAAGGCGGGGTAGGGGTCGTCCTTGAAAAGGTTGGAGGGAGGGAGGGGGGTAAAGGAGGTTTTGTGGGCGAGGGGCTTGGACTTCCAGCAAGCGTGCGCGAGCGTGTTACATAGGAGTGAATGGAGTCGAATAGTATTTGGAACCTGACGAGTTGTTGGAGTGTGAGCAGGGTAATATTTAGTGAAGGGAAACCGGTTATTTTATATAGCCGGACTCGAGTCCTGGAAATGGGAAGTACAATGCCTGCACTTTAAAGGAGGGGTTTAGGTTATTGGCAGTTTGGGGGGATATGTGTATCTTTATACGTATATACTTCTAAACTGTTGTATTCTGAGCACCTCTTCAAAAACAGTGATTACGTGTGAGTGAGGTGAAAGTGTTGAATGATGAAAGTATTTTCTTTTTGGGGATTTTCTTTCTTTTTGGGTCACCCTGCCTTGGTGGGAGACGGCCGACTTTAAAAAAAAAGTATGGAAGAAGGTAAGGACTGGCAGAGAACATGCATAGTTTGGACAAGAGGGGACAAGAGTAAAAATTATAGGGCACTAAGCCTGTTGAGTATACCTGGTAAAGTGTATGGTAGTTATTACTGAAAATTTTCAGAGACAGCAGGATTGCAGATGAACAAGGAGGTAGGAAGGGTAGAAAGTGTGTAGACCAAGTGTTTACCGTGAAGCATATAGGTGAATAGTATTTAGATAAGGGTAACGAGGTTTTCATTGTATTTATATTTGGAAAAGGTGGATATAACAGCAATGTGGCAGATGTTGCAAATGTATGGAATAGGTGGTAAGTTACTGAAAGCAGTTAGTGTGTTTTTACAAGGGTATTGAGGCTCAGGTTAGAGTATGTAGGGGAGAGGGATATTTTTCAGTAAAAGCAGGCCTTAGATAGGGATGTGTGATATCACCATGGTTATTCAATATATTTATAGATGGGGTTGTAAGAAAAGTGAATGTTTGGGTGTTGGCAAGAGGTGCAGGATTAAGAGATGAAAGAATCTAATACAAAGTGGGAGTTATCACAGTTATTTTGCTGATGGCACTGCTTTTGGGAGATAAAGAAGAGAATTTGCAGAGGTTGGTGGATGAGTTTGAAAGAGCATGTAAAAGGAAATTAAAAGTAAACAAAGAGCAAGGTGATAAAAAAAATCTAGGAAATGAAAGACTGGATATCAGATTGGAGGGAGGGAACATGGAGGAAGTAAATGTATAGATATCTGGAAGTGGACTTGTCAGTAGATGTATCTATAAAAGATGGAGTGAGTCATAGGATTGATGAGGGGGAAAAAGTTAAGTGGTGCACTGAGAGTCTGGAGACAAGAACATTATTAATGGAACAAAGAGGGGAATGTATGAGAGTATAATGATACCAATACTCTTATGTAGGTGTGAAGCATGGGTGGTGAATGTTGCAACAAGAAGCCTAGAGGCAGTGGAGATATGTCAGAGCAATGTGCGGTGTGAATGTAATGCAGAGAATCCATTGCTTGGAGATTAGGAAGTGGTGTAGGGTTTCCAAAAGTATTATCCTAGAAGGCAGAGGAAAGGTTGTTGAGGTGGTTTGGACAGAGTGGATGTAACAAAACAGAATGACTGAGGGCATGTAAATCTGTAGTGGAAGGAAGGCAGGGTAGAGGCTGTCCTGTGAAAGGTTGGAGGGAGGGGGATAAAGGTTTTGTGTGTGAGGGACTTTTAGCAAGTGTGCAGGAGCACGATAGGAGTGATGGAGACAAGGTTTTTTTATGACATGACATGCTGTTGGAGTGAGAGCAGAGTAACATGAAGGTATTCAGGGAAACTGGTTAGCTGTACTAGTCCTGAAGGTAAGAAATCTAGTGGCTGCAATCTGATCTAATATATAAACCCTTTCTCTGTTTACATTTTTTTACTGTAATTGTAAAACAGTTATTTATCACTTTTAAGATCTCAGGAACTCAAAATTACAATATCATACAGTGGTTACAAAATGTTTTATGTTAATGACTTTCTTCTCGCAAAAAAAGCTGCATATATCAAAGGCCTATTCCTGAAGATCTGTAAACACACATGGCCAACTGAGGAAGCTGGAACTGTACATTACAATGTTTTCTCATAACAAGTCATTTGAGACAATTTCCTACTTACCTAGGATAAAATGCAAAAATTTAAAAAGTATGTGATAATATAATCTGGGGGCCATTTATAAATAACCATTTACAAAAAACCCGCACATAGAAGAGAGGAGCTTACGACAACGTTTCGGTCCGACTTGGCCCATTGACAAAGTCACACGGAAACGTCGTAAGCTCCTCTCTTCTATGTGCGGGTTATTTGTGTATTGTTCCAGTCATGGTATTGTGCTTTTTTTTTTTTTTTTTTTTTTTTTTTTTTTTTTTTTAATTAATTTTATAATTGCATTCACAGGGGATGCATTAAACCTGCAGCTAAGAAGCACTCGGATCAAATCGAATGATGATGTTAGGTGCAATTCCTTGGATCCAAAGCTCTTCACTGGCATCAAGGAATATATTTAAAAAATTTTTTTAACAGAGCCCTACACTAATAATAATTTTATGAACTAAACCATGCCCTCACTAAAATAATATAGCTTTTCTCACCAAAAAGATGTACACTTGAAGCATAATAGCTGGGAAATAAACTAAAGGAAACAGGATTTTATTTTAATAAAATATGAAAGACCTTTAGCACTTAAAATAAGTTAACAAAGTAAAATAAGATGACTGTCTCAAACTGCAGCACATTTATCTAGTGGCTACTACTACTAAACTTCCATTACCCTAACTAAATAATTTATATTTCTGCCTTAATATTTTTTGTAATACGTTGTACATTTGTACCAAATTGTAAATCATAATTTAACTAGATTACTACAATTATGTTATCAAAACAACCCTTTCAGGGTTGACACTCTTGCTCTGAAACTTGCTCTCAGGATTGAAGAATATGAAAGTTCATCTTATGAAACTAGAGAATCTTTTTCCGATGGTAATGAAACAAAAATATGAAATTTGATGGAAAATTTACGGAATTATGCTCTCGTAAAGTCGGAAATGTTTATGCATTAGTGATTTTGCCAACTTTGCGCCCTATTTTTGGCCAATCCTATTATTCCAGTCGACCAAACTCATTTATGTTGCTAGTGCTCATTATTCTATAGTATAATGAGTACAAGAAATTGCCATTTACCTATTTCATCTGTTCAAGTGATTAAAAAATTGGTAATTTGGCCAACTTCACACAAATTTCAAGAAATACCAACTTCAAAACAGGGTCCAGAATAATGAATGCAGACATTCCTGGCACTAAAGTAACATTTTCTCTGTTCATTAGTCAAGTCTCCAGGAACCTCTTATATTACACTTGCTTTCCATTTTAAGTTTTTATTCACGCAAAAAATAGAATATTTACTGCTATGCAGACTACTGTATTATTGCAATAATTGTATAAATAATGTCAACCCATTCATAAACGCGTATTACCAACTAGCTGGACACGTACTGGACGAGTGACATTTGTGTACAAAGGGAACAAACATTTCTTTTATTTCCAGCTCAATTTCAAGCTATTTTCAATCCTGAAACCAATCAAGATCATCTCCATTTCTGTAACATATCTTCCATTCTATCAAACGAGATAAAGAAACTGAGAATACAAATCATAAAAACCATATGAAAATACACCGTTTTACACTAAAGGCATGGTTGCAGTTTCTCATGCATTGCATGCTGCAGGATTTTTTAATATGGCTCACATCTAGGCCCAAATTTACCGCTCACAACTTATCCAAGTAAGCTGAGCTCATGGCATACTACGGGACCGACAGTGACCTTGAAACCTTGATACAATGGGACTGACCCTGAAAGAGTTAGCTAGATTACTACAATTACATTAGCAGTAAAGTGCTATACCTGAATGGGTCATACTGCACTAGCTAATAAATGACTATATAACAAAAAAAATAAAATAAAATGGAAAAGCTCTCAAGAGAATACAAGTAATTTTCTGGTAGTATATTGTATTAGATATTTTGTCCAGCAATAATGAAAGACCATTTTCTCAATCTAAAATGTTAATACTGTGTGATTTTACAAATTAATATATATTAATATATATATATATATATATATATATATTAATATATATATATATATATATATATATATATATATATATATATATATATATATATATATATATATATATATATATATATATATATATATATATATATATATATATATATATATATATATATATATATATATAATATATATATATATATATTATATATATATATATATATTAATGAACCAGCCATTATTATATACATACATGTATATACAAAAAGTGCACAATAAAATTAAATCACAAATAAGGAATAACATTCCATTACCATAAAAAGTATAATCATTACTTTTCACAATACGCAGCCCTACAGAAATACAGTACTGTTTATACTCTACATCTGTCAAGGAATACTGAAGAACAGTCTTCAACCCAGGCCTTATGGATATGATAAATGTGAGCTACCAAACACTTAATACACAATACCCTATTACTTGGGTATACATACTGGTAACATCCATTCCTCTATTTACACAGGGACATTTCAGTGTGAACATTATGTAGATAGGGAGTGAATGAACTGCTACCAGAGCAGTGCCAACCACTATACTTTTTTCCAAATGTGAATGTTGCTCTAAATATCTGTACTTGTTCCATGGTAGCAGCCTTGACAGACTATTAGAGACATGGTACTGTATTGTGAAACTTGACAGCAATACGTGTCCTTCAAGAAAGGCAGCTACAGTGAGTGAGCGAGTGAATGAAGGCATGCGTTTGTATGTATGCATATATGCATGTTTTATACATTTCTTTTTTTTTAACATGTTGGTTGTCTCCCACTGAGGCAGAGACCTAATAAAAAAAAAAAAGATGCTTTCACCATCATTCACACAATCAATGTTTTAGCAGAGGTGCCCAGACACAACAGTTCAAATGTCACTCCAAACAGCTAATATCCTAAACCTCTCCTTTAAAGTGCAGACATTGTATTTCCCACCTCCAGGACTCTAGTCCAGTTAACTGGTTTCCCTGAATCCCTTCACAAAATCTTGCCTTCCTCACACTAGAACATCTCGTCAGGTCCCAGAAACCATTCGTCTCCATTCACTCTTATCTCACATGCTCACACGCGCCTGCTGTATGGCCAAGCCCCTTGCACACAAAACCTCTTACCCCCTCCCTCCATCCTTTCCTAGGATGACCTCTACCCCTCCACTACAGATTTATACATCCTCCAAGTAATCTTATTTTGCTCCATCCTCTCTAAATGACTAAACCACTTCAACAACCTCTTTTCAGACCTCTGAATAATACTTTTAGTAACTCCACACCTAATTTCCACACGACAAATTCTCTGCATAATATTTATACCATAATATTTATACCATAATATTTATACCATAACATTTATACCATATCACTGCCTCCAGCCTCCTCCTTGCTGCAGTACTTAACCTATGCTTCACGCCCATATACGAGTGTTGGTACCACTGTACTCTTGTACATTCCCTTCTTTGCTTCCATGAATAATATTCTTTGTCTCCACAGATACCTCAATGCACCACTCTCCTTTCCCTCGTCAGTCCTATGGTTAGCCTCATCTTTCATAAACCCATCCACTGACAAGTCTACTCCCAAATATCTGAACCCATTCACTACTTCCATACTCCCTCCCTCCGAATGTGTACTCACCTAATTGTGGTTGCAGGGGTTGTCATAGCTCCTGGCCCTGTGTGTGTGTGTGTGTGTGTGTGTGTGTGTGTGTGTGTGTGTGTGTGTGTGTGTGTGTGTGTGTGTGTGTGTGTGTGTGTGTGTGTGTGTGTGTGTGTGTGTGTGTGTGTGTGTGTGTGTGTGTGTGTGTGTGCGCTCACCTAGTTGTGGTTGCATGGGTAGTCACAGCGTGCGCATGCATGCACACATTCTCTATGGGGAAGTAGAGAAGAATCCTTCCTCTAAGCCACAAATGAATGTCGTACGAGGTGGCTAAAATGCCAGGAGCAAGGGGCTAGTAGTTCTCCTCCTGTATAAATTACTAAATGTAAAAATTCAACACTCATTTTTTTGGAGTCGCCCTGCCAGGGGTTTCAGCCCCACCCGTTCCTCTATTTCCTCCATATACAGTAGGAGCCCCCGTATCCACGAGAGAGATGTTCCAAGGACCTGCCACGGATACCGAAACCATGGATAATAGCAAACCATATGTACAAATCCTATACATACCTATCAAAGTTAAATTGTTAAATTATGCCCAATAAGCGGAGAATTATTACTTTACTTAGGCTTTGAAGAACTGCCAGCTTCTCTACTTCTGTACTTTGGGGCTATTATTATGCAAAATTAAGAGATACTTTTGGGCCACAGTAAACCATGGATAAACCGCAGATACCAATCAGTGGATACGGGGCTTCTACTGTACATACTCCTTCCAGTTCTTCCTCTGATGTCCCATACTCTGCACCCCCCTTCCATCCACACATTCTTAAACTATGTCAACCCCTCATCCAGCCTTTGAATTAAAACCCAAACCACCAGTCTAATTTCTTCATTCCTTCTATACTATGCATAATATTCACACCACAAACTGACTGAAGATATGACATTTCCACTGCTACCAACCTCCTGCAACATTAAAAACCATCCTTCAAACCATACAAGTGTTTCCAAACAAAAGAATTTATTTCAGATTTCTCAACCCACTAACTTTGTCAATCCTCACTCTACTCTTGGTTTCCTACATTTCTGGTTTCAACTCTTGGCTGTTTTTAGCAATTCACTTTAAATTCCTACTTCTACACCTAAATAACTACTATCCTCTGCATATTCTCTTCCTGATTATTATTCACAAACAACTGACTATAACCACTATCACATTAATTTTCAAGATCACACTTCTCCCTAACAACCCTCTTTAAAACACACTGAACAAGTATGACAATGCATACCCTTCTCTAAAACCCACTTTCATTGAAAAACTTCCCCATTTTTTCCTAAACACCTGTTCCTCTCTCCACTCATAAAAACTTAGATTTTAACAGCTTACCATCTATTTCATAATTTACAACATTCCTCTTCTATATATTTCTCAACCCTATAAATAAGACAATTCCTTTTCCTTATTTAGTACTACTTGCTCGTGTTTCAATGCTATCACTATCTGCACATCCTCTTCTGACAATCACAATTCTGCCATACACTTCATTTATACTGAGATTTAATCTAATACAATTCTTATATTCTCTATGTAAACACAGGAAACAAGTTAAAACTGTTTCCCCATTTTATTAAATCTGATTTATACAATATGTACTTATATAATGTGTGTCTAATAATAACTAATGTTAACACAGATTGTGTTAATCAACTTTTCACATGTGCTGGTCTATAGCAAGCACAAAATTTACATACTAAAATAAATCATTAGGCCACCATATAATTTTTGATCTAGTCTCCAGATGGTGGACAACAGTTTATTTCATAAGTACAGTATCAAAAATAAAAGTGTTTAGAGGAAAATTTATAAAACCTGGCACTATAATATACTTAAACTAACAATGCATTGAAGTTATCTTCAAAGTCTACAACCTATATTATCAATGACTAAAATTCACAATCATGGTTCCTCCTGAGGTTAAAAGGAATTACTTATTTTCAATGCAAAATGTAACTCATGAGATGCATTGACACTATTATATAAATAACATTAACACTATGTAAAGTAAAAGGACACAAGTGCAACTAATGTGACATTTATTGTGGCAACGTTTCGCTCTCCAGGAGCTTTATCAAGCCATTACTAAGCCATGGCCATGGCTTGACAAAGCTCCTGGAGAGCGAAACATTGCCACAATAAATGTCACATTAGTTGCACTTGTGTCCTTTTACTTTACATATTGTCGGTAATTCTACCAACTTTATTACAACATTAACACTACATTAAGAAAAGTCTTTTGGGACAGCTTGGTATGCAAAGTACTTGGATCGTTGTCTTCCATTAAAGTTGTAGATGACCAGAATGAAGAGGAGAATAACCAAGGTTACTGCAGCTGTCAGTGCTGTGGGAGAAATTACTCCTTTAATTTATTAAATTATAAGAAATATTTTTAAAATAAAACAAAAAACATTAAACACAGGGCTCAAACACTTTGATTAATACATTTGATGGAAATTCATAAAGTGCTAACAATGAAGTATACAGCGACAGCAAGACGGGTTGAGTAGACCTTCAGATAATTCACTTTATAGGGCTTCACAAAATGTAAATACATACATACAAATAGCTAGTTCTTCCAACATGGCAAAAATCATTCCTAGTAAACTGACACTAATGCAAGACAGTTACAGGAGAAAGAATCCTCTTGATGATGGGTTACTTTAGCATGGAGGAGGGCTTGAGCTACCTGGGTCAAAACAAAAACCCACTATTCAACTTAATCTGAGGTTTGGCTTGCCCATTTATCAAACTGTGGTTTGGATTACAAATTCAATTTAAATTTTTATTGTATATATGGTGCTTGTGATATCTGTACGAGCCAAACTTACAAACTGGGAACATTGAAACTAGCTTCTTATGAAAGCTTGATTTACAGTCATAACAGAACAAAACACTTCCTGGATTTTTTTTTTCAAAATTAATTATTTAACTTATGAATGTGCAATTGGCTTATACTGGTTTCAAAGTGATTAGTCAAGAACTACAGATTTAAAAATTACATTTTGTAAAGCAGATTATACAGTGGCACCTTGGTTTCCGTATGCCCTAGTCTATGTAGAACTAGTTATTCTCTATAAAATGTATTTTTTAATATTTGTGGGTGTCTGGAATGGATTAAATGGACTTGTTGGTTCTTGTGGGAAATATTAAAAAAAAAAAATACATTTTGGAGAGAATAACTAGTCTTACATAGACTAGGGCATACAAAAATCGAAGTTCCACTGCATATGCTATTTAAAAAATAAAAATTTATACAGTAGAATTTAAGAGTTATGAAAGAGACATAAGAGCAAACATGTTGAAAAGAGATGCAGTGGACTATGTTTAATGACTGTTTGCATAGCATAATTATGAATGACAAAAAACTTATGGTAGGTAGTAGGTTGGTAGACAGCAACCACCCAGGGAGGCACTACCGTCCTGCCAAGTGGCTAAAACAAAGTATATACTTGTTTTACAAGGTGGTAGGATTGCTGGTGTCTTCTTTGTCTCAAACATACAAGACTTCAGGAAAGTCTTGCTACTTCTTACAATTAGGTCATACTACACTTGCATGTACAAGATATAGAGATATAGATATATATAGATATATATACATGTATATATATGTATATATATTATTTATTATTATCACACCGGCCGATTCCCACCAAGGCAGGGTGGCCCGAAAAAGAAAAACTTTCACCATCATTCACTCCATCACTGTCTTGCCAGAAGGGTGCTTTACACTACAGTTTTTAAACTGCAACATTAACACCCCTCCTTCAGAGTGCAGGCACTGTACTTCCCATCTCCAGGACTCAAGTCCGGCCTGCCGGTTTCCCTGAATCCCTTCATAAATGTTACTTTGCTCACACTCCAACAGCACGTCAAGTATTAAAAACCATTTGTCTCCATTCACTCCTATCAAACACGCTCACGCATGCCTGCTGGAAGTCCAAGCCCCTCGCACACAAAACCTCCTTTACCCCCTCCCTCCAACCCTTCCTAGGCCGACCCCTACCCCGCCTTCCTTCCACTACAGACTGATACACTCTTGAAGTCATTCTGTTTCGCTCCATTCTCTCTACATGTCCGAACCACCTCAACAACCCTTCCTCAGCCCTCTGGACAACAGTTTTGGTAATCCCGCACCTCCTCCTAACTTCCAAACTACGAATTCTCTGCATTATATTCACACCACACATTGCCCTCAGACATGACATCTCCACTGCCTCCAGCCTTCTCCTCGCTGCAACATTCATCACCCACGCTTCACACCCATATAAGAGCGTTGGTAAAACTATACTCTCATACATTCCCCTCTTTGCCTCCAAGGACAAAGTTCTTTGTCTCCACAGACTCCTAAGTGCACCACTCACTCTTTTTCCCTCATCAATTCTATGATTCACCTCATCTTTCATAGACCCATCCGCTGACACGTCCACTCCCAAATATCTGAATACGTTCACCTCCTCCATACTCTCTCCCTCCAATCTGATATTCAATCTTTCATCACCTAATCTTTTTGTTATCCTCATAACCTTACTCTTTCCTGTATTCACCTTTAATTTTCTTCTTTTGCACACCCTACCAAATTCATCCACCAATCTCTGCAACTTCTCTTCAGAATCTCCCAAGAGCACAGTGTCATCAGCAAAGAGCAGCTGTGACAACTCCCACTTTGTGTGTGATTCTTTATCTTTTAACTCCACGCCTCTTGCCAAGACCCTCGCATTTACTTCTCTTACAACCCCATCTATAAATATATTAAACAACCACGGTGACATCACACATCCTTGTCTAAGGCCTACTTTTACTGGGAAAAAATTTCCCTCTTTCCTACATACTCTAACTTGAGCCTCACTATCCTCGTAAAAACTCTTCACTGCTTTCAGTAACCTACCTCCTACACCATACACTTGCAACATCTGCCACATTGCCCCCCTATCCACCCTGTCATACGCCTTTTCCAAATCCATAAATGCCACAAAGACCTCTTTAGCCTTATCTAAATACTGTTCACTTATATGTTTCACTGTAAACACCTGGTCCACACACCCCCTACCTTTCCTAAAGCCTCCTTGTTCATCTGCTATCCTATTCTCCGTCTTACTCTTAATTCTTTCAATTATAACTCTACCATACACTTTACCAGGTACACTCAACAGACTTATCCCCCTATAATTTTTGCACTCTCTTTTATCCCCTTTGCCTTTATACAAAGGAACTATGCATGCTCTCTGCCAATCCCTAGGTAC
This sequence comes from Cherax quadricarinatus, assembly GCF_038502225.1. Classification (NCBI taxonomy): domain Eukaryota; kingdom Metazoa; phylum Arthropoda; class Malacostraca; order Decapoda; family Parastacidae; genus Cherax; species Cherax quadricarinatus. The sequence goes on from NC_091292.1 coordinate 3,961,409, forward strand.
CTTACCCTCTTCCATACATTTATTAAATAATTGCACCAACCACTCCAAAACTATATCCCCACCTGCTTTTAACATTTCTATCTTTATCCCATCAATCCCGGCTGCCTTACCCCCTTTCATTTTACCTACTGCCTCACGAACTTCCCCCACACTCACAACTGGCTCTTCCTCACTCCTACAAGATGTTATTCCTCCTTGCCCTATACACGAAATCACAGCTTCCCTATCTTCATCAACATTTAACAATTCCTCAAAATATTCCTTCCATCTTCCCAATACCTCTAACTCTCCATTTAATAACTCTCCTCTCCTATTTTTAACTGACAAATCCATTTGTTCTCTAGGCTTTCTTAACTTGTTAATCTCACTCCAAAACTTTTTCTTATTTTCAACAAAATTTGTTGATAACATCTCACCCACTCTCTCATTTGCTCTCTTTTTACATTGCTTCACCACTCTCTTAACTTCTCTCTTTTTCTCCATATACTCTTCCCTCCTTGCATCACTTCTACTTTGTAAAAACTTCTCATATGCTAACTTTTTCTCCCTTACTACTCTCTTTACATCATCATTCCACCAATCGCTCCTCTTCCCTCCTGCACCCACTTTCCTGTAACCACAAACTTCTGCTGAACACTCTAACACTACATTTTTTAAACCTACCCCATACCTCTTCGACCCCATTGCCTATGCTCTCATTAGCCCATCTATCCTCCAATAGCTGTTTATATCTTACCCTAACTGCCTCCTCTTTTAGTTTATAAACCTTCACCTCTCTCTTCCCTGATGCTTCTATTCTCCTTGTATCCCATCTACCTTTTACTCTCAGTGTAGCTACAACTAGAAAGTGATCTGATATATCTGTGGCCCCTCTATAAACATGTACATCCTGAAGTCTACTCAACAGTCTTTTATCTACCAATACATAATCCAACAAACTACTGTCATTTCGCCCTACATCATATCGTGTATACTTATTTATCCTCTTTTTCTTAAAATATGTATTACCTATAACTAAACCCCTTTCTATACAAAGTTCAATCAAAGGGCTCCCATTATCATTTACACCTGGCACCCCAAACTTACCTACCACACCCTCTCTAAAAGTTTCTCCTACTTTAGCATTCAAGTCCCCTACCACAATTACTCTCTCACTTGGTTCAAAGGCTCCTATACATTCACTTAACATCTCCCAAAATCTCTCTCTCTCCTCTGCATTCCTCTCTTCTCCAGGTATATATATATATATATATATATATTATATATATATATATGTATTTACTATATATATATTTATAGAGAGAGAGAGATGATGATGATGAAAGTATTTTCTTTTTGGGGATTTTCTTTCTTTTTTGGGTCACCCTGCCTCGGTGGGAGACGACCAACTTGTTGGGGAAAAAAAAAAATTATATATATATATATATAATATACATATATATATATATATATATATATATATATATATATATAATTTTATTATCACACTGGCCGATTCCCACCAAGGCAGGGTGGCCCGAAAAAGAAAAACTTTCACCATCATTCACTCCATCACTGTCTTGCCAGAAGGGTGCTTTACACTACAGTTTTTAAACTGCAACATTAACACCCCTCCTTCAGAGTGCAGGCACTGTACTTCCCATCTCCAGGACTCAAGTCCGGCCTGCCGGTTTCCCTGAACCCCTTCATAAATGTTACTTTGCTCACACTCCAACAGCACGTCAAGTATTAAAAACCATTTGTCTCCATTCACTCCTATCAAACACGCTCACGCATGCCTGCTGGAAGTCCAAGCCCCTCGCACACAAAACCTCCTTTACCCCCTCTCTCCAACCTTTCCTAGGCCGACCCCTACCCCGCCTTCCTTCCACTACAGACTGATACACTCTTGAAGTCATTCTGTTTCGCTCCATTCTCTCTACATGTCCGAACCACCTCAACAACCCTTCCTCAGCCCTCTGGACAACAGTTTTGGTAATCCCGCACCTCCTCCTAACTTCCAAACTACGAATTCTCTGCATTATATTCACACCACACATTGCCCTCAGACATGACATCTCCACTGCCTCCAGCCTTCTCCTCGCTGCAACATTCATCACCCATGCCTCACACCCATATAAGAGCGTTGGTAAAACTATACTCTCATACATTCCCCTCTTTGCCTCCAAGGACAAAGTTCTTTGTCTCCACAGACTCCTAAGTGCACCACTCACTCTTTTCCCCTCATCAATTCTATGATTCACCTCATCTTTCATAGACCCATCCGCTGACACGTCCACTCCCAAATATCTGAATACATTCACCTCCTCCATACTCTCTCCCTCCAATCTGATATTCAATCTTTCATCACCTAATCTTTTTTTATCCTCATAACCTTACTCTTTCCTGTATTCACCTTTAATTTTCTTCTTTTGCACACCCTACCAAATTCATCCACCAATCTCTGCAACTTCTCTTCAGAATCTCCCAAGAGCACAGTGTCATCAGCAAAGAGCAGCTGTGACAACTCCCACTTTGTGTGTGATTCTTTATCTTTTAACTCCACGCCTCTTGCCAAGACCCTCGCATTTACTTCTCTTACAACCCCATCTATAAATATATTAAACAACCACGGTGACATCACACATCCTTGTCTAAGGCCTACTTTTACTGGGAAAAAATTTCCCTCTTTCCTACATACTCTAACTTGAGCCTCACTATCCTCGTAAAAACTCTTCACTGCTTTCAGTAACCTACCTCCTACACCATACACTTGCAACATCTGCCACATTGCCCCCCTATCCACCCTGTCATATGCCTTTTCCAAATCCATAAATGCCACAAAGACCTCTTTAGCCTTATCTAAATACTGTTCACTTATATGTTTCACTGTAAACACCTGGTCCACACACCCCCTACCTTTCCTAAAGCCTCCTTGTTCATCTGCTATCCTATTCTCCGTCTTACTCTTAATTCTTTCAATAATAACTCTACCATACACTTTACCAGGTATACTCAGCAGACTTATCCCCCTATAATTTTTGCACTCTTTTATCCCCTTTGCCTTTATACAAAAGAACTATGCATGCTCTCTGCCAATCCCTAGGTACCTTACCCTCTTCCATACAGTTATTAAATAATTGCACCAGCCGCTCCAAAACTATATCCCCACCTGCTTTTAACATTTCTATCTTTATCCCATCAATCCCGGCTTCCTTACCCCCTTTCATTTTACCTACTGCCTCACGAATCTTATTTAATCTTAATACTAATGTGAGAGTCAAGGTACAGGTTTAAGAATAATAATCTTGAAGTTGTACATAAAAATATTACAATTAATGGTTCAAGCAGTAATATTTCATGGATTGGCAGTTGCTTAATAGACCAGAGGTCACATAATACAATAACTGATTAAGTTGTTCTGGTTGGTTTGGTTAGTATTGAGAGACGAGATGATTTTTCAGAAGAGTCCTAAATTTATAAGTAGTTGGGGGATTATCAATCCAGTGCCCATAGAAGTTATAACATGGAATTCTATTGGAAAATGCAAGTTGCTTCATGTATTTTTCTTAATGAACCATTCCTCCAGTCCTTATCTAGGTTGTTAATACCAAGCAATAATGACCTTTAAGGCACTTTTACTCTCTAGCCTAGACCAGGAATTCTTCAATATGTAGCTTAAATTATAGATCTGCAGATGAACAGAGAAATTTCAGACACCAAGATTACAGGAAACACCTAAAATCACTAGAATTATACTTCCTGGAACACAGGGAAAATAAAGTTCTAATTTACACATGGATGATGGAGGGACTGGTTCCAAATCTGCACAGTCATTATTCTTTGAGAGTTAGAGGCATGGCAGTCAGTGCAAACCATTCCCAATGAAAAGCAGCAGTGCAATAAGCATGCTAGGGAGAGAACACAATAAGTAAAAGTGTCACGACTTCCGAACACCTTCCCTGTAAATCTAAGAACAAAAGACCTTAAATTATTTTTGAGAATTCTCAAAGTCTTGCAAGAAGTTGTCGATCTGCCAGATAGTGGTGCCTGAGCAACGAAGATCTGGGAAGAACAACACAACTGTGCTGATCCAACCCATGGCTTACTCATTAATATCATTCATCTGTAATATCCACTGCATAATGGTGCTTATGGATTGTGAGCAGCCATCAACAGACTTAATGATCAAACCATCAACAGAAAGGTCTCACCTGGGATCAGACATTAGAAGGAGCAATGATCCACAAACCATCTAGAAGTATACTACAAGCAAGGCTAGTTAGTCCTTCATAATTTACAAGTAAAGAGGGATGAGATCTTCTCATGCAAACCAATAACCTTAAAACAGAAAAAAACTGAAAAATAATGAAACTAAAATAAAATCATTACTAAAAGAAAATCACTTAAGAGCAATGGAAAACAGGAATGATACAAACTGCACAAACAGACCTGTACAAAGGAAAAACACTATTAGGAGTTACTGATTTATTGTTATCATTGTCCTCCGTATATTAATTAACATTCATAAAATTAAAAAATTATAGCACTGTCCAATTTTATTGCTCTGAAAGGGAAATCAAAGCTGGACAATATAAACACAGGAACAATAACTCAAATGTTCAAAGTACAATTAGTACGTCAGTCTTACTGGTAATATGAGCTACATAAACTACTTCAGTTTTATTGATAAAATAACAAGCTAAGTACACTACAATAAAACAGATACAATACTTGGGTTATCGGTTAAATTACAAGAAATGCACACAGGGTATCAGTCTTCTCATCAAAATAATTGTTAGGCAATATATCAGTAGGTATTAGTTTCATTAATACTGCCCAAAATATTAGTCATACCATAAGCTTACACTAATAGTATTAATCATACTAATAGTTATCAAAACTTCATACCAAAGGCATATACTGAATATTCAGTGAAAATAAATTTGTTTTATACTTACTGGCATGAGTATCATCTTTACATTGTGTTAACTAACCGTTCGTAGAGCAGTAATTATTTCCACTGGGACTCCACGTATTCCTCTGCTTCCCCCCCCCCCCTTTTTTTTTTTTGGGCATCGGCAACCTTCCTCCAAGGTAGGAAAGAATGAAAACACATTATGATCACTAGTACAACAGCTGCTGTGCCAGAAAAGCAAACAATTACAATGATCCATTACAACACAACATAACCCATCATCCCTCAAAGTACAGTGGTCCCTCAAGCTACAACATTAATCCATTATACAAGATGTATTTAACCCCAAAACCATCGTAACCCAAACCCCATCATACATGGTTTTAGGGCAGTTCATTCCCACCTGCCCTCGTACAGTTTTTGTTGTTTAAACACACTGGGGAAGGGGGGATGGATTTCCTGTGTGGTAACAAGCATAGGCTTCAGCTTGAAATCTCCAGAGGGTAGGGAAGGGCAGGCAGAGATTAGCAAGAAATCAGATACTTCATATTTACACTATGTTGCAGTCTCCCACTGCCTACTAACTGGTACACATAGTGTGTCCCTCCCTCCCTATGAGGCAGGATGACCCAATAAAAACACTTTCACCATTATTCACACAATCACTGTCTTTGACGAGGTGCCCAGATATGACAGTTGAGACGAGACTCCAAACAGCCAATATTCCAAACCCCTCCTTTAAAGTGCAGGCATTGTACTTCCTACCTCCAGGACTCAAGTCTTGCTAACTGGTTTTCCTGAATCCCTTCACAAAATATTACTCTGCTCTCACACTAACAGCTCTTGAAGTCCCAAAAATCTTTCATATCCATTCACTCTTATCTAACATGCTCACATATGCCTGCTGTATGACCAAGTCCCTTGCACACAAAACCTCTTATCCCCTTCCTCCATCTTTTCCTAGGACAATCCCTACCCAACCTTCCCTCCACTACAGATTTATACACCCTCCAAATCTTTCTATTTTGCTCCCTCCTCTTTAAATGACCAAACCACCTTGACAACCCCTCCTCATTACTCTGAATAGTACTTTCAGTAACTCCATTTCTAGCCCTAATTTCCACACTAAAATAATTGACCTTAGAACGTCAATGTTATACATTTTTATATTTTCAACACTGTACTGTGTTGCTACTTTACTTCAGTTATCATTTCAAGGAACGACAGCATGGAAAATCTACATCTACACCTGCAGTCAATATAAAGATCAAATTAAAACTACTTCAAACTACAGGGAAAAGATACCCAAAACTGCTTGTGTATACAATACTGGTACTAAATACAGTTATCTCTTTAATCAGTACAAAAAGAAAACAGTTGTCCATCTTATAGTACCAATGCGAGATATTACTGGAATGATAAATATTTTCAAAGTAAACTGTATTATAATGACTTAAAATTTACTATTTCTGCCTCATCCATAACAGTAGTACAGTAGACCCTCTGTTATCAGCTGTAATGCGTTCCAGGAGGTCAGCCTAAAACCAAAATAATATTTCCCACAAGAATTAGTGTAAATGCAATTAATCCGTTCCAGACACCCAAAAATAAAAAAATAAATAAAAATTTAAAGATTAACCCTTAAACTGTCCAAGCAGATCTACATTCACATGCGTAGTGCTCCAAAAGTAGATCAAAGTTCTTTTTACACGTTTTCAAATGTTAAAAAAAAAATTTTTTTTACATATTTCCAAATGTTGAAAAAACGTAGATCTACGTTTGGACAGTTTAAGGGTTAACTATAGTTTAACATACACGAAACAACGAAAACTACAGCGGACCCTCAATTGGAAGGCTCGATAGTCATAATTTTTGGAAATCGTAATGTTATTTTTGTCAAAACATTAGCTCGCGAATTGACTCGCAAATAGTCGTTCATCCCGGGCACGTACGCATGGCTACGAGCCACCTCGCCTTCCCTTCCCTTCCCAGCCAGTGTGCCACTGTTTACCAGTGAGCGACGGTCCCCTCACTTGTTCATATGAAATAGTATTTCATAATATTCAATTCATTTTAGGGCTTGCAACTGCTAAATAAGCTACCAAGGTTCCAAAGAAAGCTCCTAGTGCCAGGTCTTTCATAAAGAAGGCGAGAAATACGACTGAATTAAAGAAAAACATCACTGAACAATATGAAAGTGGCGTACATATGGCCGAACTGGCCAGGATGTACAAGAAGCCTCATACAACCACAGCTTCCATTGTGGCCAAGAAAAAGGAAAATAAGGAAACTGTTGTTGCAAAGAGGGTAAATATGCTGTCAAAAATGAGATCACCAGTACTCGAAGATGTTGAGAAGTTATTATTGCCGTGGATAAATGAGAAACAATTAGCAGGAGAGTCTTATGCAGTCGCTTATTTGTGAAAAGGCTAGGCAGTTGCATGACGATCTCTTAAAGAAATTGCCTGCAATGAGTACTGATATTTGTGAATTTAAGGCCAGCAAAGACTGGTTTGAGAGATTTAAGAACCGTAGTGGCATACACAGTGTGATAAGGCATGGTGAGGGTGCCAGTTCAGACAAATTTGTAGCAGAAGAGAAGTAACCCCAGAAAATTACTTGATACCCGAGGTGCTGATGGAAGGGGATTCCCCTTCCAAACAGTAACTAATCCAATCTTTCTCCTCCTCCACTCTTCCATACACTAAGAAGAATCGCCAATAAAGGCAAGCGTTATGCTGTTAATGTTTCATTCATCATGTCCCATTGTACTGTGTATGTACTACATCTATTTCATGTAAAATCATTTTTTTGTTTTAATACTTCTGGGTGTCTGGAACGGATTAACTGTATTTACATTGTTTCTCATGGGGAAAATGGATTCGAAAATAGTAAATTTTAATAACAGTCACACTTCCCGGAACGGATTACGAAAAACGAGGGCCCACCATAAATAAAATGACTAATGAAATCGATAAATGAAAATTTAAATCGCTTTGCCTTTATTGAAGAGTCTTGTTGGCATATGCATAACGGTGAGGAGCGGAGAGGGAGGAAAGTTTGTTTGGAGACAGGACAAAATGCTTAAATATGATGCTATTATCAACTCTACGGCTTATTTATCTATCACAATTCGTCTAATATGACAGTAAACAATATTAACAAGAAAAAAATATATTACTCTAGAATGAATAAAATATATCATTACATAGTGGTAGTGGTGTTGGGTTTACAAGGGCCACTGACAGCACAAGCCGTACGTACAGTGGTGGTGGTGGTGGTGGTGGTGGCGGCGGCGGCAGTGGCAGCAGCAGCCACTATTCACACAAACAATGCATGTAATTTACAGTTAAGAAATATTTACACTTACCTTGGAGGAGATGCTGACATTGGTTTAGAGTGGTGGAAGATATGCAGCAGGGTATACTGTCAGTGGCCCTATATACCTCCAACAACATTGGAGGAGTCAGTTTTGTGTCGTCCTTTTTCTATCGCTTAACTTACTTGCTACACTGTTAATGCTACACTTTATCGCTGGCTTGCGCTACAGCCTTTATCGACTGCTGC
>NC_091292.1:3969972-4002472 GCF_038502225.1 Cherax quadricarinatus
TCAGGTGAAGGTGCGTGGTGTCCGGGTTCACCTGGCAGAGGTAGAGGACGCTGTGCACCGCAGTGGGTGAGAAACTAATTTTCGTATCGGTCGTGATCTGTGCTCTTACCTGTATCGTCCTGTGCACGTTTTTATTGTGCCTTCTAAGTAATTATCTACCATCTTCGTCTTGTGGCTGCCTCAACCCCAAGTATACATGTCATCCTCCTGTGCTCCAACCTTCTGATATCTCTGTGTACGTCTATATGTATCTGAAGGTCTCTATTTTTGTTAGCAAATTATTTTTTTCTCTTATTTATTTCCATTATTCATTAACTTCTACTTCCGGACTCCCATCCATTTTCCACATTAACCATTCCCGCAAGAAAATTAAAATATATACTGAATGTAAGCGCTTCTAAGATTTACACGACACAAATAAAAGATCGGTAATCTTGCTAGGTTATTATTATTATTATTATTATTATTATTATTATTATTACTTTCACGGGGAAACACTAAAGCAGTAGGGGTTATGCAATGGAATATAGTGAGTACATATTTCCTTTTCAACTTCAGAAGTCAAGTGAAATTATGAGATTGGTTATTGATTGTATCAGGCGGTGTACTGTATTTCGTGTAACACTTGGACAGGTATGTGGAGACTCAGTGTGTGTTGGCTGCGACGGAAGACGAGGAGCAGGTGCTGGCGGCCTTCGTAGTGCTCAAGGAGGAGTTCGAGGAGCAGGAGAAGTGGGTGACGGAGGATCTGAGGAGGTGTCTGAGGAGCTACCTGCCGAGGGTAGCAGTGCCTCGCCTCCTGGTGCTCGATGCTGTGCCACACCTCCCCAGCGGCAAGGTTGACCGTCGAGGACTGTTAGACCTCTACCGTAGACGAATGGTCCACCGCACCTCCAGCGATGATGTACTTATACTCAGGGTAAGTGAAGCCCTCGCTACTCACTCACCCACTCAAACATCTCTCTTTTGACTAGATAATGGTGCGTAGTTGAGTAGAGTCAGTGAGTACAAGGGAAGAGAAGCTGCGGAGAGAGAAATGTATGCTGGGTAGTTCGATAGTGGAGTGGTAATGAGTGTGAGTAGGAGAAATTACGAGTGAGTATAAACTCGAGTCCTGGAGGTATGTGGAGTGCATGGGTGGAAGAGTTATTTGAAACTTGTTCTATCTAGGCTGGAATATTGCTGCACTCTAACAGCACCTTTCAAGGCAGGTGAAATTGCCGACCTAGAAAATGTACAGAGAACTTTCACGGCGCGCATAACGGAGATAAAACACCTCAATTACTGGGAGCGCTTGAGGTTTCTAAACCTGTATTCCCTGGAACGCAGGAGGGAGAGATACATGATTATATACACCTGGAAAATCCTAGAGGGACTAGTACCGAACTTGCACACGAAAATCACTCACTACGAAAGCAAAAGACTTGGCAGACGATGCACCATCCCCCCAATGAAAAGCAGGGGTGTCACTAGCACGTTAAGAGACCATACAATAAGTGTCAGGGGACCGAGACTGTTCAACTGCCTCCCAGCACACATAAGGGGGATTACCAACAGACCCCTGGCAGTCTTCAAGCTGGCACTGGACAAGCACCTAAAGGCAGTTCCTGATCAGCCGGGCTGTGGCTCGTACGTTGGTTTGCGTGCAGCCAGCAGCAACAGCCTGGTTGATCAGGCGCTGATCCACCAGGAGGCCTGGTCACAGACCGGGCCGCGGGGGCGTTGACCCCCGAAACTCTCTCCAGGTAAACTCCAGGTAGGCGGACCTCTGGCAGGACAGCTGCTGTGTGGATGATGGTCAGGAACGACGAGTGACTCAAACATAATAAAACAATAAAACTATCACCAGAAACACAACAAGAACTTATTCTGTCATGAAGAGAAGACAGAAGAATTAAATAGTTGCAGATTAATACCTGTCACAGTGTGTGTCCCACTTGTCACAGTGTGTGTCCCACTTGTCACAGTGTGTGTCCCACTTGTCACAGTGCGTGTCCCACTTGTCACAGTGTGTGTCCCACTTGTCACAGTGTGTGTCCCACTTGTCACAGTGTGTGTCCCACTTGTCACAGTGTGTGTCCCACTTGTCACAGTGTGTGTCCCACTTGTCACAGTGTGTGTCCCACTTGTCACAGTGTGTGTCCCACTTGTCACAGTGTGTGTCCCACTTGTCACAGTGTGTGTCCCACTTGTCACAGTGTGTGTCCCACTTGTCACAGTGTGTGTCCCACTTGTCACAGTGTGTGTCCCACTTGTCACAGTGCGTGTCCCACTTGTCACAGTGTGCGTCCCACTTGTCACAGTGCGTGTCCCACTTGTCACAGTGTGTGTCCCACTTGTCACAGTGTGTGTCCCACTTGTCACAGTGTGTGTCCCACTTGTCACAGTGTGTGTCCCACTTGTCACAGTGCGTGTCCCACTTGTCACACTGTGTGTCCCACTTGTCACAGTGTATGTCCCACTTGTCACAGTGTGTGTCCCACTTGTCACAGTGTGTGTCCCACTTGCCAGTGTGTCTACCACCTACCACAGTATGTCTACCACTTGCCACAGTATGTGTCTTGATTTCATGTTACAGAAGGAAGAGCCAATAGAATCACGGGTGCTGAGGATCATCTGTGGAGCCCTGGGTGTGGAGCGTTCCCACGAGGTGCTCCAGAGGAACTTCTTCCACCTGGGAGGCACCAGCATCAGCAGCGTCAGTGTGGTGGTCCGTCTCAGGGAGCTGGGTCTTGATGTTACCCTCGAGGCCTTTCTTAAAGCCGCCACTATCGGTGAAGTGGTCAATGATATCCTGAAGGTCAGTGTTAACGCCTGTCAGCTTGAAGGTCAGTGTTGAAACCTGTCGAACGGAAGGTCAGTTGTAAAACCTGTCTACCTGAAGATCGGTGTTAACACCTGTTGACTTGAAGGTCAGTGTTAAAGTCTGTCGACTACACGAGGGTCATTAAGGCTGCATGTCACCTGTATACCACCAGTCAAGAACACTTTTTTTTTTTTTTCGCCGGTATTCTCCCGGCCCGGGTCTTTTCCAAGTAGTGGTGACCCGGCCTTGGCTCCCTATCTGGGGAGTGTCTCGAGACTTAAGTCTCCCATGGGAGGAGGTACAAGTACCCCCTCATCTTTGGGACCAAGTGTCCCCAGGCCTAGCCACATTCGAACACTTTAACACCTGGATACCAAGGATCAGAGTACACTCCTGGTTTAAGCAATGTATGTCTATAGTATTGTAAATGTGAATTTATTAGTATTTATCATAGTCATCCACAGTTATTAATGGCCCGTTTTTATGTGATACTTTTAATGATAGAAGAAGATTACGACATGTACATATTTATATATTTTGTATGCATACATAAATAATATATTATGTAGATTTAACATAGGATAACTCAATTAAATTTATTTCCACTAGAATGTTTTCTCATGTGGCGAGTACTGACGCAGACCAGTCTAGCACAGCTTGGTAATAAAATGATAACTGTATGTTCACTACTCTCACTACTACACTTCTCACTACCACTGCTCACTACTGCGTTACTCACTACAACACTACTCACTGTACCTCAACAGGCTAAAACAATGGCGGAAGTGATGAACTTATTCTGTTCAGCGTCTCCGGCCAGCAGCAGCAGCAGCATCTCACACACTCCTGCTGGGAGGGGTGAGGAGCAGAGCCCAGCAGATGAGGAGGATGAGGATGCGGCAACAGACCTCAGCATACCGGCACTGCACCCAGACATACCCATGTGTGCCCACACTCAAGGGTCGGCAACTAAAGTGTTGAGACTAGCACACCTGCACACTCTCCCTGTCTCTCAGGTGAGTTCCCTCTAGTACTTTTGAGACTAGCACACCTGCACGCTCTCTCTGTCTCTCAGGTGAGTTCCCTCTAGTACTTTTGAGACTAGCACACCTGCACACTCTCCCTGTCACTCAAGTAAGTTCCCTCTAGTACTACTGAGAAATACCAACTGAAGAAGCATGTTAATTCGGGCAACACATCTTAACAATAAAGTTACCCAAGTGTTGTACATGTGTCTTATTCATCATCTTGTCGCTACTGTATACCATTAATATCATATTTATTGAGGAAATCTGAAAATCATCGAATATATTAGTTTGGTTTATACAATTGTTGAGAGAATACATATATATGGCAGGTGTACATTAATGGTACGTTATTTATAAGATTTGGATAAACCAAAGCAAATGCCGTCTTGCAGTTAATATGTTCTTCTTATTTTATGTTATACATAGTAAAAAATTATGAAAATAATAATAATAAGATCGCTTCAGGGTGTAGATAAGGACCTGGTGATTGAGATGGTGGCTGAGAGCTTCACCAGTAAGAACCCTCTGGACGTGACCATGAAGGTCCCTCGTGAGGCTCACCGGAGTCTACTCAACTCACTGTGGCCTCGTCTGGTGCATGACGAACTCAGCTTCGTGGTCAAGGACCCCCAGCGAGGTCTCCTGGGGGCTGTCATCAACACAGACTTCTTCAATGAACCGCAGGTGGCGTCTTACATATACTCTTACCGTAAACAAATAAACCAAAATTTGGAAGTGAAAATCGGCAGATGTTCAGCACAATCCTGAATCATTTGAAGCAGCGAATGACTTGGTAATGATCCAGGGTGTACCAAAAAAAAAAAAAACAGTCCAGATGTAACTTCCATCTTGTGGGTTAACTGTGAATTGTCAGTCACAGAACTGTGATGTTTGCACCAATATATTTACTTTTTTTTCCTTGTTTTTAAGAGTAAGAAGCCATTAAATGAGTTTATTGCACTGACTGCTTCTCGTGGATCAAATATTATACGCTTTCTGTAACTTTTATCACCCCGAATCTGCAATAAATGTTCATCTTGATGGAGAGTAAAAGAAAGGTAAAGAGAGTGGTGAGAGAGTGCAGAAAGAGAGCAGATGATAGAGTGGGAGAGGCACTGTCAAGAAATTTTAATGAAAATAAGAAAAAAATTTGGAGTGAGTTAAACAAGTTAAGAAAGCCTAGGGAAAGTATGGATTTGTCAGTTAAAAACAGAGTAGGGGAGTTAGTAGATGGGGAGATGGAGGTATTAGGTAGATGGCGAGAATATTTTGAGGAACTTTTAAATGTTGACGAAGAAAGGGAGGCGGTAATTTCATGCCCTGACCAGGGAGGTATACCATCTTTTAGGAGTGAAGAAGAGCAGTATGTGAATGTGGGGGAGGTGCGTGAGGCATTACGTAGAATGAAAGAGGGTAAAACAGCTGGAATTGACGGGATCGTGACAGAAATGTTAAAAGCAGGGGGGGATATAGTGTTGGAGTGGTTGGTATTTTTGTTTAATAAATGTATGAAAGAGGGGAAGGTACCTAGGGATTGGCGGAGAGCATGTATAGTCCCTTTATATAAAGGGAAGGAGGACAAAAGAGATTGTAAAAATTATAGAGGAATAAGTTTACTGAGAATACCAGGAAAAGTGTACGGTAGGGTTATTATTGAAAGAATTAGAGGTAAGACAGAAAGTAGGATTGCGGATGAGCAGGGAGGTTTTAGAGTGGGTAGGGGATGTGTAGATCAAGTGTTTACATTGAAGCATATATGTGAACAGTATTTAGAAAAAGGTAGGGAAGTTTTTATTACATTTATGGATTTAGAAAAGGCATATGATAGAGTGGATAGAGGAGCAATGTGGCAGATGTTGCAAGTATATGGAATAGGTGGTAAGTTATTAAATGCTGTAAAGAGTTTTTATGAGGATAGTGAGGCTCAGGTTAGGGTGTGTAGAAGAGAGGGAGACTACTTCCCAGTAAAAGTAGGTCTTAGACAGGGATGTGTAATGTCACCATGGTTGTTTAATATATTTATAGATGGTGTTGTAAAAGAAGTAAATGCTAGGGTGTTCGGGAGAGGGGTGGGATTAAATTATGGGGAATTAAATACAGAATGGGAAGTGAAACAGTTACTTTTTGGTGATGATACTGTGCTTATGGGAGATTCTAAAGAATATTAGCAAAGGTTAGTGGACGAATTTGGGAGCGTGTGTAAAGGTAGAAAGTTGAAAGTGAACATAGAAAAGAGTAAGGTGATGAGGGTGTCAAATGATTTAGATAAAGAAAAATTGGATATCAAATTGGGGAGGAGGAGTATGGAAGAAGTGAATGTTTTCAGATACTTGGGAGTTGACGTGTCGGCGGATGGATTTATGGAGGATGAGGTTAATCATAGAATTGATGAAGGAAAAAAGGTGAGTGGTGCGTTGAGGTATATGTGGAGTCAAAAAACGTTATCTATGGAGGCAAAGAAGGGAATGTATGACAGTATAGTAGTACCAACACTCTTATATGGATGTGAAGCTTGGGTGGTAAATGCAGCAGCGAGGAGACGGTTGGAGGCAGTGGAGATGTCCTGTCTAAGGGCAATGTGTGGTGTAAATATTATGCAGAAAATTCGGAGTGTGGAAATTAGGAGAAGGTGTGGAGTTAATAAAAGTATTAGTCAGAGGGCAGAAGAGGGGTTGTTGAGGTGGTTTGGTTATTTAGAGAGAATGGATCAAAGTAGAATGACATGGAGAGCGTATAAATCTGTAGGGGAAGGAAGGCGGGGTAGGGGTCGTCCTCGAAAATGTTGGAGGGAGGGAGGGGGTATTATTATTATTATAATCAAGGGGGAAGCGCTAAACCCGGAGGAATATACAGCTCCTAGGGGTGAATGTGGAAGGCATTCAGGCTTAATTCGGGGAACTGGAGCACAGATCCAATTCCCTAAATTAAGAGCCCCTCACCAACATCAAGGAACCTTCCTTGAGGGAGGGAGGGGGTAAAGGAGGTGTTGTGGGCAAGGGGCTTGGACTTCCAGCAAGCGTGCGTGAGCGTGTTCGATAAGAGTGAATGGAGACGAATGGTATCTGGGACCTGACGAGCTGTTGGAGTGTGAGCAGGGTAATATTTAGTGAAGGGATTCAGGGAAACCGGTTATTTTATATAACCGATTTGAGTCCTGGAAATGGGAATTACATTGCCTGCACTTTAAAGGAGGGGTTCGGGATATTGGCAGTTTGGAGGGATATGTATCATATGTTGTGTATCTTTATACGTATATGCTTCTAAACTGTTGTGTTCTGGGCACCTCTGCAAAAACAGTAATTATGTGTGAGTGAGGTGAAAGTGTTGAATGATGATGAAAGTATTTTCTTTTTGGGGAATTTCTTATTGGGTCACCCTGCCCCGGTGGGAGACGGCCGACTTGTTAAATATATATATATATATATATATATATATATATATATATACATATATGTATATAATATATATATATATATATATATAATAAGCGTGTATGCACCTGGAGAAGAGAGGAATGCAGAGGAGAGAGAGAGATTTTGGGAGATGTTAAGTGAATGTATAGGAGCCTTTGAACCAAGTGAGAGAGTAATTGTGGTAGGGGACTTCAATGCTAAAGTAGGAGAAACTTTTAGAGAGGGTGTGGTAGGTAAGTTTGGGGTGCCAGGTGTAAATGATAATGGGAGCCCTTTGATTGAACTTTGTATAGAAAGGGGTTTAGTTATAGGTAATACATATTTTAAGAAAAAGAGGATAAATAAGTATACACGATATGATGTAGGGCGAAATGACAGTAGTTTGTTGGATTATGTATTGGTAGATAAAAGACTGTTGAGTAGACTTCAGGATGTACATGTTTATAGAGGGGCCACAGATATATCAGATCACTTTCTAGTTGTAGCTACACTGAGAGTAAAAGGTAGATGGGATACAAGGAGAATAGAAGCATCAGGGAAGAGAGAGGTGAAGGTTTATAAACTAAAAGAGGAGGCAGTTAGGGTAAGATATAAACAGCTATTGGAGGATAGATGGGCTAATGAGAGCATAGGCAATGGGGTCGAAGAGGTATGGGGTAGGTTTAAAAATGTAGTGTTAGAGTGTTCAGCAGAAGTTTGTGGTTACAGGAAAGTGGGTGCAGGAGGGAAGAGGAGCGATTGGTGGAATGATGATGTAAAGAGAGTAGTAAGGGAGAAAAAGTTAGCATATGAGAAGTTTTTACAAAGTAGAAGTGATGCAAGTAGGGAAGAGTATATGGAGAAAAAGAGAGAAGTTAAGAGAGTGGTGAAGCAGTGTAAAAAGAGAGCAAATGAGAGAGTGGGTGAGATGTTATCAACAAATTTTGTTGAAAATAAGAAAAAGTTTTGGAGTGAGATTAACAAGTTAAGAAAGCCTAGAGAACAAATGGATTTGTCAGTTAAAAATAGGAGAGGAGAGTTATTAAATGGAGAGGTAGAGGTATTGGGAAGATGGAAGGAATATTTTGAGGAATTGTTAAATGTTGATGAAGATAGGGAAGCTGTGATTTCGTGTATAGGGCAAGGAGGAATAACATCTTGTAGGAGTGAGGAAGAGCCAGTTGTGAGTGTGGGGGAAGTTCGTGAGGCAGTAGGTAAAATGAAAGGGGGTAAGGCAGCCGGGATTGATGGGATAAAGATAGAAATGTTAAAAGCAGGTGGGGATATAGTTTTGGAGTGGTTGGTGCAATTATTTAATAAATGTATGGAAGAGGGTAAGGTACCTAGGGATTGGCAGAGAGCATGCATAGTTCCTTTGTATAAAGGCAAAGGGGATAAAAGAGAGTGCAAAAATTATAGGGGGATAAGTCTGTTGAGTGTACCTGGTAAAGTGTATGGTAGAGTTATAATTGAAAGAATTAAGAGTAAGACGGAGAATAGGATAGCAGATGAACAAGGAGGCTTTAGGAAAGGTAGGGGGTGTGTGGACCAGGTGTTTACAGTGAAACATATAAGTGAACAGTATTTAGATAAGGCTAAAGAGGTGTTTGTGGCATTTATGGATTTGGAAAAGGCGTATGACAGGGTGGATAGGGGGGCAATGTGGCAGATGTTGCAAGTGTATGGTGTAGGAGGTAGGTTACTGAAAGCAGTGAAGAGTTTTTACGAGGATAGTGAGGCTCAAGTTAGAGTATGTAGGAAAGAGGGAAATTTTTTCCCAGTAAAAGTAGGCCTTAGACAAGGATGTGTGATGTCACCGTGGTTGTTTAATATATTTATAGATGGGGTTGTAAGAGAAGTAAATGCGAGGGTCTTGGCAAGAGGCGTGGAGTTAAAAGATAAAGAATCACACACAAAGTGGGAGTTGTCACAGCTGCTCTTTGCTGATGACACTGTGCTCTTGGGAGATTCTGAAGAGAAGTTGCAGAGATTGGTGGATGAATTTGGTAGGGTGTGCAAAAGAAGAAAATTAAAGGTGAATACAGGAAAGAGTAAGGTTATGAGGATAACAAAAAGATTAGGTGATGAAAGATTGAATATCAGATTGGAGGGAGAGAGTATGGAGGAGGTGAACGTATTCAGATATTTGGGAGTGGACGTGTCAGCGGATGGGTCTATGAAAGATGAGGTGAATCATAGAATTGATGAGGGAAAAAGAGTGAGTGGTGCACTTAGGAGTCTGTGGAGACAAAGAACTTTGTCCTTGGAGGCAAAGAGGGGAATGTATGAGAGTATAGTTTTACCAACGCTCTTATATGGGTGTGAAGCGTGGGTGATGAATGTTGCAGCGAGGAGAAGGCTGGAGGCAGTGGAGATGTCATGTCTGAGGGCAATGTGTGGTGTGAATATAATGCAGAGAATTCGTAGTTTGGAAGTTAGGAGGAGGTGCGGGATTACCAAAACTGTTGTCCAGAGGGCTGAGGAAGGGTTGTTGAGGTGGTTCGGACATGTAGAGAGAATGGAGCGAAACAGAATGACTTCAAGAGTGTATCAGTCTGTAGTGGAAGGAAGGCGGGGTAGGGGTCGGCCTAGGAAGGGTTGGAGGGAGGGGGTAAAGGAGGTTTTGTGTGCGAGGGGCTTGGACTTCCAGCAGGCATGCGTGAGCGTGTTTGATAGGAGTGAATGGAGACAAATGGTTTTTAATACTTGACGTGCTGTTGGAGTGTGAGCAAAGTAACATTTATGAAGGGGTTCAGGGAAACCGGCAGGCCGGACTTGAGTCCTGGAGATGGGAAGTACAGTGCCTGCACTCTGAAGGAGGGGTGTTAATGTTGCAGTTTAAAAACTGTAGTGTAAAGCACCCTTCTGGCAAGACAGTGATGGAGTGAATGATGGTGAAAGTTTTTCTTTTTCGGGCCACCCTGCCTTGGTGGGAATCGGCCGGTGTGATAATAAAAAAAAAAAAAAAATATATATATATATATATATATATATATATATATTAGTAATATTTCCAGAAACACGTTTTTAACTCTGGTTGAGCATTTAGCGCTCTTCTGCTATAAAGTAATAAATTCACTAGTTTAACTTCCCTCTATTTGAATATTAGTAAAACAAGAGTGAGAGTTGCTTCGCTGAGGAACTATATTTTAAGTCAGAATAGAACCATTTGGTTAAAAGTTTTGTTGTACTAACGAGTTTTTTTTTTTTTGTGTTTGATGGATGAAGATGGATGTACCACCCAGCATGGAGGAGATTGCTGCCCTTCACGAACCTCTGGAAGAGGAAGGTAGACACCAGCTGCTGCAGGAAGGCAGGGAACACGGTGGAAGCTGGGTACACAACCTCTTCCTCGCCACCACCACCTCACTCAGTCCTCAGGTATTCACAAGACCTCATTCAGTTTCAAGTATTTCCCACCACTACCTCTCTCAGTCCTCTGCCTCAGTGTTCAAGTGCTCCCAGCACCTAGCATGGGGCTGTTCTCTCCTGATGATGTTGTATCTTCTACAGGATAATGTGCGTCTTGCACTGTACCTGGAGAAGGAACTGCTGAGGATGGCACAGACAAAACTCTACCACGGAGTGTTTACTGTCAACTCTAACCCCATCAACCAGGTGTGTGTGTGTGTGTGTGTGTGTGCATATGTGTGGTATTTATGTATGTCTCTGTCTCTGTGTTTTAATGTTTTTACCTCCGTTTGCCTGAGGTAGAGAAGCCTGACACTATAACATTTGCTTGCAGGAAGAACAGCGCCATCTTTTAATTAAATATAAATACTTTATCGCAGTCTTATTTCATTGTTGCCTCTGAAACTACCTGGTCACTCTACTTGTAGTGCCTCTCTCTACTCAGCAAATATAAAATTGTGTCTTCCGCAGATGCTGTGTGAGAACTACCTGGGTTACCAGAGACGTGGAGCTGTGAGAGTGTCCTCCTTCGTCTATAGAGGCCGTCAACCCTTTGTTAGTCTTCCCCACGACCTTCTCCTCGTCGCCATGACTAAAACTCTCTAAACTCCTCCGTCTTAATCCAGGGATTCAACTCCTTGTTCAGTACCTCCTTCATGAATGAAGCTATCCGAACTCCTCCATTTTATTCAGAGGTTTTGACTCCTTTTTCCACAGCATCTTCCTGCTACATATACACATCAGTTCCTCTTTCATATAATTTTTAACTCATAAAACTGTATCTGTTGTCTCATGTAAGCTACGATGTGTTGTCAGGTCTTCCATGTGTCTCCTGAGTAACAGCTTCACACAGCATTGTATCAAGCTCAACTTAGCACAGCATTATTAAGTGCATCCTAGCACAGCATTATCAAGTGCATCCTAGCACAGTATTATTAAATGCATCCTAGAACAGCATTACCAAGTGCATCCTAGCACAGCATTATCAAGTGCATCCTAGCACAGCATTACCAAGTGCATCCTAGCACAGCATTATCAAGTGCATCCTAGAACAGCATTACCAAGTGCATCCTAGCACAGCATTATCAAGTGCATCCTAGCACAGTATTATTAAATGCATCCTAGAACAGCATTACCAAGTGCATCCTAGCACAGCATTACCAAGTGCATCCTAGCACAGCATTACCAAGTGCATCCTAGCACAGCATTATCAAGTGCATCCTAGCACAGTATTATTAAATGCATCCTAGAACAGCATTACCAAGTGCATCCTAGCACAGCATTACCAAGTTCATCCTAGCAAAGCATTATCAAGTGCATCCTAGCACAGCATTACCAAGTGCATCCTAGAACAGCATTACCAAGTGCATCCTAGCACAGCATTACCAAGTGCATCCTAGCACAGCATTATCAAGTGCATCCTAGCACAGCATTACCAAGTGCATCCTAGCACAGTATTATTAAGTGCATCCTAGCACAGTATTATTAAGTGCATCCTAGAACAGCATTACCAAGTGCATCCTAGCACAGCATTACCAAGTGCATCCTAGCACAGCATTACCAAGTGCATCCTAGCACAGCATTACCAAGTGCATCCTAGCACAGTATTATTAAGTGCATCCTAGAACAGCATTATCAAGTGCATCCTAGCACAGCATTACCAAGTGCATCCTTGCACAGCATTATCAAGTGCATCCTAGCACAGCATTACCAAGTGCATCCTAGCACAGTATTATTAAGTGCATCCTAGCACAGTTTTATTAAGTGCATCCTAGAACAGCATTACTAAGTGCATCCTAGCACAGCATTACCAAGTGCATCCTAGCACAATATTATTAAGTGCATCCTAGAACAGCATTACTAAGTGCATCCTAGCACAGCATTACCAAGTGCATCCTAGCACAATATTATTAAGTGCATCCTAGCACAGCATTACCAAGTGTATCCTAGCACAGCATTATCAAGTGCATCCTAGCACAGCATTATCAAGTGCATCCTAGCACAGTATTATTAAGTGCATCCTAGCACAGCATTACCAAGTGCATCCTAGCACAGCATTACCAAGTGCATCCTAGCACAACATTACTAAGTGCATCCTAGCACAGCATTACCAAGTGCATCCTAGCACAACATTACTAAGTGCATCCTAGCACAGCATTATCAAATGCATCCTAGCACAGCATTACCAAGTGCATCCTAGCACAACATTACTAAGTGCATCCTAGCACAACATTACTAAGTGCATCCTAGCACAGCATTACCAAGTGCATCCTAGCACAGCATTACCAAGTGCATCCTAGCACAGCATTATCAGATGCATCTCAGCAGACAAACTTAATGCTGTAATATTGATTTAACAGATATTACTTTCATCAGTTAAATGTTCGTCTTAGAAGTACAATGTTGTGCAGACGTGTTGCACTCTGATATACACGTAGCATAAAACAGAAATACAATCATGCAATATTTATAATTTATTGTTTTAGTTTAAACTACATTAAAAAATATATATTAGATTAATTTCAAAAAGTTATATTTCTTATGGAGTTTTAATAATATTACTATAAGTAATTCGTAGTGTTATTTTAGAGACGTAAGTCATGCAAGGATAACTAAAGAAAAAAATCTTAAGCTTTGGTTTACATTAGGAACAGTAAAAGATTCCTTCATCTGTTAGAACCATAATGGTGGTATTAGTATTTTGTGTGGAAATATATCCTGAGGTGAATCTTGGTCAGTTGATGACCTGCTCAGGTCCCTAACATGGTCCAGTGGCCTCTAACATAGTTCAATGGCACCCAGCATGGTCAAATGGCACTTAGCATGCTCCAGTGGCACTTAGCATGCTCCAGTGGCACTTAGCATGCTCCAGTGGCACTTAGCATGCTCCAGTGGCACTTAGCATGCTCCAGTGGCCCCCAGCATGGTCCAGTAACCCACTACAAGGTCTAGGGGCCTAACATGAGGCAGTGGTTCCTATCAAGGTCCAGTGGACCGTAACATAATTCAGTGGCCCTCAAATATGGTCCGAAATAAATTGTTTTTTTTTTTAAATCCCAACTGAGGAACTAGAAATTAACATTTTTGATCCAAGGAATTGCAGCTACACTCCCTTCCCTTGGATCAAAGTTAATTACTTCACTCCCCAGATGATGGATGACCCCTACTGTGTTAGCGCTTCCCTTAATAATAATAATAATAATAATAATAATAATAATAATAATAATAATAATAATAATAAATGTTATTTCTTGATGGTTGATGTATAAAGTTGGTTGGTTGGTTAATTAGGTTTCAATTCTATCTACTACAAGCGGGTCATTAAGGCTGCTTGACACCTGTTCACTACCAGTCTAGAATAGTATTAATGACTAAAATAGTGATCAAAAATTCGTATATACACTGATATAGTCCTCTCTCAGTATATATATATATATATATATATATATATATATATATATATATATATATATATATATATATATATATATATATAGTGAGAGATATACACCTCTCGGTGTATATACATTGATATACACTTCTGTGTATATACACTGATATATATACAGATACACACTTGTGTATATACAAAGATATACACCGAGAAATACACACTTCACTCGTCAGTTTATATACACTTTTCGGTCTATATAAACTTGTATATATATACCCTGACATTTTACAGATAAATATCCTGAATGTAATTAATGTTATTCCAGAAAAATTACTCAAAAATGATAGTAATAATAATAATGTTTATCAAGACTCACAGCTGGAGATTTTTGGTCATTGACTGAGGACTTCCGCCCAAAAATGTATTAATTTCATATAGTAAATATATTGTGATAGTCAAGTTCAGTACAATAAATTTATATAAAAATAAAAATCTTTTACTTCACCTTATTTTTGTATTGCAGTTTTACATTTTTGTTTTTTTTATTTTAGTTTACCTCTTATATTTTTAATTTAGTTTACCTTCTACAATTTTAGTATAGTCTACCTCTAATTTTTTTATTTTAGTTTACCTCTATTTTTTTTACCTCTATTTTTTTATTTTAGTTTACCTCTTATATTTTTAATTTAGTTTACCTTCTACAATTTTAGTATAGTCTACCTCTAATTTTTTATTTTAGTTTACCTTTCATTTTTAATTTAGGTTACTATCTATAATTTTTTATTATAGTCTGCCTCTTAGATTTTTATTTTAGTTTACCTATTATTTTCTTAATTTAGCTGACCTACACCTTTCAATAAAATATACCCATTATACTTGGTAAACCCGCACTAGGAATGTACAACAAACTTATTCATGGAGTGGTAATTAATGGTGTCATGAGTGACATGTCAGTGATACAGTCAACTGTCATGCGTCTGCTTCCCGACCTTATTATCTTAGTCACAGTTATAGCTGAAGGACATCTGTGCCGTCTGAACCATATGGGTTTAGTGTTTGTTTTATAACAATAATAATAATGAAAAGCTTGGATGATATAAAATATAATTACCTTCTATGTAATAGAAAATTGTGTTCATTAACGAATGTAGTTTATGTCTTTCTTGCTCTCAAATTAGAGACGCAGTATTGCAACAGATCTTGAACATTTGGTTGATGGTGATTACTTCTTCATTTTCTCTAGTTGATGCAGGAGACGCATACGACGTCTCTCACGGACTTCCTGAATGCCAACTTTGTCGACACCAGAGAAAAAGTCGAGGAGAGAGCGTCTTTTCTTCTCCACACATTCCCCAGGCTCTGTAACACCAAGACGGTCGTGTTTCTATCACAATATAGTACTGAGACGCTGATGTGCATTACTGTACAGTGTAAATGTATTATAATGAAATTCGTTAACCTGTTTACCCATCTCTAAAAGCTACCTGTTCTAATATGCACATCAATTTCGTTAAATATGACCACTCGTTCATTTTTCTTCATTATTGTTACTTGATTCATAAATACTGAATTACTAATTCACGGTATTGTCCTCTTTTATTGTCCCCAAAGATTATTACAAAGTTCCAGCAAACTCATACTGCCCATCACTGAGTTTTGAACCTTCATTGCCTCTGAGGGCCCCCACACACATCTCTGCCGCCTTTGAAGGCCCCCACACACCTCTGCCGCCTTTGAGGGCCCCCACACACGTCTGCCGCCTTTGAGGGCCCCCACACACCTCTGCCGCCTTAGAGGACCCCCTCCCCCACACACCTCTGCCGCCATTGAGGGCTCCACAATCACATTGTGTCCACCGGGTGCTCATACAAAAGAGAAGGTGCTGAGCAAAGTTACTACTCACGTGTGAGGTAGTAGAGGAAACAGTCAGCATCATCAGTGTCAAGAGGACAGGACTCCTGGTGACACTCAAGAGAAGTGCCACAGTCACCGTAGATGTTCCAAGGTCCTCCACATTCTTCGCCCAGGACCTGCAACAACCACACGCTAAATATACTTAATTCTACAATCTTCTAAACTGTCATGCAGATCAGGCTAGCTGTATATAAGGAATAAAAAGTGACGATACTGAGGTTGGAACGAGCCACCAAAAACCCGCACTTAGGAGAGGGCATTTATGACGGTGTTTCTCCCAGTCCCCAACCATTGTGCTCTATCCATTTTTAACTAATAAAAAATAGTTAATGATTATAATTATATGAAATATAAACTGGCGCAGTTCATTCATTACAGAATAGTGGAGACTCGAGCCTCAGTGCACAAACATGTGTGATGACCTCTACTGGCAGATGAGGAATTCTTAATTAATATTAAGGTGTCAGTATACAACAACATGAGGAATGAGTAGATCTTAAATATCAATATAAAAATATGAAGAGAAAAAAATACATTAGCTAGAAGGTTTTAAAATAAATTCTTTCTGTATAAAAAATTCTTCAATGCTTTTAAAACCATACCAAAGTATTGCATATAGTTGTGACATTTTTCACATGGCTTCCCTGTCTACTTTACCACATGCCTTTTCTAATCCATAAATGCGATAGACAGTTCCTCACCTTTTTCTAGGTACTTTTCACTTATTTGTTCAAATGTAAAATCTTGGTCTACACATCCACTAACCTTCCTAAAACCCTCCGTGTTCCTCTGTAATCCTACTCACTGGTTTTCCCTTAACTTTTTTAATAATAATTATCATACACTTTACCTGGCATATATCCCTGTGGTTAGTGCACTGCTTTATCCCCTTTCCTCTTATATATAGAAACTATAATGTTGTTCTCTGCCTAATGAAAAAATGAAAAGAATCAGTCGCCTTTTCATCATCGGCAAAGGATAATTCATCCAAATGTTTCCACCGTCTTTCCAGTATCTCCACATTCCTATTTAACATCTCACCACTTTCGTTCTTAACTGTTAAAGTCATCTGTTACCCGTTGTTACTCACCTCCTTCATCTAGCTCCGAGACTGTTTCTTATTCTCAACAATATTAAATGACAAGATTCACTCGTTTTCTCTTATTCTGCACTGTCACAAAATCCTAGAGACAGCCGTGATTGTATTATAAAACTAACTTCAGCAGATCACACGACCAGTGGAAACCTGATGCTATAATCACCTTCACCTTAGAGGTAATCATTCCTTTATTTATTTATTTATTTATTTTGTGTCTTTGCAAACAGTACATTGAGAATTTGTATTTACAATAGTGGGTTGCAATGCAAAGAGAGCCTCTATTATGCCTAGGCATTATGGGCCAGCAGAGCATAGATGACGTAAAGAATGTTCAACATTGAGGCATGCAAGACTGATGGTGGTGACGGGGAGGGACACAAGACACTCTGAGCTCAATCACAGTGTTTTCGACTTACTACCGAAGAATCTGCGTTTAATCTTGAGAGGGGACCGGACGTGTAGACAAATCCAGTAATATCTAATGTCACAATGACTGGCTTTTTTTTGGGGGGGGGGTTCTTTTGGGTTAGTAACTCACAGAGTTAATACTCAGAATCAAGACTTTACCGTTCCTCACTGTTTGTCACCAGGCATTTTAACAACCTTGCTTCAAAAAGGAAAAAAATAGTTACAATTCACCAAAGAAACATACTCAGAGGAACCTTGTGACGCTACTTCAGTCCCTCCTGGACTAATTATCAAGTCACAACTTACAAGAGACAACTCCTTTTCTACATTCATTTGTGTGTTTGTGTGAAACTGAACAATAGTTAATACTGACC
The DNA here is from genome assembly GCF_038502225.1 of Cherax quadricarinatus. NCBI lineage: Eukaryota > Metazoa > Arthropoda > Malacostraca > Decapoda > Parastacidae > Cherax > Cherax quadricarinatus. Next base: position 3,987,799 of record NC_091292.1, read on the forward strand.
CCGGCACACACAGTGCAGCAGCCACACATATCTTTAGTAACCCCGTTGCTGCAGTCTGCTGGATCCAGCTGGGAACACTTAGCGTGTTCACAAGAACAGTCCACCGCCTCGCTCCTGTCACATACACACGATGTTACATGTTGGTTAACCAAGTGAAACTTAGTAAAACAATGGACATGTATAAGCCACATATTCAAAAAAAATTAAAGAATTGGCAATTCCTTTTTCTTTTTCTTTTACCCCGAAATCAGTGTCAATGTGAAGGAAACTAAGCAGACGAGCCTCAGGTCCATGATGCTCAGTGGAAGGTGACCTCAGCACTGAGTTCAGTCCTCTTCCTACACCACCCATGTCCTCTCCAACACTACCACCACCCATCCCCTCTATCACCACCAGTACTACCATCACCACCATCCACCACTACCACCAACCATGTCCTCTCTTTATTATACCTCTTCTTAAAGCTACGGATGGATCCTGCCTCCACTAGATCACTTCCCAGACTATTCCACTTCCTGACAACTCTGTGACTGAAGAAATACTTCCTAACATCCCTGTGATTCATCTGAGTCTTCAACTTCCAACTGTGACCCCTTGTTTCTGTGTCCCATCTCTGGAACATCCTGTCTGTGGCCACCGTGTCGATTCCTCTCAGTATTTTGTATGTCGTTATCATGTCCCCCCTATCTCTCCTGTCTTCCATAGTCATCAGGTCGATTTCCCTTAACCTCTCCTCGTAGGACACACCCCTTAGCTCTGGGACTAGTCTTGTTGCAAACCTTTGCACTTTCTCTAATTTCCTTACATGCTTGGCTAGGTGTGGGTTCCAAACTGGTGCCGCATACTCCAATATGGGCCTAACGAACACAATGTACAGGGTCCTGAACGATTCCTTATTAACATGTCGAAACGCTGCTCGTAGGTTTGCTAGGCGCCCATATGCTGCAGCAGTTATTTGCTTGATGTGCGCCTCAGGAGATATGCTCGGTATTATACTCACCCCAAGACCCTTTTCCTTTCCTTTCCTGTATGTGTGTGTGTGTGTACTCACCTAATTGTGGTTGCAGGCGTCGAGACTCAGCTCCTGGCCCCGCCTCTTCACCGACCGCTACTAGGTCCTCTCTCCCCTTGTGTGTGTGTGTGTGTGTGTGTGTGTGTGTGTGTGTGTGTGTGTGTGTGTGTGTGTGTGTGTGTGTGTACTCACCTATTTGTGGTTGCAGGGGTCGAATCCTAGCTCCTGGCCCCGCCTCTTCACAACTGCTACTAGGCCCTCTCTCTCTCCCCGCTCCATGAGCTTTATCAAACCTCGTCTTAAAACTGTGTATGGTTCCTGCCTCCACTACGTCATTTTCTAGGCTATTCCACTGCCTTACAACTCTATGACTGAAGAAATACTTCCTACTATCTCTCTGACTCATTTGTGTCTTTAACTTCCAATTGTGGCCTCTTGTTTCTGTGTCCCCTCCCTGGAACATTCTGTCTTTGTCCACCTTGTCTATTCCACGCAGTATTTTATATGTCGTTATCATGTCTCCCCTGACCCTCCTGTCCTCCAGTGTCGTCAGGCCGATTTCCCTTAATCTTTCTTCATAGGACATTCCCCTTAGCTCTGGAACTAACCTTGTCGCAAACCTTTGTACTTTCTCTAGTTTCTTGACGTGCTTTATCAAGTGCGGGTTCCAAACAGGTGCTGCATACTCCAGTATGGGCCTGACATACACGGTGTACAGTGTCTTGAATGATTCCTTACTAAGGTATCGGAATGCTGTTCTCAGGTTTGCCAGGCGCCCATATGCTGCAGCAGTTATCTGATTGATGTGTGCTTCCGGAGACATGCTCGGTGTTATACTCACCCCAAGATCTTTCTCCTTGAGTGAGGTTTGCAGTCTTTGGCCACCTAGCCTATACTCTGTCTGTGGTCTTCTGTGCCCTTCCCCTATCTTCATGACTTTGCATTTGGCAGGATTAAATTCGAGAAGCCATTTGCTGGACCAGGTGTCCAGTCTGTCCAGGTCTCTTTGAAGTCCTGCCTGGGCCTCATCAGATTTAATTCTCCTCATTAACTTCACATCATCTGCAAACAGGGACACTTCTGAGTCTAACCCTTCCGTCATGTCGTTCACATATACCAAAAATAGCACTGGTCCTAGGACCGACCCCTGTGGGACCCCGCTCGTCACAGGTGCCCACTGTGATACATCATTACGTACCATGACTCGTTGTTGCCTCCCTGTCAGATATTCTCTGATCCATTGCAGTGCCCTTTCTGTTATATGCGCCTGATGCTCTAGCTTCTGCACTAATCTCTTGTGAGGAACTGTGTCAAAGGCCTTCTTGCAGTCCAAGAAGATGCAATCAACCCACCCCTCTCTCTCTTGTCTTACTTCTGTTATTTTATCATAAAACTCCAGAAGGTTTGTGACACAGGATTTGCCTTCCGTGAATCCGTGCTGGTTGGCATTTATACTCCTGTTCCGTTCCAGGTGCTCCACCACTCTCCTCCTGATAATCTTCTCCATAATTTTGCATACTATACACGTCAATGACACAGGTCTATAGTTTAGTGCCTCTTTTCTGTCTCCTTTTTTAAAAATGGGAACTACATTTGCCGTCTTCCATACCTCAGGTAGTTGCCCAGTTTCCAGGGATGTGTTGAAGACTGTGGTAAGTGGCACGCACAACATATCTGCTCCCTCTCTAAGGATCCACGGGGAGATGTTGTCCGGTCCCATTGCCTTTGAGGTATCGATGTCCCTTAGCAGTTTCTTCACCTCCTCCTCATCTGTATGTATGTCGTCCAACACTTGTTGGTGTATTCCTTGCTGGTGTCCCCATGTGGTCTGTCCCCCCAGAGTCCTTCCTGTCTCTACTGTAAATACTTCCTTAAATCTCGTGTTGAGCTCCTCACATACCTCTTGATCGTTTCTTGCGAGTTCTCCACCTTCTTTCCTCAGCCTTATCACCTGGTCCTTGACTGTTGTCTTCCTCCTAATGTGGCTATACAGCAGTTTCGGGTCAGATTTGACTTTCGATGCTATGTCGTTTTCATACTGTCGCTGGGCCTCCCTCCTTATCTGTGCATACTCGTTTCTGGCTCTTCTACTAATCTCCTTGTTTTCCTGGGTCCTATGCCTCCTGTACCTTTTCCATTCTCTGTTGCACTTAGTTTTTGCCTCCCTACACCTTCGGGTAAACCAAGGACTCGTTTTGGTCTTCCTATTATTTCTGTTTCCCTTGGGAACAAAACTTTCCTCTGCCTCCTTGCACTTTGTTGCCACATATTCCATCATCTCGTTTACTGATTTTCCTACCATTTCTCTGTCCCACTGAACCTCCTGCAGGAAGTTTCTCATACCTGTGTAGTCCCCCCTTTTATAGTTTGGCCTGTCCCCTTCAGTTCCTGTTACCTTCTCCACTTGTAACTCTACTATATAGTCAAAACTCAGAACCACATGATCGCTAGCTCCAAGGGGCCTCTCGTAAGTGATGTCCTCAATGTCTGAACTGCTCAGGGTGAACACAAGATCCAGTCTTGCTGGCTCATCCTCCCCTCTCTCTCTGGTTGTGTCCCTGACATGTTGATGCATGAGGTTTTCAAGTACCACATCCATCATCTTGGCTCTCCATGTTTCGGGACCCCCATGTGGCTCCAGGTTTTCCCAGTGTGTGTGTGTGTGTGTGAGTGTGTACTCACCTAATTGTGGTTGCAGGGGTCGAGACTCAGCTCCTGGCCCCGTTGTGTGTGTGTGTGTGTGTGTGTGTGTGTGTGTGTATGTGTACTCACTTATTTGTGGTTGCAGGGGTCGAGTCTTAGCTCCTGGCCCCGCCTCTTCACCGGTTGCTACTGGGCCCTCTCTCTCCCCGCTCCATGAGCTTTATCAAACCTCGTCTTAAAACTGTGTATGGTTCCTGCCTCCACTACGTCATTTTCTAGGCTATTCCACTGCCTTACAACTCTATGACTGAAGAAATACTTCCTAATATCTCTCTGACTCATTTGTGTCTTCAACTTCCAATTGTGGCCTCTTGTTTCTGTGTCCCCTCCCTGGAACATCCTGTCTTTGTCCACCTTGTCTATTCCACGCAGTATTTTATATGTCGTTATCATGTCTCCCCTGACCCTCCTGTCCTCCAGTGTCGTCAGGCCGATTTCCCTTAATCTTTCTTCATAGGACATTCCCCTTAGCTCTGGAACTAACCTTGTGGCAAACCTTTGTACTTTCTCTAGTTTCTTGACGTGCTTTATCAAGTGCGGGTTCCAAACAGGTGCTGCATACTCCAGTATGGGCCTGACATACACGGTGTACAGTGTCTTGAACGATTCCTTACTAAGGTATTGGAATGCTGTTCTCAGGTTTGCCAGGCGCCCATATGCTGCAGCAGTTATCTGATTGATGTGTGCTTCTGGAGACATGCTCGGTGTTATACTCACCCCAAGATCTTTTTCCTTGAGTGAGGTTTGCAGTCTTTGGCCACCTAGCCTATACTCTGTCTGTGGTCTTCTGTGCCTTTCCCCTATCTTCATGACTTTGCATTTGGCAGGATTAAATTCGAGAAGCCATTTGCTGGACCAGGTGTCCAGTCTGTCCAGGTCTCTTTGAAGTCCTGCCTGGTCCTCATCAGATTTAATTCTCCTCATTAACTTCACATCATCTGCAAACAGGGACACTTCTGAGTCTAACCCTTTCATCATGTCGTTCACATATACCAAAAATAGCACTGGTCCTAGGACCGACCCCTGTGGGACCCCGCTCGTCACAGGTGCCCACTGTGATACATCATTACGTACCATGACTCGTTGTTGCCTCCCTGTCAGATATTCTCTGATCCATTGCAGTGCCCTTCCTGTTATATGCGCCTGATGCTCTAGCTTCTGCACTAATCTCTTGTGAGGAACTGTGTCAAAGGTCTTCTTGCAGTCCAAGAAGATGCAATCAACCCACCCCTCTCTCTCGTGTCTTACTTCTGTTATTTTATCATAAAACTCCAGAAGGTTTGTGACACAGGATTTGCCTTCCGTGAATCCGTGCTGGTTGGCATTTATACTCTTGTTCCGTTCCAGGTGCTCCACCACTCTCCTCCTGATAATCTTCTCCATAATTTTGCATACTATACACGTCAATGACACAGGTCTATAGTTTAGTGCCTCTTTTCTGTCTCCTTTTTTAAAAATGGGAACTACATTTGCCGTCTTCCATACCTCAGGTAGTTGCCCAGTTTCCAGGGATGTGTTGAAGATTGTGGTAAGTGGCACGCACAACATATCTGCTCCCTCTCTAGTGTGTGTGTTTGTGTGTGTGTGTGTGTGTGTTTGTGTGTTGTGTGTGTGTGTGTGTGTGTGTGTGTGTGTGTGTGTAATGTCAACAGGTTTAATAAAAATTAACAGACGTGTTTGGAGCTTGAATACATTATAGATAAGCACACCGTGTGAGTGTTGCATGTACACTGTGTGAGTGTTGCATGTACACTGTGTGAGTGTTGCATGTACACTGTGTGAGTGTTGCATGTACACTGTGTGAGTGTTGCATGTACACTGTGTGAGTGTTGCATGTACACTGTGTGAGTGTTGCATGTACACTGTGTGAGTGTTGCATGTACACTGTGTAAGTGTTGCATGTACACTGTGTAAGTGTTGCATGTACACTGTGTAAGTGTTGCATGTACACTGTGTAAGTGTTGCATGTACACTGTGTAAGTGTTGCATGTACACTGTGTAAGTGTTGCATGTACACTGTGTAAGTGTTGCATGTATACCGTGTGAGTGTTGTATGTACACCGAGTGAGTGTTGCATGTACACTGTGTGAGTGTTGCATGTACACCGTGTGAGTGTTGCATGTACACTGAGTGAGTGTTGCATGTACACCGTGTGAGTGTTGCATGTACACTGTGTGAGTGTTGCATGTACACTGTGTGAGTGTTGCATGTACACTGTGTGAGTGTTCCATGTACACCGTGTGAGTGTTCCATGTACACTGTGTGAGTGTTGCATGTACACTGTGTGAGTGTTGCATGTACACTGTGTGAGTGTTGCATGTACACTGTGTGAGTGTTGCATGTACACTGTGTGTGTTGCATGCACACTGTGTGAGTGTTGCATGTACACCGTGTGTGTTGCATGTACACTGTGTGAGTGTTGCATGTACACTGTGATAGTGTTGTATGTACACTGTGTGATTGTTGTATATACACTGTGTGTGTTGCATGTACACTGTGTGAGTGTTGCATGTACACTGTGTGAGTGTTGCATGTACACTGTGTGAGTGCTGCATGTACACTGTGTGTGTTGCATGTACACTGTGTGAGTGTTGCATGTACACTGTGTGAGTGTTGCATGTACACTTTGTGTGTTGCATGTACACCGTGTGAGTGTTGCATTACACTGTGTGTGTTGCATGCACACTGTGTGAGTGTTGCATGTACACCGTGTGTGTTGCATGTACACTGTGTGAGTGTTGCATGTACACTGTGTGAGTGTTGCATGTACACTGTGGTAGTGTTGTATGTACACTGTGTGATTGTTGTATATACACTGTGTGTGTTGCATGTACACTGTGTGAGTGTTGCATGTACACTCTGTGAGTGTTGAATGTACACTGTGTGAGTGTTGCATGTACACTGTGTGAGTGCTACATGTACACTGTGTGAGTGTTGTATGTACACTGTGTGTGTTGCATGTACACTGTGTGAGTGTTGCATGTACACTGCGTGATTGTTGTATATACACTGTGTGAGTGTTATATGTACACTGTGAGTGTTGCATGTACACTGTGTAAGTGTTGCATGTACACTGTGAGTGTTGCATGTACACTGTGTGTGTTGCATGTACACTGTGTGAGTGTTGCATGTACACTGTGAGTGTTGCATGTACAATGTGTGTGTTGCATGTTCACTGTGTGAGTGTTGCATGTACACTGTGTGAGTGTTGTATGTACACTGTGTGAGTGTTATATATACACTGTGAGTGTTGCATGTACACTGTGTGAGTTGCATGTACACTGTGTGTGTTGCATGTACACTGTGTATGTTGCATGCACACTGTGTGTGTTGCATGTACACTGTGTGAGTGTTGCATGTACAATATGTGAGTGTTGCATGTACACTGTGTGAGTGCTGCATGTACACTGTGTGTGTTGCATGTACACTGTGTGAGTGTTGCATGTACACTGTGTGATTGTTGCATGTACACTGTGTGTGTTGCATGTACACTGTGTGAGTGTTGCATGTACACCGTGTGAGTGTTGCATGTACACTGTGTGTGTTGCATGTGCACTGTGTGAGTGTTGCATGTACACCGTGTGAGTGTTGCATGTACACCGTGTGAGTGTTGCATGTACACTGTGTGAGTGTTGCATGTACACTGTGTGAGTGTTGCATGTACACTGTGTGAGTGTTGCATGTACACCGTGTGAGTGTTGCATGTACACTGTGTGAGTGTTGCATGTACACTGTGTGAGTGTTGCATGTACACTGTGTGATTGTTGCATGTACACTGTGTGTGTTGCATGTACAATGTGTGAGTGTTGCATGTACACCGTGTGAGTGTTGCATGTACACTGTGTGAGTGTTGCATGTACACTGTGTGAGTGTTGCATGTACACTGTGTGAGTGTTGCATGTACACTGTGTGAGTGTTGCATGCATACTGTGAGTATTGTATGCAGTGTGTGTTGTATGCAGGTGAAATTGCCGACCTAGAAAATGTACAGAGAACTTTCACGGCGCGCATAACGGAGATAAAACACCTCAATTACTGGGAGCGCTTGAGGTTCCTAAACCTGTATTCCCTGGAACGCAGGAGGGAGAGATACATGATTATATACACCTGGAAAATCCTAGAGGGACTAGTACCGAACTTGCACACGAAAATCACCCACTACGAAAACAAAAGACTTGGCAGACGATGCACCATCCCCCCAATGAAAAGCAGGGGTGTCACTAGCACGTTAAGAGACCATACAATAAGTGTCAGGGGCCCGAGACTGTTCAACTGCCTCCCAGCACACATAAGGGGGATTACCAACAGACCCCTGGCAGTCTTCAAGCTGGCACTGGACAAGCACCTAAAGTCAGTTCCGGATCAGCCGGGCTGTGGCTCGTATGTTGGTTTGCGTGCAGCCAGCAGCAACAGCCTGGTTGATCAGGCTCTGATCCACCAGGAGGCCTGGTCTCAGACCGGGCCGCGGGGGCGTTGACCCCCGGAACTCTCTCCAGGTAAACTCCAGGTAAACTCCAGTGTTTGACGCAGGCACAGTGTGTGTTGCATGCACACAGTGTGTGTTGCATGCATGCTGTGAATGTTGTATGCTCACAGCGTGTGTGTTGCATGCACACAGCGTGTGTGTTGCATGCACACAGCGTGTGTGTTGTATGCACACAGCGTGCGTGTTGCATGCACACAGCGTGTGTGTTGTATGCACACAGCGTGCGTGTTGCATGCACACAGCGTGTGTGTTGTATGCACACAGCGTGTGTGTTGCATGCACACAGCGTGTGTGTTGCATGCACACAGCGTGTGTGTTGTATGCACACAGCGTGTGTGTTGTATGCACACAGCGTGTGTGTTGCATGCACACAGCGTGTGTGTTGCATGCACACAGCGTGTGTGTTGCATGCACACAGCGTGTGTGTTGTATGCACACAGCGTGCGTGTTGCATGCACACAGCGTGTGTGTTGTATGCACACAGCGTGCGTGTTGCATGCACACAGCGTGTGTGTTGTATGCACACAGCGTGCGTGTTGCATGCACACAGCTTGTGTGTTGCATGCACACAGCGTGCGTGTTGCATGCACACAGCTTGTGTGTTGCATGCACACAGCGTGTGTGTTGCATGCACACAGCGTGTGTGTTGTATGCACACAGCGTGTGTGTTGTATGCACACAGCGTGTGTGTTGCATGCACACAGCGTGTGTGTTGTATGCACACAGCGTGTGTGTTGCATGCACACAGCGTGTGTGTTGTATGCACACAGCGTGCGTGTTGCATGCACACAGTTGTGTTACATGCACACAACATGACAGTGTTACATGCACACAACATGACAGTGTTACATGCACACAACATGACAGTGTTACATGCACACAACATGACAGAGTTACATGCACACAACATGACAGTGTTACATGCACACAACATGACAGTGTTACATGCACACAACATGACAGTGTTACATGCACACAACATGACAGTGTTACATGCACACAACATGACAGTGTTACATGCACACAACATGACGATGTTACATGCACACAACATGACAGTGTTACATGCACACAACATGACGGTGTTACATGCACACAACATGACAGTGTTACATGCACACAACATGACAGTGTTACATGCACACAACATGACAGTGTTACATGCACACAACATGACAGTGTTACATGCACACAACATGACAGTGTTACATGCACACAACATGACAGTGTTACATGCACACAACATGACAGTGTTACATGCACACAACATGACAGTGTTACATGCACACAACATGACGGTGTTACATGCACACAACATGACAGTGTTACATGCACACAACATGACAGTGTTACATGCACACAACATGACAGTGTTACCTGCACACAACATGACAGTGTTACATGCACACAACATGACAGTGTTACCTGCAGACAACATGACAGTGTTACATGCACACAACATGACAGTGTTACATGCACACAACATGACAGTGTTACATGCACACAACATGACAGTGTTACCTGCACACAACATGACAGTGTTACATGCACACAACATGACAGTGTTACATGCACACAACATGACAGTGTTACATGCACACAACATGACAGTGTTACATGCACACAACATGACGATGTTACATGCACACAACATGACAGTGTTACATGCACACAACATGACGGTGTTACATGCACACAACATGACAGTGTTACATGCACACAACATGACAGTGTTACATGCACACAACATGACAGTGTTACATGCACACAACATGACAGTGTTACATGCACACAACATGACAGTGTTACATGCACACAACATGACAGTGTTACATGCACACAACATGACAGTGTTACATGCACACAACATGACAGTGTTACATGCACACAACATGACGGTGTTACATGCACACAACATGACAGTGTTACATGCACACAACATGACAGTGTTACATGCACACAACATGACAGTGTTACCTGCACACAACATGACAGTGTTACATGCACACAACATGACAGTGTTACCTGCACACAACATGACAGTGTTACATGCACACAACATGACAGTGTTACATGCACACAACATGACAGTGTTACATGCACACAACATGACAGTGTTACCTGCACACAACATGACAGTGTTACATGCACACAACATGACAGTGTTACCTGCACACAACATGACAGTGTTACCTGCACACAACATGACAGTGTTACATGCACACAACATGACAGTGTTACATGCACACAACATGACAGTGTTACATGCACACAACATGACAGTGTTACCTGCACACAACATGACAGTGTTACATGCACACAACATGACAGTGTTACATGCACACAACATGACAGTGTTACCTGCACACAACATGACAGTGTTACATGCACACAACATGACAGTGTTACATGCACACAACATGACAGTGTTACCTGCACACAACATGACAGTGTTACATGCACACAACATGACAGTGTTACATGCACACAACATGACAGTGTTACATGCACACAACATGACAGTGTTACATGCACACAACATGACGATGTTACATGCACACAACATGACAGTGTTACATGCACACAACATGACAGTGTTACATGCACACAACATGACAGTGTTACCTGCACACAACATGACAGTGTTACATGCACACAACATGACGATGTTACATGCACACAACATGACAGTGTTACATGCACACAACATGACAGTGTTACATGCACACAACATGACGATGTTACATGCACACAACATGACAGTGTTACATGCACACAACATGACAGTGTTACCTGCACACAACATGACAGTGTTACATGCACACAACATGACGATGTTACATGCACACAACATGACAGTGTTACATGCACACAACATGACAGTGTTACATGCACACAACATGACAGTGTTACATGCACACAACATGACAGTGTTACATGCACACAACATGACAGTGTTACATGCACACAACATGACAGTGTTACCTGCACACAACATGACAGTGTTACATGCACACAACATGACGATGTTACATGCACACAACATGACAGTGTTACATGCACACAACATGACGATGTTACATGCACACAACATGACAGTGTTACATGCACACAACATGACAGTGTTACATGCACACAACATGACAGTGTTACATGCACACAACATGACAGTGTTACATGCACACAACATGACAGTGTTACATGCACACAACATGACAGTGTTACCTGCACACAACATGACAGTGTTACATGCACACAACATGACGATGTTACATGCACACAACATGACAGTGTTACATGCACACAACATGACAGTGTTACATGCACACAACATGACAGTGTTACATGCACACAACATGACGATGTTACATGCACACAACATGACAGTGTTACATGCACACAACATGACAGTGTTACATGCACACAACATGACAGTGTTACATGCACACAACATGACAGTGTTACATGCACACAACATGACAGTGTTACATGCACACAACATGACGGTGTTACATGCACACAACATGGCATGTGGTGATGGTGTGACGTCATCATGTTAACAGTGTTCCCGCCCACTCGGTTATCCATCAACTTCCGGTACTCGGTATCTTGCTAACGTCACTCACACTGTCAGCATCAATAACAAACACCAGAAGCGACTGAACCAGCACGTATATCACCTTAGTTACTGTGTGACGAGGGAGAGTGCGTCTTAATAACATGATGCTGAACGCCTAGCAAGTGAAGTAGTGGAGGCAGGAACCATACATAGTTTTAAGAAGAGGTATGACAAAGCTCAGGAAGCAGGGAGGGAGAGGACCTAGTAGCGATCAGTGAAGATGCGGGGCCAGGAGCTGAGTCTCGTCCCCTGCAACCACAATTAGGTGAGTACAATTAGGTGAGTACTGTCGCCAGAGTGGTGAACAACCAGACTGTTGGAACACTCTTAATGTTATCCTTATATACATGAAGGAAAATATACATACAACACTAAACTACAGAACAGTTTTAATGGTGAGTATACTGTATACGCATCAGGAGGGTGTAGTGTATACACACTAAAACGAGTGTACTGTATGTAGATGAGGACACAGGGGTTACAGCGCCATGGTAGGAGTTACGTGACTAAACTCTTGCAGCCAGACACACCACCACTGTCTCTCAGTCACACTGTCTCTCAGTCACACTGTCTCTCAGTCACACTGTCTCTCAGTCACACTGTCTCTCAGTCACACTGTCTCTCAGACACACTGTCTCTCAGTCACACTGTCTCTCAGTCACACTGTCTCTCAGACACACTGTCTCTCAGTCACACTGTTTCTCAGTCACACTGTCTCTCAGACACACTGTCTCTCAGTCACATTGTCTCTCAGTCACACTGTCTCTCAGTCACACTGTCTCTCAGTCACACTGTCTCTCAGACACACTGTCTCTCAGTCACACTGTCTCTCAGTCACACTGTCTCTCAGTCACACTGTCTCTCAGTCACACTGTCTCTCAGTCACACTGTCTCTCAGTCACACAGTCTCTCAGTCACACTGTCTCTCAGTCACACTGTCTCTCAGACACACTGTCTCTCAGACACACAGTCTCTCAGTCACACAGTCTCTCAGTCACACTGTCTCTCAGTCACACTGTCTCTCAGTCACACAGTCTCTCAGTCACACTGTCTCTCAGTCACACTGTCTCTCAGTCACACAGTCTCTCAGTCACACTGTCTCTCAGTCACACTGTCTCTCAGTCACACTGTCTCTCAGTCACACAGTCTCTCAGTCACACTGTCTCTCAGTCACACTGTCTCTCAGTCACACTGTCTCTCAGTCACACTGTCTCTCAGTCACACTGTCTCTCAGTCACACAGTCTCTCAGCCACACAGTCTCTCAGTCACACTGTCTCTCAGTCACACTGTCTCTCAGTCACACAGTCTCTCAGTCACACAGTCTCTCAGTCACACTGTCTCTCAGTCACACTGTCTCTCAGTCACACTGTCTCTCAGTCACACAGTCTCTCAGACACACTGTCTCTCAGTCACACTGTCTCTCAGTCACACTGTCTCTCAGTCACACTGTCTCTCAGTCACACTGTCTCTCAGACACACTATCTCTCAGTCACACTGTCTCTCAGTCACACTGTCTCTCAGTCACACTGTCTCTCAGACACACTGTCTCTCAGTCACACTGTCTCTCAGACACATTGTCTCTCAGTCACACTGTCTCTCAGTCACACTGTCTCTCAGACACACTGTCTCTCAGTCACACAGTCTCTCAGACACACTGTCTCTCAGTCACACTGTCTCTCAGTCACACTGTCTCTCAGACACACTGTCTCTCAGTCACACTGTCTCTCAGTCACACAGTCTCTCAGACACACTGTCTCTCAGTCACACTGTCTCTCAGTCACACTGTCTCTCAGACACACTGTCTCTCAGTCACACTGTCTCTCAGTCACACAGTCTCTCAGTCACACTGTCTCTCAGACACACTGTCTCTCAGTCACACTGTCTCTCAGTCACACAGTCTCTCAGACACACTGTCTCTCAGCCACACTGTCTCTCAGTCACACTGTCTCTCAGACACACTGTTTCTCAGAAGCACTGTCTCTCAGTCACACTGTCTCTCAGTCACACAGTCTCTCAGACACACTGTCTCTCAGTCACACTGTCTCTCAGTCACACTGTCTCTCAGACACACTGTTTCTCAGAAGCACTGTCTCTCAGTCACACTGTCTCTCAGACACACTGTCTCTCAGTCACACTGTCTCTCAGTCACACTGTCTCTCAGACACACTGTCTCTCAGACACACTGTCTCTCAGACACACTGTCTCTCAGTCACACTGTCTCTCAGACACACTGTCTCTCAGTCACACTGTCTCTCAGACACACTGTCTCTCAGTCACACTGTCTCTCAGTCACACTGTCTCTCAGTCACACAGTCTCTCAGACACACTGTCTCTCAGACACACTGTCTCTCAGTCACACTGTCTCTCAGTCACACAGTCTCTCAGACACACTGTTTCTCAGAAGCACTGTCTCTCAGTCACACTGTCTCTCAGTCACACAGTCTCTCAGACACACTGTCTCTCAGTCACACTGTCTCTCAGTCACACTGTCTCTCAGACACACTGTTTCTCAGAAGCACTGTCTCTCAGTCACACTGTCTCTCAGACACACTGTCTCTCAGTCACACTGTCTCTCAGTCACACTGTCTCTCAGACACACTGTCTCTCAGACACACTGTCTCTCAGTCACACTGTCTCTCAGACACACTGTCTCTCAGTCACACTGTCTCTCAGACACACTGTCTCTCAGTCACACTGTCTCTCAGACACACTGTCTCTCAGAAGCACTGTCTCTCAGTCACACTGTCTCTCAGTCACACTCTCTCTCAGACACACTGTCTCTCAGTCACACTGTCTCTCAGTCACACTGTCTCTCAGACACACTGTTTCTCAGAAGCACTGTCTCTCAGTCAC
>NC_091292.1:4007472-4061110 GCF_038502225.1 Cherax quadricarinatus
AGATGTCTGACACTTCCTGGAGATGTCTGACACTTCCTGGAGATGTCTGACACTTCCTGGAGATGTCTGACACTTCCTTGAGATGTCTGACACTTCCTGGAGATGTCTGACTCTTCCTGGAGATGTCTGACACTTCCTGGAGATGTCTGACTCTTCCTGGAGATGTCTGACTCTTCCTGGAGATGTCTGACTCTTCCTGGAGATGTCTGACACTTCCTGGAGATGTCTGACTCTTCCTGGAGATGTCTGACTCTTCCTGGAGATGTCTGACTCTTCCTGGAGATGTCTGACACTTCCTGGAGATGTCTGACACTTCCTGGAGATGTCTGACACTTCCTGGAGATGTCTGACACTTCCTGGAGATGTCTGACACTTTCTGGAGATGTCTGACACTTCCGGGAGATGTCTGACACTTCCTGGAGATGTCTGACACTTCCTGGAGATGTCTGACACTTCCTGGAGATGTCTGACACTTCCTGGAGATGTCTGACACTTCCTAGAGATGTCTGACACTTCCTGGAGATGTCTGACACTTCCTGGAGATGTCTGACACTTCCTGGAGATGTCTGACACTTCCTGGAGATGTCTGACACTTCCTGGAGATGTCTGACACTTCCTGGAGATGTCTGACACTTCCTGGAGATGTCTGACACTTCCTGGAGATGTCTGACACTTCCTGGAGATGTCTGACACTTCCTGGAGATGTCTGACACTTCCTGGAGATGTCTGACACTTCCTGGAGATGTCTGACACTTCCTGGAGATGTCTAACACTTCCTGGAGATGTCTGACACTTCCTGGAGATGTCTGACACTTCCTGGAGATGTCTGACACTTCCTGGAGATGTCTGACACTTCCTGGAGATGTCTGACACTTCCTGGAGATGTCTGACACTTCCTGGAGATGTCTGACACTTCCTGGAGATGTCTGACACTTCCTGGAGATGTCTGACACTTCCTGGAGATGTCTGACACTTCCTGGAGATGTCTGACACTTCCTAGAGATGTCTAACACTTCCTGGAGATGTCTGACACTTCCTGGAGATGTCTGACACTTCCTGGAGATGTCTGACACTTCCTGGAGATGTCTGACACTTCCTGGAGATGTCTGACACTTCCTGGAGATGTCTGACACTTCCTGGAGATGTCTGACACTTCCTGGAGATGTCTGACACTTCCTGGAGATGTCTGACACTTCCTAGAGATGTCTGACACTTCCTGGAGATGTCTGACACTTCCTGGAGATGTCTGACACTGGAGATGTTATCTTACCTCAGATCACTATACACTTCCTAAGATCATTGCATTCTTTCCGGCGTTATTTATTGAATGAGGCGATAATGAGGATAATTGCTGGCTATTTAATTGTATGTGAACAACGCAGAGGAATGTGGCCCCGGCAGCGCAGGCGAGCCAGTCCACAGGTGTGGCAGGAATGCCAGGTGTCTGGTGTGGCAGGTGTAGCACCGTGGCCCAGGCGAGGGAGACTGGCGCACCTGTTGCTACTTACAGAGTACTGTACTGTACTCTGGTGCAGTGCTGGACTCTTGCCAGCTGGACAAGAACCACGTTTCTCTCACTACAGGTCTTTAATGGTACATGCACCATGTTAGCAAGGATGCTGAATTAAAGATAGCTTTCAGAACAACTTTGTTCACTCTTACACTCAGACTTCTTTCTAAAGATAGATGTTATCTCTTGAGTGAACTGTTGTTAACAGTGATAGCCAGCACCTCCCCCCTTACCACCACAGCCCTCCCCTAGGCTAGGTTTATCTGGTGCTTACTTGTTCAACCAGGCTGTTACTGCTGGCGGCCGTCTGGCATACATATCCATCACAGCCTGGGTGACTATTAACAAATACAACTAAAAATGTGAGCCTAAAATTGAATAAGGAAGTCTTTGTACATGTTATTCTGTTCTACTTGCACAGTTTTAGTCCCATCCAGCAGCATCCCACTAGGAAGAGGATCTCTATAAGAGCGTTGACTGTATCTGGCATTACAACACTACCAAGGAATTCCTCCATAAACTTTTATGTATATCGTACATCAGTATTTCAATGAGCCAGCCAGAGTTACATCCATCACGTATTAGTACCATAAAACACCGAGTCCTTATTCCTCCACACACACACACACACAGCAGCCGGTGAAGAGGCGGGGCCAGGAGCTAGGACTCGACCCCTGCAACCACAAATAGGTGAGTACAAATAGGTGAGTACACACATACACACACACACACACACACAAGCTGAAGACTGATGAGTCAAAGGGATGTTAGGAAGTATTTCTTCAGTCATAGAGTAGTTAGGAAGTGGAATAGTCTGGCAAGCGATGTAGTGGATGTAGGAACTATACATAGTTTTAAGACGAGGTATGACAAAGCTCATGGAGCAGGTAGAGGGAGGACCCAGTAATGGTCAGTGAAGAGGCGGGGCCAGGAGCTGAGTCTCGACCCCTGCAACCACAATTAAGTGAGCACACACACACACACACACACACACACACACACACACACACACACACACACACACACACACACACACACACACACACACACACACACACACACACAAACACACACACACACACACCTCAGAACAAACCTCAGAACAGCATTCCGACATCTTAATAAGGAATCGTTCAGGACCCTGTACACCGTATACGTTAGGCCCATATTGGAGTATGCGGCACCAGTTTGGAACCCACACCTAGCCAAGCACGTAAAGAAACTAGAGAAAGTGCAAAGGTTTGCAACAAGACTAGTCCCACAGCTAAGAGGTATGTCCTACGAGGAGAGGTTAAGGGAAATCAACCTGACGACACTGGAGGACAGGAGAGATAGGGGGGACATGATAACGACATACAAAATACTGAGAGGAATTGACAAGGTGGACAAAAACAGGATGTTCCAGAGATTGGACACAGTAACAAGGGGACACAGTTGGAAGCTAAAGACACAGATGAATCACAGGGATGTTAGGAAGTATTTCTTCAGCCACAGAGTAGTCAGTAAGTGGAATAGTTTGGGAAGCGATGTAGTGGAGGCAGGATCCATACATAGCTTTAAGCAGAGGTACGATAAAGCTCACGGCTCAGGGAGAGTGACCTAGTAGCGATCAGTGAAGAGGCGGGGCCAGGAGCTCGGACTCGACCCCCGCAACCTCAACTAGGTGAGTACAACTAGGTGAGTACACACACACACACACACACACACACACACACACACACACACACACACACACACACGGCGGGGCCAGGAGCTAAGACTCGACCCCTGCAACCACAAATAGGTGAGTACACACAAGTTAACATTGGACTGCTACAAGTCGAGGCACATACAGGTAAGCACATACAGGTAAGCACATACAGGTAAGCACATACAGGTAAGCACATACAGGTAAGCACATACAGGTAAGCATATACAGGAAAGAACATACAGGTAAGCACATACAGGTAAGCACATACAGGTAAGCAAACACAGGTAAGCACATACAGGTAAGCACATACAGGTAAGCATATACAGGTAAGCAAACACAGGTAAGCACATACAGGTAAGCACATACAGGTAAGCATATACAGGTAAGCAAACACAGGTAAGCACATACAGGTAAGCACATACAGGTAAGCACATACAGGTAAGCACATACAGGTAAGCAAATACAGGTAGGCACATACACCAAGCCAAGTGTCTGTCGACAAGTGCTTCAGACAGCCACAAACCAACTAACTAACAATGACTCTGGAACACTAGGCTGGAATTTCAACAAATCCTAACACGTTAAAAAGTATTATTTTTTTTACAACTATTGAATATATAATTCAATAGGAACAAAAGATGGACTGGTGTGTAGAGAAGAAGTTTATACCAGAGTCTCGTCACCTTCTCCTGAGACCAGTGATGTACCAGAGTCTCGTCACCTTCTCCTGAGACCAGTGATGTTTGAGTCTTGAAGCAAATGTCATGACCTAATACTTCCTTCAACGTCAGGGTGATAGTGAATCATGTAAGAGCAAAAGTCACAGTACCGTGGCTACAACAGTATACAACTAACAGTACCGTGGCTACAACAGTATACAACTAACAGTACCGTGGCTACAACAGTATACAACTAACAGTACCGTGGCTACAACAGTAATAGCTACAACAGTATACAACTAACAGTACCGTGGCTACAACAGTATACAACTAACAGTACCGTGGCTACAACAGTATACAACTAACTCACAATACCGTGGCTACAACAGTATACAACTAACAGTACCGTGGCTACAACAGTATACAACTAACAGTACCGTGGCTACAACAGTATACAACTAACAGTACCGTGGCTACAACAGTATACAACTAACAGTACCGTGGCTACAACAGTACCGTGGCTACAACAGTATACAACTAACAGTACTCTGGCTACAACAGTATACAAGTAACTCACAGTACCGTGGCTACAACAGTATACAACTAACAGTACCGTGGCTACAACAGTATACAACTAACAGTACCGTGGCTACAACAGTATACAACTAACAGTACCGTGGCTACAACAGTATACAACTAACAGTACCGTGGCTACAACAGTATACAACTAACAGTGGCTACAACAGTATACAACTAACAGTACCGTGGCTACAACAGTATACAACTAACAGTACCGTGGCTACAACAGTATACAACTAACAGTACCGTGGCTACAACAGTATACAACTAACAGTACCGTGGCTACAACAGTATACAACTAACAGTACCGTGGCTACAACAGTATACAACTAACAGTACCGTGGCTACAACAGTATACAACTAACAGTACCGTGGCTACAACAGTATACAACTAACAGTACCGTGGCTACAACAGTATACAACTGGCTACAACAGTATACAACTAACAGTAACCGTGGCTACAACAGTATACAACTAACAGTACCGTGGCTACAACAGTATACAACTAACAGTACCGTGGCTACAACAGTATACAACTAACAGTACCGTGGCTACAACAGTATACAACTAACAGTACCGTGGCTACAACAGTATACAACTAACAGTACCGTGGCTACAACAGTATACAACTAACAGTACCGTGGCTACAACAGTATACAACTAACAGTACCGTGGCTACAACAGTATACAACTAACAGTACCGTGGCTACAACAGTATACAACTAACAGTACCGTGGCTACAACAGTATACAACTAACAGTACCGTGGTGGCTACAACAGTACAACATACAACTAACAGTACCGTGGCTACAACAGTATACAACTAACAGTACGTGGCTACAACAGTATACAACTAACAGTACCGTGGCTACAACAGTATACAACTAACAGTACCGTGGCTACAACAGTATACAACTAACAGTATAGTACCGTGGCTACAACAGTATACAACTAACAGTACCGTGGCTACAACAGTATACAACTAACAGTACCGTGGCTACAACAGTATACAACTAGTATAGTACCGTGGCTACAACACAATACCGTGGCTACAACAGTATACAACTAACAGTACCGTGGCTACAACAGTATACAACTAACAGTACCGTGGCTACAACAGTGGCTACAACAGTATACAACTAACAGTACCGTGGCTACAACAGTATACAACTAACAGTACCGTGGCTACAACAGTATACAACTAACAGTACCGTGGCTACAACAGTACACAACTCACAATACCGTGGCTACAACAGTATACAACTAACAGTACCATGGCTACAACAGTACACAACAACAGTATACAGTATACAACTAACAGTACCGTGGCTACAACAGTATACAACTAACAGTACCGTGGCTACAACAGTACCGTAGCTACAACAGTATACAACTAACAGTACCGTGGCTACAACAGTATACAACTAACAGTACCGTGGCTACAACAGTATACAACTAACCGTGGCTCACAATACCGTACCGTGGCTACAACAGTATACAACTAACAGTACCGTGGCTACAACAGTATACAACTAACAGTACCGTGGCTACAACAGTATACAAGTACTCACAAGTGGCTACTCACAGTACCGTGGCTACAACAACAGTATACAACTAACAGTACCGTGGCTACAACAGTACCGTGGTATACAACTAACAGTACCGTGGCTACAACAGTATACTAACAGTACCGTGGCTACAACACTACAGTACCGTGGCTAACTCACAGTACAGTGGCTACAACAGTATACAACTAACAGTACCGTGGCTACAACAGTATACAACTATCAGTACCGTGGCTACAACAGTATACAACTAACAGTACCGTGGCTACAGCAGTATACAACTAACACTACCGTGGCTACAACAGTATACAACTAACAGTACCGTGGCTACAACAGTATACAACTAACAGTACAGTGGCTACAACAGTATACAACTAACAGTACCGTGGCTACAACAGTATACAACTAACAGTACCGTGGCTACAACAGTATATAAGTAACTCACAATACCGTGGCTACCACAGTATAGAACTAACAGTACGGTGGCTACAACAGTATACAACTAACAGTACCGTGGCTACAACAGTATACAACTAACAGTACTTTGACTACAACAGTATACAACTAATCACACAATACCGTGGCTACAACAGTATATAACTAACAGTACCGTGGCTACAACAGTATACAACTAACAGTACCGTGGCTACAACAGTATACAACTAACTCACAATACCGTGGCTACAACAGTATACAACTAACAGTACCGTGGCTACAACAGTATACAACTAACAGTACCGTGGCTACAACAGTATACAACTAACAGTACCGTGGCTACAACAGTATACAACTCACAGTACCGTGGCTACAAAAGTATACAACTAACAGTATTGTGGCTACAACAGTATACAACTAACTCACAATACCGTGGCTACAACAGTATACAACTAACAGTACCGTGGCTACAACAGTATACAACTAACAGTACCGTGGCTACAACAGTATACAACTAACAGTACCGTGGCTACAACAGTATACAACTAACTCACAATACCGTGGCTACAACAGTATACAACTAACAGTACCGTGGCTACAACAGTATACAACTAACAGTACCGTGGCTACAACAGTATGCAACTAACTCACAATACCGGGGCTACAACAGTATACAACTAACAGTACCGTGGCTACAACAGTATACAACTAACTCACAATACTGTGGCTACAACAGTATACAACTAACAGTACCGTGGCTACAACAGTATACAACTAACATTACCGTGGCTACAACAGTATACAACTAACACTACCGTGGCTACAACAGTATATAACTAACAGTACCGTGGCTACAACAGTATACAACTAACAGTATCGTGGCTACAAAAGTATACAAGTTACTCACAGTACCGTGGCTACAACAGTATACAACTAACAGTACCGTGGCTACAACTGTATACAACTAACAATACCGTGGCTACAACAGTATACAACTAGCTCACAATACCGTGGCTACAACAGTATATAACTAACAGTACCGTGGCTACAACAGTATACAACTAACAGTACCGTGGCTACAACAGTATACAACTAACAGTACCGAGGCTACAACAGTATACAACTAACAGTACCGTGGCTACAACAGTATACAACTAACAGTACCGTGGCTACAACAGTATACAAGTAACTCACAGTACCGTGGCTACAACAGTATACAACTAACAGTACCGTGGCTACAACAGTATACAACTCACAGTACCGTGTCTACAACAGTATACAACTAACAGTACCGTGGCTACAACAGTATACAACTAACAGTACCGTGGCTACAACAGTATACAACTAACAGTACCGTGGCTACAACAGTATACAAGTAACTCACAATACCGGGGCTACAACAGTATACAACTAACAGTACCGTGGCTACAACAGTATACAACTAACTCACAATACCGTGGCTACAACAGTATACAACTAACAGTACCGTGGCTACAACAGTATACAACTAACACTACCGTGGCTACAACAGTATACAACTAACACTACCGTGGCTACAACAGTATATAACTAACAGTACCGTGGCTACAACAGTATACAACTAACAGTATCGTGGCTACAAAAGTATACAAGTTACTCACAGTACCGTGGCTACAACAGTATACAACTAACAGTACCGTGGCTACAACTGTATACAACTAACAATACCGTGGCTACAACAGTATACAACTAGCTCACAATACCGTGGCTACAACAGTATATAACTAACAGTACCGTGGCTACAACAGTATACAACTAACAGTACCGTGGCTACAACAGTATACAACTAACAGTACCGAGGCTACAACAGTATACAACTAACAGTACCGTGGCTACAACAGTATACAACTAACAGTACCGTGGCTACAACAGTATACAAGTAACTCACAGTACCGTGGCTACAACAGTGTACAACTAACAGTACCGTGGCTACAACAGTATACACCTAAGTCCCAATACCGTGGCTACAACAGTATACAACTAACAGTACCGTGGCTACAACAGTATACAACTAACAGTACCGAGGCTACAACAGTATACAACTAACAGTACCGTGGCTACAACAGTATACAACTAACAGTACCGTGGCTACAACAGTATACAAGTAACTCACAGTACCGTGGCTACAACAGTGTACAACTAACAGTACCGTGGCTACAACAGTATACACCTAAGTCACAATACCGTGGCTACAACAGTATACAACTAACAGTACCGTGGCTACAACTGTATACAACTAACAGTACCGTGGCTACAACAGCTTACAACTAACAGTACCGTGGCTACAACAGTATACAACTAACAGTATCGTGGCTACAACAGTATACAAGTAACTCACAATACCGTGGCTACAACAGTATACAGCTAACAGTACTGTGGCTACAACAGTATACAACTAACAGTACCGTGGCTACAACAGTATACAACTAACAGTACAGTGGCTACAACAGTATACAACTAACTCACAATACCGTGGCTACAACAGTATATAACTACCAGTACTGTGGCTACAACAGTATACAACTAACAGTACCGTGGCTACAACAGTATACAACTAACTCACAATACCGTGGCTACAACAGTATACAACTAACAGTACCGTGGCTACAACAGTATACAACTAACAGTACTCTGGCTACAACAGTATACAAGTAACTCACAGTACCGTGGCTACAACAGTATACAACTAACAGTACCGTGGCTACAACAGTATACAACTCACAGTACCGTGTCTACAACAGTATACAACTAACAGTACCGTGGCTACAACAGTATACATCTAACAGTACCGTGGCTACAACAGTATACAACTAACAGTACCGTGGCTACAACAGTATACAAGTAACTCACAATACCGTGGCTACAACAGTATACAACTAACAGTACCGTGGCTACAACAGTATACAACTAACAGTACCGTGGCTACAACAGTATACAACTAACAGTACCGTGGCTACAACAGTACCGTGGCTACAACAACTAACAGTACAACTAACAGTACCATGGCTACAACAGCATACAACTAACAGTACCGTGGCTACAACAGTATACAACTAACAGTACCGTGGCTACAACAGTATACAACTAACAGTACCGTGGCTACAACAGTATACAACTAACTCACAATACCGTGGCTACAATAGTATACAACTAACAGTACCGTGGCTACAACAGTATACAACTAACAGTACCGTGGCTACAACAGTATGCAACTAACTCGCAATACCGTGGCTACAACAGTATACAACTAACAGTACCGTGGCTACAACAGTATACAACTAACAGTACCGTGGCTACAACAGTATACAACTAACTCACAATACCGTGGCTACAACAGTATACAACTAACAGTACCGTGGCTACAACAGTATACAACTAACAGTACCGTGGCTACAACAGTATACAACTAACAGTACCGTGGCTACAACAGTATACAACTAACAGTACCGTGGCTACAACAGTATACAACTAACTCACAATACCGTGGCTACAACAGTATACAACTACCTCACAATACCGTGGCTACAACAGTACCTGGAGTTTCCCTGGAGAGAGTTCCAGGGGTCAACGCCCCCGCGGCCCGGTCTGTGACCAGGCCTCCTGGTGGATCAGAGCCTGATCAACCAGGCTGTTACTGCTGGGTGCACGCAAACCAACGTACGAGCCACAGCCCGGCTGGTCAGGTACCGACTTTATGTGCTTGTCCAGTGCCAGCTTGAAGACTGCCAGTGGTCTATTGGTAATCCCTCTTATGTGTGCTGGGAGGCAGTTGAACAGTCTCGGGCCCCTGACACTTATTGTATGGTCTCTTAACGTGCTAGTGACACCCCTGCTTTTCATTGGGGGAATGTTGCATCGTCTGCCAAGTCTTTTGCTTTCGTAGTGAGTGATTTTCGTGTGCAAGTTCGGTACTAGTCCCTCTAGGATTTTCCAGGTGTATATAATCATGTAACTCACGATACTGTGGCTACAACAATACACAACTAACTCACAATACCGTGTGTGGAAAATAATGTATTTTTCGAAAAATCCAGCGTATTTTTATGAAAAATAGTGGAATACATTGTATTTGATAAACATCAATTTGTAAATGAAAAAGAGAATGGAGAGGGAAGTTCTGCACCTGCGCTGAGGGATAGGGGGGAGACGCCATTGTTTTTTTAATGTGGTACAAGCACGCTAATGTAATGTGCATAATTTTCGTCGCTCTAGGGGTTATATTGGGCTTAAAACCTCTCAAATAGGAGCCGAAATTGTTGGATGTGCGGTCCTGCATAATTTGAGCATTAAACAGGTGGACAGGACAACTCCAGGAACCTCAGATAAGCTATCTAAATTATGTTTGTAATTCTGGGTAGTATTATCATCATAAATTTAGTTAGATGGGAGTTCTGTACATGACACACAGTAATCTCCAGACTAATTGGTGAGTGTTGTGATTATAATTCTCCTTCTGTTATATAAATGTGTATATGTAATCATTTATTAATTTTAATATACAGTCCATAAATTTATATTAAATTTTACCAGAATTCCTGGAAATGTATATTTCATTTGCAATTAATAGGTCTAGAGCAACTTGTGGAGAGATAGATTATGGTAGGTATCGAAGGGGGACATTTTTTGCGACCTAGGTGTCCCAAAAATTCCTACTTGTCTCTGTAACTTTGATAAATAATAATTATCTTTGTTACCATTTACTGGTATGTGTCTAATGAGATACATCCAGGTAAATGTAATTTTCCACACTGTGGCTGACAATAACTACGTCTACTGTGCTCACTCAACACACACAGTAGTGTATATATCGTCGTAAGACTGAGAAGTGTATATACAGTGCACTGGAAAGTGTGTATCACTAAGTGTATATGCACAGAGAATTGTGTATTTCTTAGTGTGAATACACCTGTGTAAATATGCTGATGTATTTACGCTGAGAGATGTATATCTTTCTCAATGTACATATACAAAGGTGTTGATGCATATACACGAAAATCGTATGTAAGTATTATTATTATTATTTTATTGTTATATTCACAGAATACTCCACACCCGTTTGGGTCTTGCTTCTTTTTGAGTGCTGGTACTGTGGCGTTGATGCTAGGTGGAGAGACAGCTTCTGAGTGCTGGTACTGTGGCGTCGATGCTAGGTGAAGAGACAGCTTTTGAGTGCTGGTACTGTGGCGTTGATGCTGGGTGGAGAGACAGCTTCTGAGTGCTGGTACTGTGGCGTTGATGCTAGGTGGACAGACAGCTTCTGAGTGCTGGTACTGCGGCGTCGATGCTAGGTAGAGAGACAGCTTCTGAGTGCTGGTACTGTGGCGTCGATGCTAGGTGGAGAGACAGCTTCTGAGTGCTGGTACTGTGGCGTCGATGCTAGGTAGAGAGACAGCTTCTGAGTGCTGGTACTGTGGCGTTGATGCTAGGTAGAGAGACAGCTTCTGAGTGCTGGTACTGTGGCGTTGATGCTAGGTAGAGAGACAGCTTCTGAGTGCTGGTACTGTGGCGTTGATGCTAGGTGGACAGACAGCTTCTGAGTGCTGGTACTGTGGCGTTGATGCTAGGTAGAGAGACAGCTTCTGAGTGCTGGTACTGTGGCGTCGATGCTAGGTGGAGAGACAGCTTCTGAGTGCTGGTACTGTGGCGTCGATGCTAGGTGGACAGACAGCTTCTGAGTGCTGGTACTGTGGCGTTGATGCTAGGTGGACAGACAGCTTCTGAGTGCTGGTACTGTGGCGTTGATGCTAGGTGGAGAGACAGCTTCTGAGTGCTGGTACTGAGGCGTTGTGACTGCTGGTACTGTGGCGTTGATGCTAGGTGGACAGACAGCTTCTGAGTGCTGGTACTGTGGCGTCGATGCTAGGTGGAGAGACAGCTTCTGAGTGCTGGTACTGTGGCGTTGATGCTAGGTGGAGAGACAGCTTCTGAGTGCTGGTACTGTGGCGTTGATGCTAGGTGGACAGACAGCTTCTGAGTACTGGTACTGTGGCGTCGATGCTAGGTGGAGAGACAGCTTTTGAATGCTGGTACTGTGGCGTTGATGCTGGGTGGACAGACAGCTTCTGAGTGCTGGTACTGTGGCGTCGATGCTAGGTGAAGAGACAGCTTTTGAGTGCTGGTACTGTGGCGTTGATGCTGGGTGGAGAGACAGCTTCTGAGTGCTGGTACTGTGGCGTTGATGCTAGGTGGAGAGACAGCTTCTGAGTGCTGGTACTGTGGCGTTGATGCTGGGTGGAGAGACAGCTTCTGAGTGCTGGTACTGTGGCGTTGATGCTGGGTGGAGAGACAGCTTCTGAGTGCTGGTACTGTGGCGTTGATGCTAGGTGGAGAGACAGCTTCTGAGTGCTGGTACTGCGGCGTCGATGCTAGGTAGAGAGACAGCTTCTGAGTGCTGGTACTGTGGCGTCGATGCTAGGTGGACAGACAGCTTCTGAGTGCTGGTACTGTGGCGTTGATGCTAGGTGGAGAGACAGCTTCTGAGTGCTGGTACTGTGGCGTCGATGCTAGGTGGAGAGACAGCTTCTGAGTGCTGGTACTGTGGCGTTGATGCTAGGTGGAGAGACAGCTTGTGAGTGCTGGTACTGTGGCGTTGATGCTAGGTGGAGAGACAGCTTGTGAGTGCTGGTACTGTGGCGTTGTGAGTGCTGGTACTGTGGCGTTGATGCTGGGTGAAGAGACAGCTTGTGAGTGCTGGTACTGTGGCGTTGATGCTAGGTGAAGAGACAGCTTGTGAGTGCTGGTACTGTGGCGTTGATGCTGGGTGAAGAGACAGCTTCTGAGTGCTGGTACTGTGGTGCTGATGCTGGGTGAAGAGACAGCTTCTGAGTGCTGGTACTGTGGTGCTGATGCTGGGTGAAGAGACAGCTTCTGAGTGCTGGTACTGTGGTGCATCAGGGCCTGGGGATTTGTTAGGTTTTAATTCCTCTATTTGTCTGAGGACCATGTCACTAGTTACCCCAATCGTGCATAGTTTATTATCGTCTTGTTCTACATAATTTATTATTTCTGGAATTTTGCTAGTATCTTCTTGAGTAAAACCTAAGCGGAAGTAAGTGTTGACAATTTCCTTATCACTGTCAGTGATCTGACCTGAGTTACTTTTAAGTGGGTCTGTCCCTAATCTTACTTCTGTATACCTGAAAGAACCCTTTTGGATTAGTCTTCGAATCCCTTGCTTTGGATTATTGTTATTATAATCAAAAAGAAGCGCTAAACCACAAGGGCTATACAGCTTTTTACTTTGGAAAAATAAACACATAAGCAGTATAATGTGATCCTTTATTGACAATGTTTCACCAAGCAGTAACAGCCTGGTTGATCAGACCCTGATCCACTATGAGGCCTGGTCTCAGACCGACCCGCGGGGGCGCTGACCCCCGAAACCCTCTCCAGGTAAACTCCAGGTAACACAGTGGGCGAAGCGAAGAATCTTTGAATCCTTGGTTAAAGTTGTTGGATGTACAACCAACAACTTCAACCAAAACAACGGCTTCTATAACATAGCTGAACCCTTTGCCAAGAAATTTCTTCATCATTATCCCAGTTCCTGGACCCATTATGTACCTCTGTAATCTTGTGACTACCGCCCACACCATGGGTATAATGTGCATAACAGACATATTAAAGTAACGTTTTCCCACATAAGATCATAAGAATGGAGGAACACTGCAGAAAGTCTACTCATATACATATCCAATCTGTCTTTAAAGCTACCCAAGGTCCTAACCTCTATCACCCTACTCGGAAGATTGTCACATGCAGCATTCTCCACCTGACTCCATCCTATAAATACTCACGTACCTTTCACCCAATTAGATCAGTTTGTGACTTGATAAAGCCCACTGTGTGGGCGAAACGTTGTCAATAAAGGATCACATAATACTGCTCATGTGTTTATTTTTTCATTGTGTCGGTAATTTATACAATTTATTTCCCTTTTTGCTTTTCTTATTCCTTTTTTTATTTCTCTCTTTAATTGAATATATTGATTTCTTAACTTCCTATCTCTCTTTTGATATGCCGATATATGCCTCTCTTTTGACCAATGAGATGTTTTAATCTATTGCTCATCCATTTGGGATCATTTTTGTTAGATCTAATTTCCCTACTTGGAACATAAGTTGTCTGGGCAGCTAGAACTATGCTCTGAAAAACGTCATATTGGCAACCAACACCACCTACCTGACCCATACTCAGGTCATTCCAATTCAGCCCACCCAGGTAATTTCTCAGTCCTATGAAATCGGCCAAGCAAAAGTCTGGGACAGAGACTTAATTGTAGTTATTTGGGTAATTCCACGGTATGATAATAAATTGATTGGTGGGGATTGGAATTGTGTCATTAGGAATGGTGATGTGGTTCCGAGGGGGGCGGGTTGTGTTTTGGGGGTTCTGCGGGATGTTTTGCGAGATGTTAGAGTGGTAGATGTGGTGGGAAGTAGGGGATATGGAGTGGAGCACACCTTTATTCGTAGGGGATATGAGGCACGGTTAGATAGGATTTATGTTAGGCAGGGCATAGGTGTGGAGAGGGTGAGGACTATCGATGTGGGTTTTTCTGATCATCGTGCTGTTATAGCAGATTTGAGGGTAGATGGCATAGTGAGAGTTTATGCAGGATACTGGAAATTAAATGTGAGGCTACTTAGGGACGAGAGTGACCCTACAGGGTTTGAAGATTGGTGGAAATCCTTTTGGGAGACTAGGAATATGGAAATGGATTTGCTGGATTGGTGGGAAATGAGGGCTAAAGTGGAAATCGCGAAAATTTTTAAAGTACGGGGTAAGAGATGGCGAGGTGGAGCTATGGTCTACAAAATTATCTTGAGGGTCAGTTAAATGACTGTTATGCAGAGGAACGGGTGGGGCAGAGTGAGGACATGGAACGTTTGCGAAATAGGCTGGCGGAAATTCACAATGAAAAATTTGAGGCAATTCGAGTTAGGGCAGGGTTGGAGGATGTTTTAAGGGGGGATAGGCCATCGGGTTTTGTATTAAGGAGGTTTAAGGAACGGCAGGCGAAAACCACCTTGGCGTATATTGAGGCAGGTACAGGGGGGGGGTGGCTTTGAGGAGGGTCAAGGCCTATCCACCACGGAAAATATTAGTTTGTATGCAGATTTTTGGTTTAGGGAGAAGTGGAGGAGGGTTGGTGGGGGAGTGGGTGAGGGACGGTTTGGGGATGAAGGGTTTAATAGGGTATTAAGTGAGCAGGACAGTGACAGAATCGAGGGTAGTATTAGTGTAGAGGAGGTGAAGGAGGCAGTTTTTGGGATGTGCCAGGGTAAAACCCCAGGCATAGATGGCATACCAAACGATTTTTATAGGTATCATTGGGGGAGTGTACAGCATTGTCTGGTGGGGGTTTTGAATTGTTTGTTAAGTAGTGGGAGGATGGGGAAATCGCAAAGAACGGGTGTCACGGTTTTAGTGCCCAAAAAGAAGGAATGCCGAGTTTTGAATGATTACCGTGCGATTACGTTAATGTGCTCGGATTACAAGATTTTTGCTAAGGTTTTGGGCAACAGAATGAGGAAAGTGTTGGGTTTAGTGTTACATAGGGGGCAGTTGGGAATTCCAGGAAGAAGGATGAGGGATGGACATGGGTTGATTAGGGATTTTCTAGAGAGATGTACGGGAGGGGGAATACTAGGTTTAGATTGGGTGAATGCATATGATTGCGTGGACAGAGATTTCTTAGGGGTTTGCTTAGAGAGGTTGGGGTTTCGGGAGGGGGCAGTGAGGTGGGTGAACACCCTGTATGCTGAGGCAGAGGTAAGGGTACAGGTCAATGGGAGGTTGCGTGGAAGTGTACCGATGGAGAGAGGTTTGAGGCAGGGCTGTCCGATGTCACAGCTGCTCTTTGCGTGTGTGCAGAATCCTTTTTATAAGTCTGTTGAGAGGGTGATGAACAAACAGGAGATGGAAGGGGGATGCAAAGGGGGCATCGTTGGGTATGTGGATGATACTACTGTTTTGCTACGGGGTAAGGAGGAGTTAAGGAGGGTGGGTGGAGTGATTCAGATGTTTGGTATGAATACCGGAATGAGAGTTAATACGGTGAAATCAAGGTTACTAGAGGTAGGTAATTGGATAGGGGGGGGCCTGGGAATGGGGTTAGGATGGACAGTGGTTGACAAAATCAAGGTATGTGGGATATGGTATATGGCGGAAGTGCAGGCATGCAGAAGGGTAAATTCGGAGTCTGTCACGGGTAAGGTTTTAAGTAGACTAGGAGGTTTAAGTGCGAGGGACTTAGCATTACATCAGAGGGTAGTGGTGGTAAATTCACTTGTCTATAGCAAGGTATGGGGGATGGCAGAGGTTTTTCCCTTAGAGGTACGAGATATTGTAGAAATGCAGAGGAGGGTGCTGAAGTTTGTGTGGGGATTTGGGAGGGCATGGTTAAGTAAGGAGGTAGTTATGACGGATGTTCGAAGAGGGGGTTAGGTTTGTTGCCTTTAGGACTGAGAGTAATGGCTGTATATATCAAGTGGAGGTATATAAGGGAAGGGGGTGCGAGGGGCGCTAAAGTTGGAAGAGTTATGGAGGAGGCACGTAAATGGTGGAGTGGGAAGGAATTGAGGTTTTGTGAAGATATGTTGAGATTTTTATTGACAGTGCAACAGGTGGATAACATCAAAGTGAAAAGGTTGGTGAGGGTAGTGAAAGGTCAGGGAATTATGCAAGGGGTAGCCGTGTATCCAACGTATGATTGGGGGGTTATTTGGAAAGATTTTAGTAAGCTTCGGATACCGGCTAGAGTAAGAGAATTAGTGTATCGTTTTATCATGGGGATTCTGGCTTCCAAGGAGGTGTTACGTTGTATGGGGTTTGTGGAAGAGGCTTTTTGTCAGTTTTGTGGCGATGTTGAAACGGCGTTTCATGTGGTCTTCTTTTGTACCTCCTTGGAGGGGGTGAGATCATGGATGGGTGGGGTTATCAGACTGTTGGGGGGGGTCGTTTGCCGTTTTTAAGGGCTTTACTACTAGATGTAAGGGGAGTGCCTAGGGATGTTGGAAGGGCTATAATGTATATTATAGTGGATTATCTGGACATTTCATGGGGAATGAGGGGATTAAGGGGTGATAAGAGGATAAAAGCGTTGGCGGCTAGATTCTATAGGACGAAGTGTAGGAATATGCTGGTTTATGGGGCGTCCTGGGAAAAAAGTTTCCCGGAAGGTTATAGGAACCTCACTGTGGGTTCCCTTTGTCGGGGTCCCTGAGGATGGACAAAGGAGTGGTCTCCTTATGGGGGGATGTAAAGGGGGGGGGTTGTTTTTGTTTTTCTCTGGAACTTATGTAGTGTGTAAGAGAAAGGTAGTGAAAATTAGGTATGGATGGTACGCCATGTTTCACGAGAATGTTTGTTATAGTGAGAGTGAGATATACGTGTGGTTTCCAGGGTTACATTTCTAAGCCTGATGGTTATGTTCACTGGTTTTAAAATTTCCTTGATAGCCAGGATACCGAGCCCTTAGGATCTCGTTTTTAAGTAATTGGATTGGCAAGTTGGTTTCAAAAAAAAAAAAAAAAAAAAAAAAAAATCTGAGATACGTGTCAGTTCTTTTGGGACTGGCAAATTACAGCAGCCTTATCCTTATTACTTCTCTTGTCTTATGTTTAACTTTTATTGTCTGATGAAGGTTCTATGTGAAAAAATTTAAGTGTATGTATAGGTTTTGGGTCTATACCATGTTTTTATGGGGTTATACCAACAAAGTCTTGTGGACAAGATTTTCGGTTTATATACATATGTGGAAGGTTTAATTATGTATAGGGTTTGGGTTTAAACCCTTTAATGTACCAAGGTTTGTTATAAAAACTTGTTTTAGGTTATTTTATTATTGTATGTTACATGTATGTTGTTCTGTTTTCTGTATCAGAATTATTGTATTTGAGGGTTAACATATTAATAATAGTAAAATACTGTTTCTTTATTTTTATTGTGCATAAGGAATCATACGTTCCTTCGAATTCCTATTGGTTAGGATCTAATGTAACATAACTTAACCAATACTCTGTACCCTGTCATAGAGGGTATGTACCCTGTCATAGAGGGTATGTACCCTGTCATAGAGGGTATGTACCCTGTCATAGAGGGTATGTTAGAGTTTTGTCTTGTTTTGTAGTTGTTATGGTAGCTTTGGTTAGGGTCTTTTATACTTTACTGACATGATATGTGTAGTACATATATTGTGTGTTAAAGGTGGTTATGGTTTTAGTCATGTGTGAAAATTTCAACTTCAGTAATCTTGTGATGTTGTACATTTGTATGTTGGTTTTGTTGTAATAGAACATGTCAGGTGTTCATTTTATATTGTTAAACTATGTAAAGCTTCATTTTGGTGTGTTTTCTGTGGGTACAATGGCTTGGCGGCAACTATTAATGACTTATACTTTAGTGAGGTTTGTCTTAGCGTGTATTGTTTGCTATAACAAGATGTTATAATACTTGTTCCAGCCGGGAATAACCTGGTACTAGTAGCACAAAAGAATGTTTTGTATTCCTGTACTTTATTATGCATCCTTTGTACTTTTGTAAGGTTTCTAATAAAAATATAAAAAAAAACACAAAAAAAAAAAATCGGCCAAGCAAAAGTCTGGGACAGAGACTTAATTGCAGTTATTTGGGTAATTCCACGGTATGATGATAAATTAGACACATGTGCAACTCTTGGGTATCTTTAATGAGGAAACGTTTCTCCACACAGTGGCTTCATCAGTCCATACAAAGGAGAATCTTGAAGAACAGAAGATTGATGGACTGATTGATGGACTCATTACATCGACTCAAGGCTGAGGGACTGATTACCTCAAACTCCTCCTGTTCTTCACCATTCTCCTTTGTATTGACTGATGAAGCCACTGTGTGGCGAAACGTTTCCTCATTAAAGATACCCAAGTGTTGCACATGACTAATTTATCAACTTGTCGGTTCTCTGAGCCATTTATCTAAATTCCACGATATATTGAAACTTTTTTTTTTATATATTTTATTTAAAACATGACATTACAAAAATATAATATATAAAACTCATTTAAGTCTATAAATTAACACAATCCTCCCTACAGCTAACATTACACACCAGACTTACAACTCCGTGTGGGTACACCCCCCCCCTCCCTGCTCCCGCATCCTATCACTTAACACAAACCATGTTGCAGCTACTCAACAGAATTACATGATATGAACAACACTTTTATATACACATCCCTCGAAATGGTACTTAATAATCGACTACAGACCATGCAATGCATTGCACTGAACATATTATACAGACATATTACCCTCCCCCCCGGTGTCCTGGTGGCTAAAGCTCCCGCTTCACACACGGAGGGCCCGGGTTCGATTCCCGGCGGGTGGAAACATTTCGACACGTTTCCTTACACCTGTTGTCCTGTTCACCTAGCAGCAAATAGGTACCTGGGTGTTAGTCGACTGGTGTGGGTCGCATCCTGGGGGACAAGATTAAGGACCCCAATGGAAATAAGTTAGACAGTCCTCGATGACGCACTGACTTTCTTGGGTTATCCTGGGTGGCTAACCCTCCGGGGTTAAAAATCAGAACGAAATCTTATCTTATCCAACCACCCCACTATTTACAACCTAACATACTATAAACAATGAATGTTACCTAATCTAAAGTCACACAGCAATGATCAAAACATTAATTTATGTAATTGTCCTAATGGTTCAGTTACATAACAATATGTATTACACAACAATGGTGATATAGAAAAGTCACAAAGACATACAAAATTACTACAAAACCATAGGTATAAACTTAGTCTCAAAAATCCAACACATGTAAGCTTCTACACATTTAAACATGCAATTCCAGTGTTAAAACAATAACACAGCTTCAACTATGACATTCAAGCTCTATACAGCTTATATGGACATAAAATAGTGCTATTGACAACAGTACAATACAACATAAAATATAACCATGACATAAGTAACACATAAAGACTGTGCCTAGCACACACCTAACCACAAAAACCTATAACACCACTGTTGCCCAACTTTATTTACACTATCTGACGTACATTAAACTCTTTACTCTCAAAACAAAACTTAAAATTACAGATCACCAGTGACGAACAATAATGCACAGACATTAATACAAACATATCACATCATATCTCTGGACACCGTGCATGATCACAGCATCAACACTATGCCGTGCAAGGCACCTAGAAAACAAGTTGGAGCGAATACATGCAATTATTATAGCAAATCTCCAAATTACAATGTCATTACCATAAATCAATATTACCACACACAATATGTATAATAGGTGTATAGTCCATGTCACAAAAAAAAAAAAAACTGGCCAGCTCCACAGGTGCTAGCACCCGTGGTCCACATATTATTCACTCACGCATCACTCATCCAACACTCACGCAAACATTTATTGTCATTCATTACCAGGGAGGCGACCCTGTTTTCACCCATGACTTCCCTACCCCAGCAACACTTTCCAATCGTACCCTCCCCTCCCTCGTATATTACAAGTCTAATAAAACCTGTAACGTAAGTTGCCTATATCCCTCTGAAAAATCCTTCACCCACCTCCTCCCATAAATTTCCTTATTTCTACATACCGTTTTATAGAACGTTACCGCTAACACCCTTCTCTTCACCTCAGTAACCTGTTTTCCCCGCAATCCCCACACTACATAGATATAATCTGCCATAATGTATCCCACAGCTCTGATTACACTTTCCTCCCAACCCCCCACGTCGAGACTTAATGCTCTCAATACAGAAATTCCTTTACCTCCTATCCTATTTATCACCCTATTTAACCACCCCTTGACACTCCTCAGTCCATCACAAAAATATACTACATGAAAAGCCGACTCCTCCCCACCACATATCCCACACTCCCCCCCGTCAACGACTCGTCTATCCCGTAGAACCACACCCGACGGTAAAATGCCGTGCAGGAAACAATACATTACATCCCGAACACGAGGTTGCAACCTCATCCTACTCAACCTATTCCATATACTTCCCCATGCATACATGGGGAAAATTCCCTCTACAGGCACTACAACCCTCCCGGCTAACAATCTACACAACCTACCTATTTTAACCTTTGCTGGCTCTCGATCCCACGCCAGAGCCCTCAACACAGTTTCACACTCATGCAACTCAACTCCTGTATACATCCGTTGCAATCTGTTATGGATCCTGGCCAAACCCCCCCCCACCCACACTTTCCCTCATCACCTCCCTTTTAATGAAGACACATTTGACCCTCCGCTTTAAGTCCAGCAATCCCAACCCCCCTTACTTATAGGTAACATTACCACATCCCTTTTAATCCAATTACAGCTCGAACCCCACAAGAATTTAAAACCCTTCCTAAGTATGTTGGTTATTGCTGGCCCAGTTAATGGGAACACGGCTGCCACGTGCCATACTTTGCTATACAGTAAGATATTAATAACAATGGCACGCTGCACAAGGGTCAAATGATAAGGTCGCAATGCACCCAAGCGTCCCTGAATCCTTTCTACCATCCTAAGCGAGTTTTCCATGCGTGCCACAGTTAGATCGTCTGCATAAATAAGACCGCAAATTTTTAACGAATTCACCTGCCTCCTCACAACTGCACTACCCCAATCAACCCTACCCGCCCAAGCTCCTAACCCCATGACCATGGATTTATCTGAATTTACCCTCATACCAGTTGCCCCTGCGAACATTTGTACTACCCCGTCTAATGTGTCCATTGACATCCCCTCCCTGATCAGAACAGTTGTATCATCCACATACCCAATTAAAACTGGCCAAACCCTCGCAACTCACACCCTGGTCCCTCTACGTGACACATACACTGCTCCATCAATCTATAAAAGGGGTCCTGTACGCACGCAAACAATAATTGTGACATAGGACACCCCTGCCTAAGTCCCCTACCCATTACAATCTTCCCACCCAATCGACCATTAATCTGTACCCTCGCCATTGTACCTCCATACAACGCCTCAACCCAACCCACTATTTCTTCCCCAAACCCCTGACCCCTGAGGATGGCTTTCAATGCTTTCCGATCCACTCTATCGTATGCCCCTTGCCAATCGAGCGCCACCAAACCTCCCTCCCTCCCCCCCCCCTTTTGCCTCCACGAAATCCCTAAGTAACCCATGCCCCTCCACCATAGACCTCCCTGGCAAACCAAACTGAGTTTTTGATACTACCCGCCCCACCACACACTTGACCCGATTTCCCAAAATCTTCGCAAACAATTTATAATCTGCGCATAACAACGAGATCGCCCGGTAATCCCGAAGCGTATGCTGCCCCTTACCCTTCGGTACCAGTACAACGACAGCCGTTGCCTGCTTCTCACCCAGCTCACCTCTCTCCTTCATGCAATTTAATAACCTAACCAGAAAATGCCTCAATAATTCCCAATGCTGCTGATAAAACTCTGCCGGGAGTCCATCAATTCCCGGTGCTTTGCCCTTTCGCATTCCACTTAAAGCCCTCCATATTTCCCCCTCAGTTATTTCCCCACCCAATGCTTCCCTATCACTGTTACGCAACTGACATACCACACTCCCACACACCTGTTCTAAAACTCCATCCTCTACCCCTTCTCGTTGCCAGTACTTCTCATACCACTTGTCAGCAAACGCCCCCATTCCTTCCGTAGCTTGTATGACCTGCCCCTCCCTGTACCCTCCTATGGACTCATGAACCTCCAACCATGGAATAGTCATTGCCTGCTGTCTTTGTTTCTGTCTACGCAATACGCACGATGAAGGTCTATCGCCCCATAACACCTCTTCCACCCCTGCCTGTACCCGCACCGCTTGGAACCTCTCATCTTGTACCTCACGCAGCCTCCCTTTAATTGCCATAATTTCATCCATTGGATAAGTGCCCGCCACCGCCCCCTTGCATAACAACCCCGTAATCTATCCTCCAAATAGTTAGCAAGCCCATATTTTAAAGAATTGATACGTTTCCCTTCCTTTACGTAATATTGTTTAATCCGTTCTTTAGCCACACCATCCCACCACATCACCACATCCTCTACCCCATTTATCTCTGCACGTAACCCATCCCACAGCGTTGCAAATCCCTCTATCCCCTCCTCATCACCTAACACACTTGTATTTAATTTCCAATATCCCCTAGATATACCTGCTAGTGACTCCCACGCCACCTCTGCTACTACCGCCCGATGATCCGAATAAGCTACTTCTATTGTACGGAAAAATGTCAACCCAACCCTTTGAGATATATACAGCCTATCCAACCTAGCAGCGTAACCTCGTCTTACAAAAGTGTGCTCTACCTCCCACGCCCCTCCTCCAACCGCATCCCGCAACTGAATATCCCTCAAAAGATCTCGCAAGGCCGCCGACACGTGCCCCGCCCCTTTTGGTTCCACGTCAGCCCTCCTAATAACGCAGTTCCAGTCCCCACCAACGACGGCCACTGCAGGTAAACCACGTAAGAAGAAAACTAGTTCTTCACATACAAAATCCCTTTTTACCCTCACATCATTTTCCGCTGGTGCATACACACTTACAAAAGATACCCTCTGCCCCATCCACCACCCATCCACGCGCAATACTCTTACCCCCCTCCCCCCTCACTTCTTAGCAACACAAACGGGCTTGCCTCCCTGATCAATATACCCACACCACCTTTCAGACGTGCAGATGGCAGAGTCATGACCTGAAACCCCTCCACCTCGAGCACTCTTCCCTCCTTGAAATTGTGTTCTTGCAGGAACACTACATCCACCCTATATTTATACAGAAACATTCGAAACCATTCCTTCTTCACACTATTACACAGTCCATTTACGTTCACAGTCATACACTTAAGGCCTCTTTATAGTTTCCAACCCTTCCTCCTTACTTCATTCATCCCAGGGCCTCCTGCCCCAGAGCCAGCACAAGGCTTCACACCATCAACCCCCCCCCTTTTTTGTGATGCCTCTTATCGTGACTACTTCGACATTGCTCTTCCTTCCTCCCAGACCTCTGCGCCGGCGTCAGGACATCATCTGAGTCTGACGCCGCCGCTCTCTTCCTCGTGATGCCCTCTACATCCATGTTATCTTCTGAGGTTCCCTCACAATGAACCTCAACCTCCACCATGCCTCGTTCCACAGCTCACGGCGACAACTCACTCTTACTAGTTGGCCCGTCAACCCTGCTGTTTTTTATCCTTACATTCCTCTACAGGCAACGCAGTGCCTCTCACCAGCTCAGGAACAACATCCTCTGCAAGCGGCGTCAATGTCCTTAACACTTCCTGAAGCTCTTCCTCTAGAGCCTGCACCTCCTCCTGCACTTGCACTTCTGTACTTTTCCCTTGTGTAGTAACAGATCCTTTTACATCACAGCTTACCTCACACATGCCAGTCTCCTCTTTGGAATCCTCCACCTCTTCACTCCACAAGCGCCCAGGCCCTTGCTTTCGCGCGGGGCTCTCAACAGCTATCACGCTGGTAACTGGTGCTTCACCAGTTTGCGCTGGCGCCCTCCTCAGCTTCACGCACTCTGCCGCCATATGGTCGTACGCCCCACATATTCTGCACGTACATCTCTGTCCGGCATACGATACCATAACTTGCGTCCTGAAGCCCTCCAACACGACGTAAGACGGTATGGGATGTCTCAGAGTCATCTTCAGGGAAAAGGTACCCTCCGGACGTCCCATGTAAGCACCTGCCGTCCACTTGCCCTTTTGTGCCAGATGTACAGTTCCATATGTCTCAAAAACACTCCTTATGTCAGCCTCATCTGCCTCAAATGGGACATTACGTATCTTAACCCACGTAAAGTGGCGAGATACGTCGATCAAACGCACCTTCACAGCTGGAGTAGCGTCAAGACTCACGTCTTGGAATCTCGTCACCAAAGACTCATACACGGACGTGGAATTCAGTTTGACGAAGATTCTATAAGCCCCATTCAGGGCTACACCATACACCTCATCGTCCTGGATTCCATAGGTCTCCCTAATGATTGTTGGGAGTAAGACTTGCACTGAAGAGGGTGAAATCGCCCCACGAAGCAGCTCAATACCAATGGTATTTACGCGCCTCCTCACACTCAGCGCCATGTTGATACAAGGTAGCTAGCCTGAAAACAGCAGAGGGGTGCAGAGCACAACCGCACTCTACCGTGGTCAGGCAGCGAATTATCTAAATTCCACGATATATTGAAACTAAGTGATTTGTGATCGCTTTCCCCAAGCTCATCATAAACCTCAAGATTATTAATTAGTGATTCTTTTAAAATATATTAGACAAGTTGGTTGGGTCATTGGCTTAAGCCGGTGGGAGACTTGGACATGCCTCTCATGGGCCAGTAGGCCTGCTGCAATGTTTCTTATGTTAAGTTCACGAGTGAGCCCAGGTAGATGTGAGTTAGACCTACCTAACATGGGTTAATAGGCCTGCTGCAGTGCCTCTCTTACCTTAGGTTCTTATATTCTCTGGTTGAGTAATGGGGTTTAAAGTCTATCGACTACGCTAGAAATCATTACAGCTGCGCCTAACATGTTCACCACCAAACAAGAATACTATTTTAATTTTTAAAATAGGCATTAAAGGAGGTGTATGTCTATCATCATACATACGCTGAGACATGCACCTCTCAGTGTATATATCCTGTATACGTTAGCAAGGCGACGAGTCAGCTCAAGACTCAAACTGCTGAACACCTGGTAAATAATTTAGAGGATAACTGCTGTTACAGAAGACACACTACACAAGACCACGCTGTGAGTGAGAGGTGTGTCCAGGTGACAGCCAGTTGTGGTTCAGTCATGCAGGTGAGGGCAGCAGTATCGTAACTTCCTTCACACACCAAACCCAGTCATGGCACTCGCCAGAGATCCTCTGATTATCCTTTAAATAACTTGGTAATTCTGCAATTTTTTTTTTATTTCTAGAATTTTATTCTCATTTTTAGTAATTTTGGATTTTTCTGTTTCTCATTTCACAAAATGAGCCACACCCGTTCTGTTTGAGTGCTGCTGACATCCATGATGTATGGGGCAGTAGTTCCCCATTACCATGGTTTTAGTAAGTAAGTTTATTCAGGTATACACAAATACAGTTACATAGAATTATCATACATAGCAGCATATGTGTAGAGAACCTGGGATAACCCAAAAAAGTCACAGACTGACTTATTTCCATTGGTGGCAGTCAAAACATCAAAAGTATATAAGGGAACCAAAGACGGACATCAACACTGATGAATTAAACGTGTAACATCTGGACATTTTTATTTATAGACTTTTCACTATCCAGAAACTTCATCAACACAGGGACAGAACTTGAATACTACAGCATTGTCGGTGTTATATACCATTGTTACATTACATTACCTGAACCCATTAGTCATGGAAGATTACAATTATGACTTCTATAAGTTTAAACTTGACATGGTGTGGCTGCCCTGACCCAGATACTTCACAAGGTCACAGTATAGGACATGGTGTGGCTGCCCTGACCCAGATACTTCACAAGGTCACAGTATAGGACATGGTGTGGCTGCCCTGACCCAGATACTTCACAAGGTCACAGTATAGAACAGTTTCATTTAGGCCACCAGTAAGAAACATCATAAACACACATGACAGCATTAAGTCGTGTAAATCCACAAGAGATAAGCTACATATTTACAAGTGATAAGAACGTGTGGATGTGCTACTTCTGGAGTATAATCAATAAATTGACATATGAATTCAGTTTAGAAGTTTGTAATTGTTCTATTTGCCATAGTAATCGCAAGTGTTACGAGGCACGTAAGATCTTCTAATGTGTTCATTTTTACCACTATAATCTACCTCGTCCATAATTATAATCTCAGCTCTTCTCTTTCGTAATGTAAAGTCTAGGATCTTTATGGACAAGGTAATTATAATGGAAAAAATAAACTTGTTTTTAGAAGACAAGGGAATTTAAGTGCTCCTTAAATCTGTATAAAAAAATACAGCCTGGGGAATCACAGGCAATGTTTCCATAGCTCTAATTCCTTGGATTAAGAACCCTTCATCAGTGGAGATAATTTGGCACACCTGTGGGCCATCAAGGATTGATCAGGCGTTCACCCATCTAACTACTGACCAGTTGCTATATACACACCGTGCAAACCTGAAGTTAACTGAGGCTTCAGCTTAGCAAGACTTAATAAAGCTTAGCAAGACTTAATAAAGCTTAGCAAGACTTAATAAAGCTTAGCAAGACTTAATAAAGCTTAGCAAGACTTAATAAAGCTTAGCAAGACTTAATAAAGCTTAGCAAGACTTAATAAAGCTTAGCAAGACTTAATAAAGCTTAGCAAGACTTAATAAAGCTTAGCAAGACTTAATAAAGCTTAGCAAGACTTAATAAAGCTTAGCAAGACTTAATAAAGCTTAGCAAGACTTAATAAAGCTTAGCAAGACTTAATAAAGCTCAATTCTGAACCAAACTTGGAATAAGTCTTGCTGTGCAATAAATGACTTACCAGAATTGTTGCCTTTCACCTGGTATGTTCAGCTAGTAGTAAGTAGGTACCTGGTTATTATTGCTGTGGGTCACAGCTTGAGAGAATTGAAGAACCCTAGTGGAAACAAGCTTGTCTGATAACATACTTTTATTGGATTATCCCGGGTTTACTACCCTCCAGGTTCATAATCCCGGATTTACTACCCTCCAGGTTCATAATCCCGGATTTACTACCCTCCAGGTTCATAATCCCGGGTTTACTACCCTCCAGGTTCATAATCCCGGGTTTACTACCCTCCAGGTTCATAATCCCGGGTTTACTACCCTCCAGGTTCATAATCCCGGGTTTACTACCCTCCAGGTTCATAATCCCGGGTTTACTACCCTCCAGGTTCATAATCCCGGGTTTACTACCCTCCAGGTTCATAATCCCAACAAAACTGCATCACAGATGAAAACAATTTGAACACTCGGAAAAAATTCCACGGAAGGCAGTAAATGGATCCCATCTTTTAGTGGGCCGAAGAGATGCTGGGAAATTTTCTGATTACAATAGTCTTGCATGGTAATATACTTAAATTTACCTAAAATATATTAACTAATATAGTTCTTAAAGGAGTGGACCGGTAAGCCAGCGGAAGGCCTCGGTCAGATGACCAAAATTTCCAGCTGTGGGTCATCATATAACTAAGACCCGCGTCAGGAAACACTTGTCCTGTTTCCTGACAACCCCCCCCCCCCAAACTTCACATATTCTGACTCGAAATCGTAATAACACGATTGAAAACCCACCATGGTGTGGGTGGGGTTAGAATCCCTGGTTTATGCCCTAGCCTGAAGTTTTAGAACTCTTACCATGGGTTGTGTATTGTTCAGACCATACCCGCACCCTGGTTTTTTTTAACTTATCCTGAAGTATTAATTGACTGGTATGCATCTTCTCCCCCTCCCCCCCAGAAAAAAAAAATTGGAATATGCCCCCCCCCCCAAAAAAAAAAGTAATGTGTGGATAGTTTGTACGAACTGAAAAACTGCTCATAATGGTCTGTATAGCCAGGTACTTTATATAAAGTTCCTTAACCAATTGTAAATTATACTTAGGAAGTAGTTTGATATATTAACCAAGAATCGTCCTTCATTTTTTTTTATGCAGTAATACCGCTCGAGGGAGGTTCCTTGATGTTGGTGAGGGACTCTTGATCTAGGGAATTATATCTGTGCTTCAGTTCCCTGAATTAAACCTGCATACCTTCCACTGTACAACCCTACGGGTTTAGCGCTTCCCCTTAACTATAATAATTAAGCATTAATATGATGCAAAGACACTCTTGGAGACGAGCACCAGGAGCATATCTCTGCTTCTACAGCTACGGATAAACCATTAAAACAAGTAATTATCAGATTTAGGGACACTCAAGGTGACGTTACTGACGTCAGAATATCACTGAAGATAAAATTTGTTTGATATATGTCAGGAAACAAGACAGGTGTTTCCTGTCGCAGGTCTTGCTTATATGATGACCCACAGCTGGAGCTTTAGGTCATTTGTCCGAGGCCTTCCCCTGGCTTACCCCTTCCACTACTTTAAAAATCACAGCTATGATTATAACCATCAGAATATATTAAAACATTGGCCAACAAGTTTCTTAAGTTACCCCTGGAAGGTCACGTGATGGCTGCCTGGCTCCTCCCATTACATTGTTATTATTCAATATTCCCAGCATCCTGGTGATATACCAGCACTGGTATACCTTCCCTGGCGCCACACACTCCACTGGAGAGAAACCCAGAGTGTAAAGAGTCATAGTTTGAGTGTAAGATGAGTGAGAGGTGAGAGTGGGTGGAGCCAGAGGAGGGGCATCACACGTGTTTACACTGACATCTGAACACACTCAACACACCTCACTCGCTCAACACACTCATCTAGACACCTGAGACTCGTCCAAACACCCGAGACTCGTCCAAACACCCGAGACTCACTGAAACACCTGACACACTCTTCCCAAACACTTGACTCACTCGCACACACTTATTCAGTAAGGCTAGTCGAGGCACTCTCCATGACACTTCCATACACACTCTACTCACTAAGTACCTTCCTTACATACTTGGTGGTACACTCAGGAGCTACAACACAGTACAATGGTACACTGGAACTGGTACACCTGGTAAGTACAAACTTGTTCTCTTAACCTCAATGACCCAAATA
This sequence comes from Cherax quadricarinatus, assembly GCF_038502225.1. Lineage (NCBI taxonomy): Eukaryota > Metazoa > Arthropoda > Malacostraca > Decapoda > Parastacidae > Cherax > Cherax quadricarinatus. The sequence continues at coordinate 4,037,646 of NC_091292.1, forward strand.
TCTTCTATGAAGCTTCCCATTAATGTCTTAATTCTGTAATGATTTATAAATTGTAACTCGTTTGCATTTGTAACCTTTGTAAATGTACAAATATTAGAGCATTACTGTGAACGTAAAAATATATTAGACAAGTTAGTGTGGGTGGGTGAGTTAGACCTGCCTAGCATGGGCCAGTAGGCCTGCTAGGCAGGTCTAACTGTTATCTAATGATGTTTACCTGGAGAGTTTTTCGGGGGTCAACGCCCCCGCGGCCCGGTCTGTGACCAGGCCTCCTGGTGGATCAGCCCCTGATCAACCAGGCTGTTGCTGCTGGCTGCACGCAAACCAACGTACGAGCCACAGCCCGGCTGATCAGGAACTGACTTTAGGTGCTTGTCCAGTGCCAGCTTGAAGACTGCCAGGGGTCTGTTGGTAATCCCCCTTATGTGTGCTGGGAGGCAGTTGAACAGTCTCGGGGCCCCTGACACTTATTGGGGGAAAAAAACACTTGTGTACAGTTAAACATTTATTAAAGGAAACGTTTTGCCACTAGAGGCTTAATCAGTCCTAGCCCATACTAGGTAGGTCTAACATGCACCCACCTGTTACCTTTAATGTCCTGAACTATACAAGTGTCCTTTTTCCATAGTTTGTCGCTATTACTATACCATTTGCAACCTTATGTTCTTATATTCTCCACAAAGGTAACTAAGCATCCCTCTTAATGTTACCTTTATATTTCCTTATATAATTATATCTAACACTATATTGACTGAACTATATTATTGACTATCACTGCTATGTGGGTTATCATTATACATTTTCTGTAGGAAAATATCAGTTTTTACAATATTTTGTTGTAAAAGTGATGATAAATATAATACATATAACCCTATAAAACCCACTGAACCCAAATTAAAATTATGTAATGTAACTTAACCTTACACTTGGCCAGGTGCATGATGACTATACTAAGTACTATTCTTTGGCTTAATGTGCTGCTTAACTAAAATAAATGCACTTTTTTAGCCAATATCTCTCAAAATAACAATTTCCACTAGAAATACTTATTCTATAGATCATGTAAGTTTTATGTATTTTAAAATATAAACTAATGAACAAGTTCTACCAAGTGGTAGCTTTGAACTAATGTTTCCTCAACTCATGACCAGCTTTCTGTTTTCTGTTAATATCATGGCTTGGTTGGTAGTATCCTCAGTTGACACACTGAGGACCTGAGATCAAACCTCAACACAAGTGAAATGTTGGTATTTTCCCTTGCACCTGCTGTCCTTCTCCAGTATTAAGCTTGGATTTTACGTTAAGAAATTTCAGTATTCACCAGCTAAACTTTTTTACACGAATATCCTGTTTCTTGCATAACTAGTAGCCACAGCAGGGATAGAATTATGATCCTAAGTTAAAAAAGGTATACAGTTAATACTCACTTTGCATCAAATGTGTATTTTGGACTAAACTATTTTTGTGCATGATTTCTCATCCACTTTTTTCTAGTTTTAATAAAGCTTTAGTTAAAACTTAAAATATTCACTCTAGCTAATACTTTTTTATACTGAAACTGAGTATTAATTTTATCAGTATATGTATATATCTTCTATTTCTGGTTTATAAATGCAACATTTTTTTTTTTTTTGTTAGCAATATACAGTATTTCAAAATTTTTCAGATGTACCGTCATGGCGACCGTGCCCCAATCAACCTCTATGCTAATGATCCCCATAAGGATCCTTCCCTATGGCCCAATGGATTGAGTCAGTTGACTGAGGTATGAATCCTTCACAAGTTTCACTTTGTCTTGTTATAGCAACTAATTGTGGAGTGCATAAGGTGAGAACACAAAAAATCTAAGTTTGGAAGTCTTGCCAAAAAAGTGAAATTCCGAACTATCTAGTAGCATGTTAGTAGATGGTAATTGCCTATTGCAAAACTGTACTACCCACCAGCCTTGTGGATGCACATGTGTAAAATGTATAGATTACATACATAAATGTACACACCAGACTGTTAAACTGCTTCCCAGCATACATAAGGGGGATTACCAATAGACCCCTGGCTGTCTTCAAGTAGGCACTGGACAGGCGCCTAAAGTCAGTACGTACCTGGAGACCTGGAGTTTACCTGGAGAGAGTTCCGGGGGTCAACGCCCCCGCGGCCCGGTCTGAGACCAGGCCTCCTGGTGGATCAGAGCCTGATCAACCAGGCTGTTGCTGCTGGCTGCATGCAAACCAACATACGAGCCACAGCCCGGCTGATCCGGAACTGACTTTAGGTGCTTGTCCAGTGCCAGCTTGAAGACTGCCAGGGGTCTGTTGGTAATCCCCCTTATGTGTGCTGGGAGGCAGTTGAACAGTCTCGGGCCCCTGACACTTATTGTATGGTCTCTTAACGTGCTAGTGACACCCCTGCTTTTCATTGGGGGGATGGTGCATCGTCTGCCAAGTCTTTTGCTTTCGTAGTGGGTGATTTTCGTGTGCAAGTTCGGTACTAGTCCCTCTAGGATTTTCCAGGTGTATATAATCATGTATCTCTCCCTCCTGCGTTCCAGGGAATACAGGTTTAGGAACCTCAAGCGCTCCCAATAATTGAGGTGTTTTATCTCCGTTATGCGCGCCGTGAAAGTTCTCTGTACATTTTCTAGGTCGGCAATTTCACCTGCCTTGAAAGGTGCTGTTAGTGTGCAGCAATATTCCAGCCTAGATAGAACAAGTGACCTGAAGAGTGTCATCATGGGCTTGGCCTCCCTAGTTTTGAAGGTTCTCATTATCCATCCTGTCATTTTTCTAGCAGATGCGATTGATACAATGTTATGGTCCTTGAAGGTGAGATCCTCCGACATGATCACTCCCAGGTCTTTGACGTTGGTGTTTCGCTCTATTTTGTGGCCAGAATTTGTTTTGTACTCTGATGAAGATTTAATTTCCTCATGTTTACCATATCTGAGTAATTGAAATTTCTCATCGTTGAACTTCATATTGTTTTCTGCAGCCCACTGAAAGATTTGGTTGATGTCTGCCTGGAGCTTTGCAGTGTCTGCAATGGAAGACAGTCATGCAGATTCGGGTGTCATCTGCAAAGGAAGACACGGTGCTGTGGCTGACATCCTTGTCTATGTCGGATATAAGGATGAGGAACAAGATGGGAGCGAGTACTGTGCCTTGTGGAACAGAGCTTTTCACCGTAGCTGCCTCGGACTTTACTCTGTTGACGACTACTCTGTGTTCTGTTAGTGAGGAAATTATAGATCCATCGACCGACTTTTCCTGTTATTCCTTTAGCACGCATTTTGTGCGCTATTACACCATGGTCACACTTGTCGAAGGCTTTTGCAAAGTCTGTATATATTACATCTGCATTCTTTTTGTCTTCTAGTGCATTTAGGACCTTGTCGTAGTGGTCCAATAGTTGAGACAGACAGGAGCGACCTGTTCTAAACCCATGTTGCCCTGGGTTGTGTAACTGATGGGTTTCTAGATGCGTGGTGATCTTGCTTCTTAGGACCCTTTCAAAGATTTTTATGATATGGGATGTTAGTGCTATCGGTCTGTAGTTCTTTGCTGTTGCTTTACTGCCCCCTTTGTGGAGTGGGGCTATGTCTGTTGTTTTTAGTAACTGTGGGACGACCCCCGTGTCCATGCTCCCTCTCCATAGGATGGAAAAGGCTCGTGATAGGGGCTTTTTGCAGTTCTTGATGAACACAGTTCCATGAGTCTGGCCCTGGGGCAGAGTGCATGGGCATGTCATTTATCGCCTGTTCGAAGTCATTTGGCGTCAGGATAACATCGGATAGGCTTGTGTTAATCAAATTTTGTGGCTCTCTCATAAAAAATTCATTTTGATCTTCGACTCTCAGTCTGGTTAGCGGTTTGCTAAAAACTGAGTCATATTGGGACTTGAGTAGCTCACTCATTTCCTTGTTGTCATCTGTGTAGGACCCATCTTGTTTAAGTAGGGGCCCAATACTGGACGTTCTCGATTTTGATTTGGCATAGGAGAAGAAATACTTTGGGTTTCTTTCGATTTCATTTATGGCTTTTAGTTCTTCCCGCGATTCCTGACTCCTAAAGGATTCTTTTAGCTTAAGTTCGATGCTTGCTATTTCTCTGACCAGTGTCTCCCTACGCATTTCAGATATATTGACCTCTTTTAGCCGCTCTGTTATTCTTTTCCGTCGCCTGTAAAGGGAGCGCCTGTCTCTTTCTGTTTTACATCTACTCCTCCTTTTTCTTAGAGGAATAAGCCTTGTGCATACATCGAGTGCTACCGAGTTAATCTGTTCTAGCCATAAGTTGGGGTCTGTGTTGCTTAGTATATCTTCCCAGCTTATATCGGTTAGAACTTGGTTTACTTGGTCCCACTTTATGTTTTTGTTATTGAAGTTGAATTTGGTGAATGCTCCCTCGTGACTAATCTCATTATGTCGGTCTGGGGCTCCGCGCATACATGACTGAACCTCAATTATGTTGTGATCTGAGTATATTGTTTTTGATATGGTGATATTTCTTATCAGATCATCATTGTTAGTGAAGATGAGGTCTAGTGTATTCTCCAGTCTAGTAGGCTCTATTATTTGCTGGTTTAAATTGAATTTTGTGCAGAGATTTAAAAGCTCGCGTGAGTGTGAGTTTTCATCAGCCGGGCTATGGTTCATACGTCAGTTAGCATGCAACCAGCAGCAACAGCCTGGTTGATCAGACCCTGATCCACCATGAGACCTGGTCTCAGACTGGGCCGTGGGGGCGTTGACCCCCCCGAAAACACACTCCAGGTATACTTCAGGTATACCAGGTTGTAAATTAAGATAGCAACCACTCAAGGCGGTGCTACCCTCCAGTCTTAAGTGTGCAAAACACACACACTCGCACTTTGTAGTAGCTTGGTAGACAGTGAACCACCTTGGAAGGTACAGTGTCACCCTCCTGTCATGCGAGTGTGAAACATGAAGTCATGTAGTAAGGTGGTAGACAACTACTCGGGGAGGTACTACAATTATGCCAGGCAGTAGCCTAGTAGATAGTAGCCATCCAGGAACACACTAATCTGTCATGTGAGTGCAAAACAAAAGAAGCCTAATTAAATGTTTTACATGATTGCTAGTCTTTGTTTTTTCCCTCATGAATTAGTAAAATCTTAAGCTAGTCCTGATCAGTACCTATATTTGGTATACACTTGTCTTTACTCTCCACTGGGCTTTCAATAGTTCTTGTTCCAGTTGTAGAGATAATCATTCTATTTTGATGCAAGACCAGTTTGCAAAGGTAGTGACTAACAAAAGAAGGCACAATACCATGACTGGAGCAATAAACAAATAACCCACACATAGAAGAGGACCTTACGACGGCATTTCGGTCCAAGTTGGACCATTTACAAAGTCACACTAATGAAAAGGAGAGGGAGAAGGGTATAGTATCTAGGCAGGAGGTGGTGGTAGTAGTAGTAGTAGTAGTGGAGGTAGAAGGTAGTAGTAATAGTGAGGGAAGTAGCGAGGAGGAGCCAGCCAAATACTAAGAAAGAGCAGCACTGCAAGGGATCTAGGTGCCCACAGAGGGTAAGAGCCAGAACACAGAGGGGGGGGGGAATAAATAAAGAAGGAACAAATACACGAGGCAGAAGAAAGACAACCCAAATAAGAAAAAGAAAAGGACGAGGGAAAAGAAGAAAAAGGAGGAATCGGGTTGTCACGGGTGTTCTGAAGTTTGGAGCATTTTACAATGTAGTGGGAAAGGAAGGCATCTACAGAGACGAAGCCAGGACTAAGATTCATGCAAGGAAAGTCGTGTATTAGAGAGGCGACTGTTGAAGTTGGAAGTAGGGAAGAGTTTTACTACTGCTAACTACTACTAACTACTACTAAGTACTACTAACTACTACTATTACTAACTACTAACTACTACCACCACTACCAGCCTATACATACCCCTCGCTCTCTCCTTTTCATTAGTGTGACTTTGTAAATGGTCCAATTCAGACCAAAACGTCATCGTGAGCTCCTCTTTTCTATGTGCGGGTTATTTGTGTAAGGGTAGTGACCCCTGGAACCATTTGTTTGTGCTGCTGTATACAGTGGTTGCCCCATTAAGCAATTACAGTACAGACTTGGATAGTTTAAACCTTTCTACTTGGTGTTATACAGTGGACTCCCGGTTATTGGCCGTAATCCGTTCCAGAAGGTCGGCCGATGACTGAATTAATATTTCCCATAAGAATTAATGGAAATACAATTAATCCGTTCCAAACAAAAATATTCACAAAAAAATAATTTTTTTAACAATTATGTAAGTACAGTGGACCCCCGGTTAACGATATTTTTTCATTCCAGAAGTATGTTCAGGTGCCAGTACTGACCAAATTTGTTCCCATAAGGAATATTGTGAAGTAGATTAGTCCATTTCAGACCCCCAAACATACACGTACAAACGCACTTACATAAATACACTTATATAATTGGTCGCATTGGGAGGTGATCGTTAAGCGGGGGTCCACTGGACTGTATTACATACCTTTATTGAAGGCTAATGGTGGTTTCTGGAAGATAGGGAGGAGGAAAGAGGGAGGAGTTAGTGTTTGGAAGGGGAATCCCCTTCCATAAAGACTTTAGGTAGCAAAGCCTTCTCTGGGCTTACTTCCCTTCTGTCTTTTATTGCCACTAGGACCAGCTTGAGTCACTGAACCCGTGTCTCTCAAAATAACTGTCCAGAGTGCTCTGTTTCTGGCATCTCTTTAAGATTATCCTGAAGTGGGAACATAGTTTTCAGCTGCACATTTGTCAGAACTTGCAGCCTCACCATACCTTACATCACTGTGTATGCTACTACGCATCTTAAATCCATCAAACCATCCTTTGCTGGCCCTAAATTCACAAACTTGAACACTTATTCCAGGCATTTTCTTTGCAAGATCCTTGTGCAACTGCTTTGCTTTCTCACAAATGATCAACTCCACAACACTGTCTCCCACTAATTCTTTTTCCTTAGTCCACAATAATAACTTTTCCATCTCTTCCATTATTGGTGGCCTTTGTTTAGTTAGACAAGTTACTCCTTTTGCAACATTAGCATCTTTGATTTGTTCTTTCTTTGCCAGGATGGATGTAATTGTTGATTTATTCTTGCTGTACATCCTGGCAAGTTCCATCACCTTCATAACACTCTCAAATTATTCTATCACTTCATGTTTAAATTCCATGGTGTCTCTCACTTTCTTTACCACAGGAACTTTACTAGGAACTTTCTTTGGAGCCATCTTTACTTATTTCACGGTTGCACTGGAAGAAAAGCCACTAAAAACAATGGTAAATAAGCAAAATGTTTGGATGTATGAGCAGAAGCTTCCTCAGCCACCGATAGACAAAGCCAAACTGAAGTGCAAGCTACCCCAGCCAGTGGATGGATGCATCCAAAACGGCCGATAACAGAGCGAACGGCTGATAACCGGGCGCCGAAAAACCCGGCGATAACGGAGTTGGCAGATAACCAAACCGGCCGATAACCGGGGGTCCACTGTATTTACGTATATTTTATGGCCATAGTCAACTGAGATTAATATATAAACAAGAATCATAGCAGACTCCAAGGCCCATGAAGGTTAATTTATTTAAGCACAACTTGACTCTTTGAGTTAAAAATTTGTCCAGATGAAAATCTTTCTTTATACAAAAACAGTATGCTTGGTCATCTTATGAGATTACCATAGGCATGCTGTGTTTTTTGTATGTCAAACTTGTAAGTGGGCAGTCATTTGGATGAGGGTTTATGCCAAGCTATTAATATAAACAATTTTTTTGTGCTTGTATGTTGATACTGAATTGTTAATAGAAAAGAAATTCATTTATAACCCCCTTTTTCTCTCTATCTGTCTCTCTGTTTGTCTGTCTCTCTCTCTCTGTGTGTCTGTCTGTCTGTCTCTGTTTGTCTCTGTCTCTGTTTGTCTCTGTCTCTGTTTGTCTCTGTCTCTGTTTGTCTCTGTCTCTGTTTGTCTCTGTCTCTGTTTGTCTCTGTCTCTGTTTGTCTCTGTCTCTGTTTGTCTCTGTCTCTGTTTGTCTCTGTCTCTGTTTGTCTCTGTCTCTGTTTGTCTCTGTCTCTGTTTGTCTCTGTCTCTGTTTGTCTCTGTCTCTGTTTGTCTCTGTCTCTGTTTGTCTCTGTCTCTGTTTGTCTCTGTCTCTGTTTGTCTCTGTCTCTGTTTGTCTCTGTCTCTGTTTGTCTCTGTCTCTGTTTGTCTCTGTCTCTGTTTGTCTCTGTCTCTGTTTGTCTCTGTCTCTGTTTGTCTCTGTCTCTGTTTGTCTCTGTCTCTGTTTGTCTCTGTCTCTGTTTGTCTCTGTCTCTGTTTGTCTCTGTCTCTGTTTGTCTCTGTCTCTGTTTGTCTCTGTCTCTGTTTGTCTCTGTCTCTGTCTGTCTCTGTCTCTGTCTGTCTCTGTTTGTCTCTGTCTCTGTTTGTCTCTGTCTCTGTTTGTCTCTGTCTCTGTTTGTCTCTGTCTCTGTCTCTCATCCATGAATACTATCAGACTACATTTTCTTTTGGAATGTTGTTTTATTTAATAAAAATTTATAAATTTCAGCCCAAATTAGCTGTTCATGGCATAGTTGGCTGCTCAGAAAAATGTTTGCAACATGGTTGACTTTGTCACCAACGAAATGCACATCATGGTTGGCTATTCAACTCACTGGATGAACATTGGTTGCATACAATCCAGGAAAGCAGTTTGTATCCTTCACAGTATTACACGACTTTAAATTTCACATACATTGCTTGCGGTTTTCTTTTCATGCTGAATAGAGAACTAATTTATTTAACTTACATTTTCAGAGAGGAAAAGCTAGACACTATGCTCTTGGCAAGTGGTTGCGCAATAGATACAGAGGGTTTGTCAATGAGAAGTGGATAGCACAGGAGGTTTATGTTCGCAGTACAGATGTAGACCGCACACTCATGTCAGCTGCAGTCAACCTGGCTGCATTTTATAAGCTGAATGATCCAAAGGATTTTTTTGAGAAAGACTTGCCATGGTCACCAGCGCCCATTCACACTGCCCCTTTATCAACTGATCATGTAAGAGCTTATTGTGATATTTTAATTGTAGTTCTTATTTGAAGTGGGTGGGGCCCCATTTGACTACTCATTATAGATTTCAAGTAATAAATGCCAACAAACTAAAAGTTAAAATGCCCATATATCTTTATCCATCAGCCAGGTGTTAATGGAACTTTTTCCTGGGCTCCACCCACAGGATACAGTACTTTGGTTTTTATTTGAAAAGTGCATTTGTATTCAGGGCCTCTTCTGTAGCAAGACTGTCTTTGAAGAAAAAAATAGACCAAAGGTTTAACAAAAAAAGGCACAATACCATGACTGGAACAATACACAAATAACCCACACATAGAAGAGGAGCTTATGATGACATTTCAGTCCAACTTGACCCATTTATAGTTGCTGTCTGGTTGAATCCTCCCTAATACACAACTTTCTTTGTATGAATCTTAGTCCTGGCTTTGTCTCTGTAGATGCCTCCCTTTCCCACTACATTGTAAAATTCTCTAAACTTCAGAACACCCGTGACCTAACCTGATTCCTCCTTTTTCTTCTCCCCTTTCCTCTTTCTCCTCTGGGTTGTCTTTCTTCTGCCTTGTTTTTGTTCCTTCATTATTTATTTTTTATATTTTCCCCCCTCCCCACCCTCTGTGTTCTTGCTCTTACCCTCTGTGGGCACCTAGCTCCCTTGCAGTGCTCCCCTTTCTTAATATTTGACTGGCTCTTCCTTATTTCCTCACTACTTCCTTCCACCTCCACTGCTACTACTACTACCACTACTGCTACTACCACTACTGCTACTACCACTACCACTACCACTTCCTGCCTGTATATACCCTTCCTGCTCTACTTCTCATTAGTGTGACTTTGTAAATGGTCCAAGTCAGACCGAAACGCCATCGTAAGCTCCTCTCTTCTATGTGCGGGTTATTTGTGTAGACCAAAGGTTTGATGAACCTCTCATTAAAGAGGTTAAAATTTCCACATAATTTAGCTATCCTATTAATTTGTGCTTCCTTGTATATATTGTAATTAGTGTTATTTCTTTATTATATTTCACTAATTTATTATAGTTTTTTAAGTGCTTTAGGATGTCAGTATTTTAATTCTTTGAGTGTAATGCTTTCTTCAGTCTCCCCTAATCCTGAGCCATTCCATATTAAATATTCTTTCATTATCAACCCTGTCTCTTTTTGCCCCATAGAGTATTGTGTACATCTTGTATAACTAGTCATCTCCAATGCTGTAAAATCTAGTTCATGCAGTTTGTGTAGTAATGTTGGTTACTTTTTTATAATATTTCTCTACTATGCCATCAGTATTGCACAATTTAACAAATAAGCAAATTCTGCAGCTGTTGGATGTGGATGAAAGCTGTCCAAGAATCACTGAGGAACTTGATAAACAGAATGATCTGCCAGCAGTGAAAAAAGTGATTGATGCAAATAAAGATCTCTTCCATTATGTGAGTCAGATGTCTGGAGACAATATTTCCACTATTGTGTCTGCAGACTACCTCTATGACACACTATATATTGAGGTAAGGATTTTTATCTCTCATTGAGCAAAGGCTGTATGAAAAAACACTAAAGCAGAGTTTATGTATATTTTATAATTATGATTAAGTGTTGACCTGATAAGACTATATTAATTTTAACAGTATGTAATCTCGAATGCCAGCTCATTATTTGTGGATGATGAATTATCTTGCACAATCTCAAGTTCTTGCAAGACAAGAGAGATCAGAGCTGGAAAGTGCAGAGATCATTTTCTGTCTGCATAGAATCGGTAAAACATCTAGACTGCTTGGAGCACATCAAAGCACTTGGAATGTATTTTCTAGAACAGTGGTACTATACTTGATAATGCATATACGGTATGGACATTTGGAAAATCAGAGAAAAATGTTGAACATTAAGCAATAATAGCATTAATATTTTAATTTCTTTGACTATTAATTTTATGGTAGGGGGTGTTAAGTGAAAATTAATTAAAAATTAAGTCTTAAAATATGATGGTAATTTAAAAATGGACTGGACATTATATGAAAGTTAAATATACTTCTTGCACAGTTTAAGAAGTCTTTAGCAAGCTATATTGCCGAGTCTAAAAAAAATAAACCATACCACGGGTTCAAATCTCGCCCGTGGTATGGTTTGTTTGCAATTGTCATTACGATTTCGTGAGTCTGTAAAAAATAGTTTGATTATATGGAATTTATGAAGAAAGTAGGGTAAGTTGTGCTGAAGTTTTTGTATTTCAGCTATGAGTAAGGTAGCATTAGGGAAGATACACAGTAGGCTGTTAAGGTCTATAATGTATCAGTAGGCTGTACCAGGTAGTGTATTTTAAGACAATACATTGCTGAGCCATTTGTAAAAAGAGCATTAAGTTGAACTGTTAGGTACTTGCTCACACATTAAAAAAATGAGCCATTTTTATATAGGAAACAAGAAAATGCTTTTGTTTCACTATTATGTTGTTCACAAAAAAAAAAACAGTAAATCTGCCAAGGTCATGCAGTGCCTGGGGAATGCTAGTCAGTTGGGTTTGATTCAGGGAAAGGAAGGGTGGCTCTATATCCCTATATTAACAGCTCTTCACAAGCAACAATGTTTATGAAGAGCTCTTAACAAGCATCAGTGTTGCACCCCTTCAAGAGTTTCCTCTGGCTGCATTTTTAATATGCTGTACAATATTTCCATGTTTGCATAATATGGATCATATTTGTTGTATTTTAAGTCTCCTTATTCTTTTTTTATATATTTTCCTACCTAATATACAGTATTTTTCAGTCTCTCTACAACCTTACATTACCCAACTGGACTCATGGTGTTCTTCATCACTTGAAGTTAGTCTCTGACTTTAGTTTCCAGATTGTTGCCATGTCAAAAGAATTAAAACGTCTAAGAGCAAGTAAGTAATGTTATTTTTATTGTGCCTGTAATATATATATATATATATATATATATATATATATATATATATATATATATATATATATATATATATATATATATATATATATATATATATATATATATATATATATATATATATATATATTTATATATTTATATATATATATATATATATATATATATATTTATATATTTATATATATATATATATATATATATATATATTTATATATTTATATATATATATATATATATATATATATATATATATATATATATATATATATATATATATATATATATATATATTTATATATATATATATATATATATATATATTATATATATATATATATATATATATATATATATATATATATATATATATTTATATTTATATATATATATTTATATATATATTTATATATATATATATATATATATATATATATATATATATATATATATATATATATATATATTTATATTTATATTTATATATTTATATTTATATATATATATATTTATATATATATTTATATATATATATTTATATATATATTTATATATATATATATATTTATATTTATATTTATTTATATATATATATATATATATATATATATATATATATATATATATATATATATATATATATATATATATATATATATATATATATATATATATATATATATATATATATGTGTATATTAATTTTTTTTTTAACAAGTCGGCCGTCTCCCACCGAGGCAGGATGACCCAAAAAGAAAAAAAATCCCAAAAAAGAAAATACTTTCATCATTCAACACTTTCACCTCACTCTCACATAATCAGTTTTTACAGAGGTGCTCAGAACACAACAGTTTAGAAGCATATACATATAAAGATACACAACATATCTCTCCAAACTGCTTATATCCCAAAACCCCCTCCTTTAGAGTGCGGGCATTGTACTTCCCATTTCCAGAACTCGAGTCCGGCTATATAAAAATAACCGGTTTCCCTGAATCCCTTCACTAAATATTACCCTGCTCACACTCCAACAGATGGTCAGGTCCCAAATACCATTCGTCTCCATTCACTCCTATTGAACACGCCCGTGCACGCCTGCTGGAAGTCCAAGCCCCTCGCCCACAAAACCTCCCTTACCCCTTCCTTCCAACCTTTTCGAGGACGACCTAGGGAAACTGGTTATTTTTATATAGCCAGACTTTAGTACTGGAAACGGGGGTTTAGGATATTGGCAGTTTGGAGGAATATGTTATAATCTCTATATATGCTTCTAAGCTGTTGTATCTGGGCACCTGTGCAAAGACAGTGATTATGTGAGAGTGAGGTGAAAGTATTGAATGATGATGAAAGTATTTTCTTTTTTTAGAGACTTTTTGGGTCACCCTGCCTTGGTGGGAGACAGCTAACTTGTTGGAAAAAAAAAATTATATGTATATTTTTTTTTTATAATAAAATATCTTTAAACGCACCGGCCATATCCCACCGAGGCAGGGTGGCCCAAAAAGAAAAACTAAAGTTTCTTCATTTACGTTTATTAATATATACAGGAGAAGGGGTTACTAGCCCCTTGCTCCCGGCATTTTAGTCGCCTCTTACAGGTACGTCTTGATACTTCTACTTACACTTAGGTCAGACTACACATGTACATGTTTATTTATACACACTCATCTGAGTTTTCTTAGATTTTATCTTAATGGTTCTTGTTCTTATTGCTTTTCCTTTTATATCCATGGGGAAGTGGAATAAGAATCTTTCCTCCGTAAGCCAAGTGTGTTGTAAAAGTTAACTAAAATGCCGGGAACCATGGGCTAGTAACTCCTTTTCCTGTAATGATTACTAAAAAGAATAAGAAGAAAATTGTCAAAGTTGGATGTCTGAATGTGCGTGGATGTTGTGCAAATGATAAGAGATGATTGTGGATGTTATGAATGAGAAGCTGGATGTCCTGGCTTTAAGTGGAACAAAGCTGAAGGGGGTGGGAGAGTTTCAGTGGAGAGAAATAAATGGGATTAGGTCAGGGGTTTCAAATAGTTAGAGCTAAAGGAGTAGCAATGATGTTGAAGGATAAGCTATGGCAGGAAAAGAGGGAGTGTAAATGTATTAATTAAAGGATTATGTGGAGTAAAATAAAGGTTGGATGTGAAATGTGGGTTATAGTAAGCGTGTATGCACCTGGAGAAGAGAGAAGTGTAGAGAAGAGAGATTTTGGGAAATGTTGAGTGAATGCATGGGGAGTTTTGAACCAAGTGTGAGAGTACCTGTGGTTGGGGATTTCAATGATAAAGTGGGTGATTATCAAATGGCATACAATACCGACAGGTTGGTAGATAAGACACAGGCAACATTTAGGCAATTTTTATTCCGAAACATTCCGCCTACACAGTAGGCTTCTTCAGTCGAGTACAGAAAGTAGGTGGGAGCAGTAGAGATGTGAAGACTATGTAATTAGTCCAACACCCTTGAAGTCGTAGATTTGAGGTTATCAGTCCCTCAGCCTCTCCAGCGAGTTAAACAAGTTAAGAAAGCAGAATAGGGGAGTTAGTAGATGGGGAGATGGAGGTATTGGGTAGATGGCGGGAATATTTCGAGGAACTTTTAAATGTTGACGAAGAAAGAAAGGCGGTAATTTCATTCATTGGCCAGGGAGGTATATCATCTTTTAGGAGTGAAGAAGAGCAGGATGTGAGTGGGGAGGTGTGTGAGGCATTACATAGAATGAAAGGGGGTAAAGTAGCTGGAATTGACGGGATCATGACAAATGTTAAAAGCAGGAGGGGATAGTGTTAGTGGTTGGTGTTTTTGTTTAATAAATGTATGAAAGAGGGGAAGGTACCTAGGGATTGGCAGAGAGCATGTATTGTTCCTTTATATAAAGGGAAGGGGGACAAAAGAGATTGTAAAAATTATAGAGGAATAAGTTTACTGAGTATACCAGGAAAAGTGTACAGTAGGGTTATTATTAAAAGAATTAGAGGCAAGACAGAATGTAGGATTGTGGATGAGCAAGGAGGTTTTAGAGTGGGTAGGGGATGTGTAGATAGTGGTTTACATTGAAGCATACATGTATATGTGAACAGTATTTAGATAAAGGTAGGGAAGTTTTCATTGCATTTATGTATTTAGAAAAGGCATATGATAGTGGATAGGGGAGCAATGTGGCAGATGTTACAAGTATATGGAACAGGTGGTAAGTTACTAAATACTGTAAAGAGTTTTTATGAGGATAGTGAGGCTCAGGTTAGGGTGTGTAGAAGAGAGGGAGACTATTTCCCAGTAAAAGTAGGTCTTAGACAGGGATGTGTAATGTCACCATGGTTGTTTAACATATTTATAGATGGGGTTGTAAAAAGTAAATGCTAGGGTGTTCGGGAGAGGGGTGGGATAAAATTATGGGGAATCAAATACAAAATGGGAATTGACAGTTACTTTTTGCTGATGATACTGTGCTTGAGGGAGATTCTAAAGAAATATTGCAAAGGTTAATGGACAATTTTGGGAGTGTGTAAAGGTAGAAAGTTGAAAGTGAATATAGAGAAGAGTAACGTGATGAGGGTATCAAATTATTTAGATAAAGAAAAATTGGATATCAAATTGGAGAGGAGGAGTATGGAAGAAGTGAATGTTTTCAGATATATTTGGGAGTTGACGTGTCAGCAGATGGCTGTATGAAGGATGTTAATCACAGAATTGATGAAGGAAAAAAGGCGAGTGGTGCGTTGAGGTATATGTGGAGACAAAAAAAAATTATCTGTGGAGGCAGAGAGGGGAATGTATGAAAGTATGGTGGTAGCAACTCTCTTATATGGGGGTGAAGCTTGGGTTGTAAATGCTGCAGCAAGGAGACGGTTGGAGGCAGTGGAGATGTCCTGCCTAAGGGCAATGTGTGGTGTAAATATTATGCAGAAAATTCGGAGTGTGGAAATAAGGAAAGGTGTGGAGTTAATAAAAGTATTAGTCAGAGGGCTGAAGAGGGGTTGAGGTGGTTCGTCATTTAGAGAGAATGGGTCAAAGTAGAATGACATGGAGAGCATATAAATCTGTAGGGGAAGGAAGGCAGGGTAGGGGTTGTCCTCAAAAAGGTTGGAGGGAGGGGGTAAAGGAAGTTTTGTGGGCGAGGGGGGCTTGGACTTCCAGCAAGCATGCACGAGCGTGTTAGGAGTGAATGGAGACAAATGGTATTTGGGAATTGACGAGCTGTTGGAGTGTGAGCAGGGTAATATTTAGTGAAGTTGATTCAGGGAAACTGGTTGTTTTTATATAGCCGGATTCGAGTCCTGGAAATGGGAAGTACAATGCCTGCACTTTAAAGGAGGGGTTTGGGATATTGGCATTTTGGAGGGATATGTTGTCTATCTTTATACATATATGCTTCTAAACTGTTGTGTTCTGAGCACCTCTGCAAAAACAGTGATTGTGTGAGTGAGGTGAAAGTGTTGATTGATGATGAAAGTATTTTCTTTTTGGGGATTTTCTTTCTGGGTCACCCTGCTTCGGTGGGAGACTGCCAACTTGTTAAAAAAAAAAAAAAAAAAGTATATATTACTATGTAATAATTATAATACTACTATAATAAGTGAGCTTCAGAATGCAGCAAAACAACAAACGCCGCACTAGGTGGCACAGCGAATACCACAACAACGCTCGCCATCAGTGAAAAGTGTGGAGAAATAGTCGAAAATCAGTGAAAAGAAGTGAAAAATATAAATTGTAGCAGTTAAGTTCAGTGATAAAGTATAGCATTAAGAGTGTAGCAAGTAAGTTTAAGCTTTTAAGCGATAGAAAAAGGACGAAATGAAATGAACTCCTCCAATGTTGGTTTATAGGGCCAATGACATCATACACTGCTCTGCATGTCTTTTTTCCACTTTCAACCTCCGTCAGCATCTCTTCTACAAGGTAAATGCTGTACGTACAACATTTTATTACTTGACATTCTCTGTTTTTATACAATATTTATTTCAGTGTTTTCCTCATGAAACTAGTGCAGTTAGCCTCAGACACTGTTTTCTCTTATAATAACACCTCAGAAGGGGAAGCATGGGAAGATGTTTTCTGAGTGGGAGTGGAAATGGCAGCTACCACTTGTCACACTGACATATTTGTACTCTAGAATGAATAAAATATATCAGGTTTCTGTGTTAATTACTATATTGTTTGTCATATTAGATGAACTGTGAGAGATAAGAGCCGTAAAGTTAATAGTGTCATATTTGTGTTTTGTCCTTTCCAGAGCAGGAATTCCGCTGGAAAGGGTTAATGGCCGTTTAACCCTTAAACGGTCCAAACGTATATATACGTTCACGCGCGTAGCGCCCCAAACGTATATATAAGTTTTCTTTGTCATTCATTCAAAATTGCCACAATAAGCCTGAGTCACCTAGACATGAGAAAATGGGTGTGTGCACTCACTGTGTTCCATATTAAAATAATTGGGGATGCCTGGGTACCATATGCTCTTTTTTCCTTTTAAAAGAAAAGATTTCTTTTTTCCTCAAAAAACTTGGGGCGCTACGCGAGTGAACGTATATATACGTTTGGACCGTTTAAGGGTTAATTAATTTAAATGAGGAAAATTGACTCTGCATACGAGCAGATTGGGTTACGAGCATGGTCACTGAACGGATTAAACTTGTAAGCAGAGGCTCCACTGTATCTAGGTTTGATTCAAGGAAAAAGAATGTAGGTCCAGTTCCTTGAATCAAGAGCCCTTAACCTACATCAGGGCACCCCACCCCTCTCCCTCTTATTAAAGGAGCCCATAACTGTAAAAAATTTTTTTTTTTTTTAAGGTCCAATAATTAAAGAGATTGGTGAGCACATGCAACAAAAGGTACAAGGAAAGCTGTCTCAGCAGAAGATGTATGTGTACTCAGCCCACGACACCACCATAGCAATACTGCTGGTGGGACTTGGGGTGTTCAACAATGTAGCCCCTCCTTATGCAACAACTGTGATAATTGAGTTGCACAAGATTGGTAAAGAACGATTTGTTAAGGTAGGAAAAAAGTACTTTCTTTTATTGATTAACAAACCAGCTATATCCCACTGAGGCAGGGTGACCTAAAAAGAAAAATGGAAGTTTTGATAAACTTGAATATTAAAGTAATTATATAGATGAAGTCAGGAAAAGGTGCACTAAATTGGTGCAGTGAGGAAATTTGATAACCACTTCAATATGTAAGGATCACAAGTATAAATACCTTGCACTTTGCGTAATGCGCTAAAAAAAAAAAGTAACAAAATCAGTGATTTATACCAATTCATTCCCACCTACTATAGCCGCAGTGCCTGTGAAATAGAATGTAATCTTTTTTGAGCCAAGGAAGGAGAGGGTATCTCTTGGACCAAAAGCACTTAATCAAGGCATCATCTTGAAGGGTACAGTCATGATAGTGTTAGACATAATGGTCCATGATGGATACAAATTTCTCCTAAAGTTTCTTCTTTAAGGATGTGGGAAGTTTGTGAGAATTTTCCAGTTAAGATATTGACTTAGTCTTTAGTATTAATAATTTTATTCAGTATGTTTTCTTTGATAAATCCTAAAGCATTAAGTTTTTTTTATTGGAAACTTTAATTTATACTTTACTGCATATTGATGACTAGTTAACTGAGCATTACAAATTAACAGATGTTGCTGAGAAATGACACAAATATAATTGAGCCTCCACATGAGCTGGTTTTGCCTGGCTGCACTGCCTTGTGCCCCCTGGATGACTGGCTTGTTATCACTGGTACCATTATACCCAAGGACTGGGAAAGTGAATGCAAGAGTCTCAAGCATGGAGCCTCTTTCACCATGAGCCAAGCAATGCTAACAGGTTGGTCTCTCAAGTTGAGATCTATTTTTTTTTTTTATACTTGTATAAAAAAGATTTCTAAATATTTGTGATCTGAAAGGTAGTGCAGTTTTTACAAGTGTTCATCCTTTCAAGGAAGAGATTTTTCAGAGAAAGGGCATTATTGGTACAAGTTATACACAAGATTAAAAAAAATATGCCTGCTATTTTAAAATTCAGGCCTCGATGAGACCTGGTCGCAGACCAGGCTGAGGGGGGTGTTGACCCTCGAAACCCTCTCCAGGCATAAATATATGCATCGTGCATTTTCAGGTATAGGATGTATAACTGTTTTGCCCCAGCTGTATCCTCCTCCCTTGTCTGTCATGCCAAGTCACCTGCTTTTTCAGATATGATCCATGGTGTCTCCTGAGACAGAGGCACTTGAAAGCATTACTGTTTATATAGCATTTACTACCCCAGTGCCCTCTCACATCAGCATGTGGCAGCCTTGCCACACAAAGTACATGTTCCTATGTAGAAAGTTTCAACCCTTTAGCTCTCTATCCTGGTATACCTTTTCTGTCTGGTCTAAATGTATTCTATACCTTAAGTGGGGGGGGGGGGGAATCCAGTACATTGGGGATGCAGCCTGTCCCATATAGATGCATTGTTCCTACCAGCTCATTTACAAGTGGTTAGAACGTGTGGTTAAAAAGAAATTTGAACAAGTTTTGGAGACCCAGAATTCTCTCCATTTGGGCTGTTGGTGTGGCTGTTCCACTATGGATCCTTTACTTCATCTACAAGTCTCAAGTTTGTTGGCTCCATTTATCCCCTAAGGAGCTCTTAAAATCATGGATCCCCCCCCCTTTTTTTTTCCATAAATATAACTCAAAATTAATGATAAATTAGCTGCTAGAATCTTGACATGATTGGTCAGCCTTAATAACAGTCTGAATTGGATTGAGAAGAGTATCTTATTGGGAAGGATGGCATTATTTCCTTTTTAAATTCTCAGGTTTTCTAGCAAATTATCTAAATTTTCATAACCACCTCTGGATCCCCTAAAACCTTGGCATGAATCTTTGAGAACCACTCACTGGTCTAGACATGTGCATTCAAAAGGCTTTTACTGAACAGCACCTTACCATTTTTATTTAATTTAAAAAAATATTAGCCTGTCTTGTTCTGTGTCTAGCTATTTTCTCCCACCTTAAGTCCTTGTGGTCTACATTTGCTCTTATATTTTACCATTCCCAAAATCACTGCTTTGTATATATGCTCACTCTTTGATCATTTCCAATCACACTGATGCTACTATTATGTGCACTAGTGGCTTTAAATTGTCGAAGAGTGGGGTGTGCCTCTTCTTTTAATGATTGCATTATGAGGTCAGCTGTCAGCTAGTCGGTATAAGGTCACTTTACGCCACTTAATCAATGTTCTCATCGATATATGGTTGCAAGGGTTGAATATTGGTTCCTGTACTGGCATGTTCATGTTACCCACTCTCCTCAAACAATTCTACCTTTAATATGGATTATCTCTGATTTTTAAGACATTTGATTTGCTACACCAGCTGTGCCCTGCACTTTCCTCCATATTTTACTGTTGTCTTTGCATCACCACCTTTCCTTTCTCCCATTCTCTTGCCATGTAGCACTGAATGTCTTGCACGGGTTTAGTCACTTCCATGATAAACCAAACCCAGCCCATATGTTAATGGCTATTAACATAGCAGTTTTATTTTTTTTAAGATAGCTGTATCCACATTCTGTAGGTGGCATTTTCAAATATTAGTTATTACAGCACTCTTCATTATTGATTTGGGTGAATTGCCATTTATCTTGCTACTTGGTGCTTGCCATTGTTTGTGTTCTCCTGCATTCAAGCTGGGTTACCATATTTGAGTTTCATAATTCAAGTTCTTTACTTTTAGGTCAAATCTTGTTCACTCAATATTTTAATAAAGTGCATATCATTATGTATTAGAATTTCACTCTGGTTTATATTGGCTTTTGTCACATTGTTTATTTATTAAAGTTATTTATTTTTCATAAGGTATCCAGCCTACCTCACTCTTACAATATACTATATATCTAGTTTTCATAAATTTTTTCTCACATTTGCTTTTCAAGTCGTATACTACTGTCAAATTACTTGGCACAGTGCAGATCAGCATTTGCACACATACTAAGTCTACTAAACTAATTTGTAGCCGACTCAGTGGTTTGCTAAAGGGATAGCAGAGCAGCAGGTACTGTGTGTGTGTCACCTTTGAAAACTGCGTAATAGTTGCATATTGGAACATTTGTTTTAGTAACTTGTTTCCAGTGGCAGGATTGATATTTCCCAATAATTGATTCTTGAATAAGTAGACTTCACTATTCATGGTTAAGAGTATAAAGATTTTTTTCCTTTTACTGTCTTAAATTATCATATTTGTGTAGCGAGTGTGTATGTGATCATGTGTGCGCCTATGTGTATGTGTGCACTATTTCCTATCTCCAAAAAACTAGTCCGACTAACAGTTTCCCCAAATACCTTCACAAATGTTACCTTGCTTGCACTCCAACAGCTGGTCAAGTCCCAAGAACCATTTGCTTCCACTTGTTTCCATCTAACATGCTCACACATGCCTGCTGGATGTCCAAACCCCTCACACACAAAACCTTTACACCCTCCCTCTAACACATTCTAGGGTCCCCCCTCCCTGCCTTCCCTCCACTACAGATTTACACACCCTCTGTCTTCCTATTTTGCTCCATCCTCTCTAAATGTCCAAACCACTTTATCAACCCCTCCTCAGTGCACTGGCTAATACTGTTATTAATCCCGACATTACCTCTTAATCTCCAAGCTTCAAATTCTCTGCATAATATTCAGACCACACATTACCCTCTGGCATGACATCTCCACTTCCTCCAGTCTCCTCGCTGCAACATTCACGACTCTTGCTTCACACCCATATAAGAGTGTTGGTACCACTATACTCTCATGTTTGGCAGCAGTAAGCCATTGGTTGCTGCTGTGGTCTACCATAGGGACAGCAGCTACCCCCACCTTTGTGTCCCCTTGGACACTACTCTTTGCCACTCCCCAGCTATAATGCTGGCACCACTGACCGAGTCATCTCATTTCAGATGATTTAGGCCAGGGGTGGGCAAATTGCAGCCCAGCGGGCCGCATGCAACCCTCCAAAGGTTCTTGTGCGGCCTGCCAAGATCAAGTAATATACTCGTGTATATGCAGCTGAATGAACAAAGCTGTTCATTTTCCTCTTTTGAAAACACAAGCTGTAACACTAGCATGATTAAAGTACAGTTCCCAGTTGATGGCTTTAGAAGTTTGCCCACCCCTGATTTAGGCAATGATACAAGAACTTAAATCTCCTCTCCCAAATATAATGACTTTTAAATAGTTTATTAATTTTAAATTGTGTTCTTGTAGATGAGAAATTTCAATATTCTCAAGTTCATTTTGTTATTTCTGCTCAGTCTAAGAAAGTCATTTACACGAGAAAAAATTTCTGGGAATTCAAAATATTCGTATATTAGTATGTGGTTATGGCATCAAATTAGGTTGAAAATAACAAATTACTGTCATAAAAGAATTTGAAATGTTCAGCAAAATAAAGTAGTATTCTTGAAAGGCAGCTAGAGAAGTAGTAGTTAGGTAAACCAAGGATACTGTCTTGCTGGAAAATGTCTAGTAAAGAAGAAAATAACTTAGGATTAGTTGTTAGCTTCCTTCCTTCAGTCTGAAAAATAAAATGTTGACTTTCCTCTGTATATTCTCAGATGTTATTTATCTCTTGCCTAGGTGATGATAGGGGCCTGCGAAGTTCTGATCAATTATGATGCAATATTTAGAAACAAACTTAAGTTACTCTTTCCAGCTGAAAATATTGATAATGTCTTGATTTGGTAGGAAGTGGCATTGGGTAGAACCATGAGGAGGGTGAGCATCAGGTAAGTATAAGCACGTCTACATGTTTCATTTAATTGTATCTTTAGCTACTAACAGTTGTTCCAGTTTGTGTATTACTAAGTACCTTAAGTAGGTCATTTGGTAACTCAGTGGCACTGGAGAAAACAGTATGTATTGATTAGGAATTTTATTTACGTAAAAATTTCTTTCAAAAAAGTAGATTCCTACATCACACCTGCCAGTCCTTATATTCTCTGATTATAAGGTACATCTTTTTGTCAGGCTTTCATCCCATAACAGGAGACCTTGGTAATTTTTCTCGTGTCTTCAGCTGTATTATTTGTACCAGGGTAGCACATATGATTTATTTTGTTCGAGGCATGTTGCTTATATTGTCCAATTTGGTTTTCGCCCACTTTTTTTGGCTGAAATTCTATTCCAGTTATCAGCCGTTATTTCGGAGATCAACCATATTGGACGCGTCCACCCGCTGCTCCACCGCGTTCCAGAGTCAATCTGGCTGTCTGTGGGCGAGTGAGGAAGATTCCGCGCATTCATCCTAACATTTCGCTATAAACCATTGTTTTTATGGTTATTGAGTGCAACTGCAAAATAAACCACCATGGGTCCAAAGAAAGTTCCTAGTGCCAGGCGTTTGGTAAAGAAAGTGAGAAACACGATAGAATTCAAGAGAACTCTTAGCAAAGTACGAAAGTGAAGATGGAAGAGAGGGGAGAATGTGCCTTCTTCAGTGATTCTGTGATGTGTACGTACGATACTAAAGCAGCAGCAGTCG
>NC_091292.1:4061210-4081210 GCF_038502225.1 Cherax quadricarinatus
CATGGGGAATATATAATAGCTAAATTCAAATCCAAGTACCTACAAAAACCTCTCACAGTGATAAACATCTACAGAATTCCACAATCAAACATTAGCCAATTTAGTCAAAACCTAGGAAGCATGATAACTGATGCACGCATGAACAAAAATCACTTACTACTCCCAGGCGACTTCAATATAAATCTCCTGCAAGACCAGGACCCACACGTTACTGAATTCACAAACACAATGAGTAACTGCATGTTGCTACCAACAGTAACAAAACCTACAAGAGTTACAGAGACTAGTGTTTCCCTACTTGACCACATCTGGACCAACACCATATCCCCTTTAAAATCAGGCATAATTACAGATAATACCACAGACCACTACCCTACTTTCCTCATAACTCTTGGTAAAATACCCCAAGACACTACTAAAGTCACCTTCAGACTTCACAATGAGGCAGCCATTAATAACTTCACAACAGCAGTAACAAACATTGACTGGCACACTGAGCTAGAAATCTACAGATATTGACGAATGTTTTAATAATTTTCTAAAAAAGACCCAATACCTTTATAACAAGCACTGCCCTAAAAAACTAAACAGATGACAGCTAAGAGACTGAACAGTCCCTGGCTAACACCCAGCATTCTCAAATCCATAAATACAAAACACCGATATGAAAAACAGTACAGAATGGGTCACATAACCAGAGACCAAACAAAATGTTACTCGTCAATCCTAACCAGCCTGATAAGGGCAAAAAAATTGTATTATGAGAACAGATTATCCAACTTACGAGGTGATATAAAAAAGACCTGGAAGACCCCATCAGAAATTCTGGGAACAAAAAAGATATCACGAAATAGCAAAATAAAATTAGCAAAATCAGATGAACCCCAACTCCCACCAACAGAAACAGCAAACAGACTCAATGATTTCTTCTCCACTATAGGTCAAAACCTTGCCAATAATATCCCAAGCTCAGATACCCCACCAAATGACTACCTCACTGGCAACTACCCGAACACACTGTTCATAGCTCAGACTAACCCATACGAAGTCTCCCTTATTATCAACGCACTGAAAAACAAGGCAGGAGATTTAAATACCTTACCACCCTTTATATACAAAAAAGCGTCACAAGTACTATCACCAATCATTGCAACACTAACAAATCCATTGAATCCTCCACCTTCCCTACAGTTCTCAAAATAGCAAGGGTCACCCCGATTCATAAAGGAGGAGACCAAACAGAGTTGAATAACTATAGGCCAATATCCAATTTACACCCACTCTCAAAAATCTTCGAAAAATTAATTCATAAACGAATCCACTCCTACCTCATCTCCCATAACATTCTCAACCCCTGCCAATTTGGATTCAGGCCTAATAAAAATACTAATGATGCTATTATACACATGCTAGAACATATATACACTGCAATAGAGAAAAAAGTCCCACTGGGGATCTTCATTGACTTGCGTAAAGCTTTTGATACAGTTGACCATGACTTGCTCCACGTAAAATTGTCACACTATGGTATTAGAGGGCACTCCCTCAACTACCTCAAGTCTTACCTCAGCAACAGAAGCCAATATGTGTACGCAAATGGGGCAAGCTCTTCCGCACAACCAATTACAGTTGGTGTCCCAAAGGGAAGTGTCCTTGGCCCTCTTCTCTTTCTCCTATACATAAATGACCTACCAAATGCTTCGCAGTTACTCAAACCCACACTTTTTGCAGATGACACCACATACGTCTTCTCTCACCCGAGCCCAGTCACGCTAGCCAATACTGTAAACACCGAATTACAGAAAATATCTACCTGGATGAGGATTAACAAACTTACACTAAACATTGACAAAACCTACTTCATTCAGTTTGGTAACAGAGCTACAGATGTACCTCTTAACATAACTATAAACGGATCACCTATCACAAAGCTAACAGAGGGAAAATTCTTAGGAATCCACCTCGATAATAGACTCAAATTTCATACACATATACAACAAATTTCTAAGAAAATTTCCAAGACTGTAGGCATACTATCGAAGATACGGTACTATGTTCCAGTCAGCCCTCCTGGCCCTTTCACTCTTATTTACCCCTATCTCACCTATGGAATTTGTGCATGGGGCTCAACAACAACTAACCATCTCAGACCACTAATTACCCAACAAAAGGCTGCAGTTAGAATAACAAATTCTCCCTACAGGCAGCACACCACCAATATTCAAAACACTCGACCTACTCACCATACAAAACATCCATACTTATTACTGCACCTATTACATACATAGAACACTTAACTCTGATATTAACCCTCCCCTCAAACATCTCCTTGCCAACCTCAACAGAACACATGACCATAATACAAGGCACAGATCACTCTTTGATGTTCCTCGTGTCCAACTCACGCTATGCAAAAACTCAATGCACATAAAAGGCCCTAAAATCTGGAATTCATTACCTGTAAATATAAAAGAAACACTACCTGTTTATAAATTCAAGTCTCTTCTCAAAGTTCACTTACTCACTCAAAACCAAATACTGAATAACTGAACCATATAAATTGTATATCCTAAATGTTACTCACAATTATATCACACAAATGTTAAACCTAACTGTTATTTTTTTTAAATACACTACCTAACAGAATACTCCATTCTACTGAATGTACAGCAATGCATGCAACCATAGGACCTGTCTTTGTAATACTCATTTGTATTTTATAGTTATCTGTTTACAATAATGTCTTATCACTGATTTCATCATTGCTTAGTTAATCTTAAGTTAATTTTAAGCCAGCCCATAATGCTATGCATATAAGTGGCTTTGGCATGCTGCTCTTACCTGTATTTTTTGTACCTCTGTTTGTATGCTAAAATTTCTAAATAAATAAACTAAAATGTTAATGGAGGCAGAGAACACATTTTTAAAAACAATTTGTGGTGCAACTGTGATGCAAAGGTAGAAAGCTGAAAGTGAACATAGAAAAAGAGTAAGGTGATGAGGGTATCAAATGATTTAGATCAAGAAAAATTGGATATCAAATTGGGGAGTAGTAATACGGAAGAAGTGAATGTTTTCAGATACAGTGGACCCATGCCGTTCGGCAGCCGCGACTTTCGTGAAATCCGACTTTCGGCAAAATTTAGCTTCGTGGTTGGACTCATGATTCGGCGACCTTCTGGTATGCGTCTGCCAGGCAGCGCGCACACAAAGCCAGTCTCCCACACTATTCACACTCAAGTGTGCCATTGTTTACCAGCATGTGACCATCACCCCACAGGTTCATACAACACATTTCATAATTCATTGTTCTTTGTGCTTGCAACTGCTAAATAAGCCACCATGGGCCCAAAGAAAGCTCTTAGTGCCAGCCCTTTGGTAAAGAAGGCGAGAAACACTATAGAATTCAAGAAAACACTCATAGCAAAGTACTAAAGTAGAGGAAGAGAGCGGAGAATGTGCCTCCTGCATTGATTCAGTGATTCTACAATATGTATGATACTAAAGCAGCAGGTATTGATAAAGATATATAGCTCCAGCCAGCAATAAAGTGTAGAATTAACAGTGTAGCAAGTTAAGCGAGCAAGCGATCGAAAAACAACATGAGAGTAACTCTCCAATGTTGTTGGATGTGTATAGGACCACTGAACATACACCGCCCTGCTAACTTCCACCACCCTAAACCTCTGCCAACATCTTCATCAAACTAATTAAACGAACATCTCCAAGGCAAGTGTAAATGTAAGTGTAAATATAAAAGGACACCAATGGAAATGTGTCACTCTTGAATTTTTTGGGTTATCCTGGGTAATTTACACACATGCTGCTATGTATGATAATCTATGTATGTAACTATTTGTGTATACCTGAATATACTTATTTATAAATTAAAATGTAAATATTTCTTATTTATAAATTACATACATTGTTTAAGTGTGATGGTGGTGGTGGCCAAAACCTCCACCGCCACCGACACGGCTTCTCTCAGTGGCAGCCCTTAAACCCAACAACACTTACACCATTTACTCCTCTCATACATTATGACATTTTATTCATTCTAGAGTATATATCATGTTTCTATTTTATTAATATTGTTTATAATGTCATATTAGATGAATTGTGATAGATAAATAAGCCGTAGAGATATTAGCGTCATATCGAAGCATAATAAACTCGCCTTCCTCTTGCCTCCTACCTACCTCCTATACCAACAAGAATCTATAAAGGTTAAGTGTGATGTTAAATGTTCATTTATCCATTTTATTAGTGGTTTATATCTGTCATTTTTTCTGTATGTAAATCTATATTTAATCTTTAAAAAAATTATTTTTTGTTAATACTTCTGGCTGTCTGAAACGGATTAATTGAGTTTCCATTATTTCTTATGGGGAAAATATTTGCCAATCATGAATTTCGCCAGTCGGCAGACTCTCTGGAATGGATTAATCACAAGCTCGGGAGTCCACTGTACGTATTTGGGAGTTGAAGTGTCGGCGGATGGATTTACGAAGGATGAGGTTAATCATAGAACTGACGAGGGAAAAAAGGCGAGTGGTGCGTCGCGGTATATGTGGAGACAAAAAACGTTACCTATGGAGGCAAAGAAGGAAATGTATTAAAGTATAGTGGTACCAACACTATATGGTTGTGAAGCTTGGGTTGAAAATGCTGCAGCGAGGAGGAGGTTGGAGGCAGTGGAGATGTCCTGTCTAAGGACAATGTGTGGTGTAAATATTATGCAGAAAATTCAGAGTGTGGAAATTAGGAGATGTGGAGATAATAAAAGTATTAGAGGGCTGAAGAGGGGTTGTTGAGGTGGTCTGGTCATTTAGAGAATGGATGAAAGTAGAATGACATGGAGAGCGTTTAAATCTGTAGGGGAAGGAAGGCAGGGTAGGGGTCGCCCTCGAAAAGATTGGAGGGAGGGGATAAAGGAGGTTTTGTGGGCGAGGGGCTTGGACTTCCAGCAAGCGTGTGTGAGCGTGTTAGATAGGAGGTAATTGAGACGAATAGTATTTGGGACCTGATGAGTTGTTGGAGTGTAAGCAGGGTAATGTTTAGTTAAGGGATTCAGGGAAACCGGTTGTTTTTATATAGCCGGACTCGAGTCCTGGAAATGGAAAGTACAATGCCTGCACTTTAAAGGAGGGGTTTGGAATACTGGCAGTTTGGAGGGATATATAGTATCTTCATACGTACACGCTTCTAAACTGTTGTATTCTGAGCACCTCTGCAAAAATGGTGATTATGTGTGAGTGAGGTGAAAGTGTTGAATGATGAGAGTATTTTCTTTTTGGGGGGGATTTTTTTTCTTTTTGGGTCACCCTGCCTCAGCGGGAGGTGGCCGACTCATTGAAAAAAAAAATGAAATTTATTATTCAGTGTACAGGAGGGGCCAAGATGGTTTGGGCATTTAAAGGATGGAGCAGAACGGTATGACCAAGAGGGTATATGAATACTACTAAAGGTAAGAGGTGCCAAAGCATCCATGGGTATCTGCGGTCGGCGGTCTCCCACCGAGGCAGGGCGACCCAAAAAGAAAGAAAAATCCCCAAAAAGAAAATACTTTCATCATCATTCAACACTTTTGCCTCACTCACACAATCACTTTTTGCAGAGGTGCTCAGAATACAACAGTTTAGAAGCATATACGTATAAAGATACACAACATATCCCATACCCCTCCTTTAAAGTGCAGGCATTGTACTTCCCCTTTAGTATATGTAGCAGTAAAAATTTTGGTAACATCCCATCCCTAATAAACACTGGAAGAAGGCGATACGCTTTATCTCAGAAAGGGGTTTTATGGGTGCTAGATAGACTTGAGAATTCAGCAAGTATGGGCAAGAGTGGAGAGAAGTGGTTGGAAGGATTTTACTCCAATGAACAAGGTTAACACTTAGAAATTCAGGGAACTGGTTAGCCAAACTCCTGAAAGTAAGAAATAAAGTGCCTGCACAGTGAGTGGTTATGTTAATTCACAGGTCATTAGGATTTATTTTACACACCTAGCAAGATAATTATGGAATAACAGTCTTCCCCAGTCATCTTACCTTGGAAAAGTAGGTTGTGAAAAAATAGGCATACTCGTGTTGAATAAACAAAATGAGGAAGGGTATGTTAAAAATTATTTAAAAAATTCCAAGTTGCAACAATAAGACTTAAAAACTTGCTAATTATAATTTTGTATAGCATATTTTTACAAACACTGCCCTTAATTAATAGCCAGTATACTTACGCAGCAATAAACATTGCAGTGGTGCCAACAAGCTGCAGTTTATCTCTCTTGACCGACATATGGGAGAGAAAGCGGTCTATGTAAGAGACTGCCAAGTATAAGGTTTCTGTGTGAAGGCTGTATTCTTCTGCTACTTCCACAAGCCAGTCAACAAGAATCCATCTCATACTTGCTGTTATATCCGTCTGCTTTGACATGTAGTTTGCACGTGGTTTATGACATACCTGGTTGAAATTCAAGTTCATAAAGCTATATGCATTTTATTTTAGAATGAAGATTCTAATTAACAGCTACATAATGACAAGTAACTTTCTTAACAGGCAAAGTAAATTTAAAAAGAAAAGTTATAGGCTTAGCCTTAAATAAAAATATAGGTAAGGGGAAGAGTAAATAGGGCAAAGTGACCGAGCGGTAAAAATCGTGCTTGCCTACGGCAGAATACTTTTCTCTGGGGCATCCAGGACAACCCACTACAGTATGCATCTCCTTAAATACAGACTTTAAATTTAGTGCCACTATTACTACAACTGCACATCTACCTTCTGTACTAGTACATTTACTTTTATAACCTTGTTTCAGGATAATACAAAAACTTAAATTTTCTATCAACCCTTCATAACAAGGCACATTTAAAATACAGTGGTACCTCAGGATACGAGCAGCTCAAAATTTGAACAATTATGCAAGTGCTTTTGTAAGTGTATTTTTGGGGTCTGAAACAGATTTATCTAATTTACATTATTCCTTATGGGAACAAATTTGTTTGGTATCGGCACTCGAACAGCCTTCTGGAACGAATTAAGTTCGTATCCCAAGGTATCACTATATGAATTAGGAATTTTGAGTGAAAAATGCTAGGGACTGACATACTCAAGAACAGTATGCATGTAAATACATAAATATTTACACATTAAACGTTACCTCTGCTTCCTTAAGGTACTGATAAATATCGGCAGCATACTCTGGAACATCATAAATATCATCGTTTCTACTCTGAAGGACCTCTTCTCTAGGAGTTTGTTCCACTACCATAAGATCATCATCACAAATGCTCATTTCCATCACATCAGAAGACCCACTTGAGTCTATGTCTGAAGATCTGTAAAGAGATAAAAATTAGAAAGTTCATCTTATTTAAGCCTATTTTCATTTTATGTCATAACTTAAGAAAGC
This sequence comes from Cherax quadricarinatus, assembly GCF_038502225.1. Classification (NCBI taxonomy): domain Eukaryota; kingdom Metazoa; phylum Arthropoda; class Malacostraca; order Decapoda; family Parastacidae; genus Cherax; species Cherax quadricarinatus. Next base: position 4,068,622 of record NC_091292.1, read on the forward strand.
ACTACTTACTTTTGTAATGCTATTATAGATGGGTCAATGTCTTGAATACTATCAGATTGTTTTTCTCGAGGTTTACTTGACCTTTCTTTTAATGGTAAAGATATTGAAGTACTGCTTGCATTAATTAAGCTGCTGGTACCGGAGGACCCCAGGGATATATATGATGGTTCATCTTCATGGATTGTGAAAGAAGGTTGACTTGAAAATGATCTCTTGTTAGGACATGCATTTTCATCTTGTTGCGGAACTCCAGTTTCATAGCTGATTCCCTGCAAAGGAAAAATTGAAGTTGTAATTACAGTACAGTACCTTTATTTCATACCCTAAAGTTAATACCTAATTTAACTGGCTTCATGTAATTTATCATGGAATACTAAATGCCATTCCATCACTCCCTTCTGCCTTTTGAAAGTTCAACAAATTGTCTGTGGTGACCTGTACTTAAATCTGTGAAGAAGTGTCTTGTTTGCTCCCGTGGACTGAACCAAGATGCCCTCCATCGAGCAACTTTACCAGCAACTTAAGGAAGAATTGAGGGCAGCTAAGATGAAGATACGGCGATTGACCGAGGAAAACAAGAGGATTCGTAGTAGTCCTCCTGTTTCGAGTCCTCAGGTCAAGAAGGGATCGTGGCCAGTGGCTGGACAGCAGGGGACGACGAAGTTGACGATCAAGAAGACGAATGGAAAGCCAGAAACGATGAAGAAAGACTGCTGTGGAAACTCCTGTGGAAACCTCCAACGCATTCTCGGTGCTACCCGACGAATGTGAGTCGACTACTGGGATCGTCACGACGAACGACAAGGAAGGTAAGAATATTGTTGTTGTTGGGGATAGCCAGGTTAAGATACATGGATAGGGCATTCTGCTTGAAGGACAGGAGTAGGAGACAAAGGGTATGCTTTCCTGGGGCTGGGATGGAGGACATTGTTAGCCGGCTTGACAACATCATGAACGGTAATGGGATCAATCCTATTATTTGCCTCAGTGCTGGAGGCAATGATGTAGGCAAGCGTAGAAGTGGGGATTTAGTTAGAAAGTTCAGGACAGCTATAGACATAATTAGGAAGAAGGGGGGGCGCCCTGTTATATGTGGCATTTTGCCAAGAAGAGGTGTTGGTAATGAATGGTTGTCCAGAGCAATTGGTATTAATTGTTGGCTGGATAAACACTAAGGATAATGCAGTACCATTCATTGACAATTGGGACATCTTCTATGGCCGAAATGACATGTATGCCAGGGATGGGGTTCACTTATCCAGGGCAGGTATGGGTTTTCTTGCTAACTCAGCTGAGGGGGTTGTTAGGACTTTAAACTAGGATTAGTTAGAGGTATGGGTTTAAAAATGATTAATAATGAGTATGGATATATTGACTTATGCTCTGATATTAAGAATCTTAATAGTAACTGTCATGGAGTAACTCTGGGTAATGATAATTTCAGAAATTGTGTAAAAATAAAGATGAATAGGAAAAATGTGCAGAAGAAAAAACATACGATGGTATTTTATGCTAACAGTCGAAGTGCAAGAAATAAAATTAATGAACTACGTTTGGTAGCATGTGCCGGGAACTTTGATATCATTGCATTAACTGAAACGTGGTGTGATTTAAAGAGTCGGGATATGACTGCTGAGTGTAATATTCAGGGATTTAAGTTGTTCAATGTGGATAGATGTAATGGGAAGGGGGGGAGGAGTTGCATTGTATGTTCGAGAAAATATTAATTGTTGCATAAAAACGGGTATAAAAATAGATGGAGCAGTAACAGTGTTTGGGTAGAGTTCGTGGAGGGTCAAGAAAAACTAATTCTAGGTGTAATATACCGACCTCCAGGCTTGGATCGAAATTGTTAGGGCTTCTGGACACAGTAACAGTCATAGTAGGGGACTAACTTTAGTCAAATTGACTGGAATTCTTTGACAGGTAATCTAGAGTCCAGTGACTTTATGGAAACAGTTCAGGACTTGTTTTCTGAAACAGAGCGTAACTGAGCCTACCAGGGGTAATAATTTGCTAGACCTAGTCTTGTCAAATAAGGAAACACTCGTGAATAATCTGGAGATCACTGAAGAGCTTGGCGCAAGTGATCACAAATCCATCACTTTCAGCATTAATTGGGAATGCAAGAATAATGATAATACAGTAAAAATCCCTGATTTTCGTTCTGCCGATTATAATGGACTTAGGGAACATCTGTCTAATCTTGATTGGGGTTATCTAGCTAATGATTTTATTGACGATAATCATACTTATGAATATGAAGGGATCTGCTTTTATGATTGTTTTCTTAATAATGTACACAGTGCCCAGAGTATATACATTCCCCAGAGAGAAATTAGGTCTAATAATAACGATCCCAAATGGGTTAACAGGAGGCTAAAGCGTCTATTAGGGGAGAAAAGGGGAATTTATAGGCGCATCAGAAGAGGAGAGGTTAACCTTACTGACCAATATGTTCAGCTTAAAAGAGAAGTAAAAAAGGCGATTAGAAAGGCTAAACGTGACTATGAAATTAGAGTTGCTAATGAATCAAAGACTAATCCAAAGGGGTTCTTTCAAGTGTATAGGACGAAGGTGAAGGAAAAAGTAGGACCTCTGAAATCTGGGAATGGGCAGCTGACGGATAATGAACAGGAAATGTGTTCCTTATTTAATGACTATTTTTTGTCAGTTTTTACACAGGAAGATGTAAATGAGATTCCAGTAATTAACAATTATTTAGTTCCTGATGAATTTAAGTTAACTAATATTACTGTCATGAGGGACATGGTTATTAAACAGATAGACAAACTGAAACAAAATAAGTCCCCGGGACCCGATGAGTTGTTTTCAAGGGTACTTAAGGAATGCAAGATGGAGCTTAGTCAGCCATTAACGAGTGTATTCAATGCGTCCATCCTTACCAGTGTTGTGCCAGAGTTGTGGAAGATGGCTATTATTTTATTATCACACTGGCCGATTCCCACCAAGGCAGGGTGGCCCGAAAAAGAAAAACTTTCACCATCATTCACTCCATCACTGTCTTGCCAGAAGGGTGCTTTACACTACAGTTTTTAAACTGCAACATTAACACCCCTCCTTCAGAGTGCAGGCACTGTACTTTCCATCTCCAGGACTCAAGTCCGGCCTGCCGGTTTCCCTGAATCCCTTCATAAATGTTACTTTGCTCACACTCCAACAGCACGTCAAGTATTAAAAACCATTTGTCTCCATTCACTCCTATCAAACACGCTCATGCATGCCTGCTGGAAGTCCAAGCCCCTCGCACACAAAACCTCCTTTACCCCCTCCCTCCAACCTTTCCTAGGCCGACCCATACCCCGCCTTCCTTCCACTACAGACTGATACATTCTTGAAGTCATTCTGTTTCGCTCCATTCTCTCTACATGTCCGAACCACCTCAACAACCCTTCCTCAGCCCTCTGGACAAGTTTTGGTAATCCCGCACCTCCTCCTAACTTCCAAACTGCGAATTCTCTGCATTATATTCACACCACACATTGCCCTCAGACATGACGTCTCCACTGCCTACAGCCTTCTCCTCGCTGCAACATTCATCACCCACGCTTCACACCCATATAAGAGCGTTGGTAAAACTATACTCTCATACATTCCCCTCTTTGCCTCCAAGGACAAAGTTCTTTGTCTCCACAGACTCCTAAGTGCACCACTCACTCTTTTTCCCTCATCAATTCTATGATTCACCTCATCTTTCATAGACCCATCCGCTGACACATCCACTCCCAAATATCTGAATACGTTCACCTCCTCCATACTCTCTCCCTCCAATCTGATATTCAATCTTTCATCACCTAATCTTTTTATCCTCATAACCTTACTCTTTCCTGTATTCACCTTTAATTTTCTTCTTTTGCACACCCTACCAAATTCATCCACCAATCTCTGCAACTTCTCTTCAGAATCTCCCAAGAGCACAGTGTCATCAGCAAAGAGCAGCTGTGACAACTCCCACTTTGTGTGTGATTCTTTATCTTTTAACTCCACGCCTCTTGCCAAGACCCTCGCATTTACTTCTCTTACAACCCCATCTATAAATATATTAAACAACCACGGTGACATCACACATCCTTGTCTAAGGCCTACTTTTACTGGGAAAAAATTTCCCTCTTTCCTACATACTCTAACTTGAGCCTCACTATCCTCGTAAAAACTCTTCACTGCTTTCAGTAACCTACCTCCTACACCATACACTTGCAACATCTGCCACATTGCCCCCCTATCCACCCTGTCATACGCCTTTTCCAAATCCATAAATGCCACAAAGACCTCTTTAGCCTTATCTAAATACTGTTCACTTATATGTTTCACTGTAAACACCTGGTCCACACACCCCCTACCTTTCCTAAAGCCTCCTTGTTCATCTGCTATCCTATTCTCCGTCTTACTCTTAATTCTTTCAATTATAACTACCATACACTTTACCAGGTACACTCAACAGACTTATCCCCCTATAATTTTTGCACTCTCTTTTATCCCCTTTGCCTTTATACAAAGGAACTATGCATGCTCTCTGCCAATCCCTAGGTACCTTACCCTCTTCCATACATTTATTAAATAATTGCACCAACCACTCCAAAACTATATCCCCACCTGCTTTTAACATTTCTATCTTTATCCCATCAATCCCGGCTGCCTTACCCCCTTTCATTTTACCTACTGCCTCACGAACTTCCCCCACACTCACAACTGGCTCTTCCTCACTCCTACAAGATGTTATTCCTCCTTGCCCTATACACGAAATCACAGCTTCCCTATCTTCCCAATACCTCTAACTCACCATTTAATAACTCTCCTCTCCTATTTTTAACTGACAAATCCATTTGTTCTCTAGGCTTTCTTAACTTGTTAATCTCACTCCAAAACTTTTTCTTATTTTCAACAAAATTTGTTGATAACATCTCACCCACTCTCATTTGCTCTCTTTTTACATTGCTTCACCACTCTCTTAACCTCTCTCTTTTTCTCCATATACTCTTCCCTCCTTGCATCACTACTTTGTAAAAACTTCTCATATGCTAACTTTTTCTCCCTTACCACTCTCTTTACATCATCATTCCACCAATCGCTCCTCTTCCCTCCTGCACCCACTTTCCTGTAACCACAAACTTCTGCTGAACACTAACACTACATTTTTAATCCTACCCCATACCTCTTCGACCCCATTGCCTATGCTCTCATTAGCCCATCTATCCTCCAATAGCTGTTTATATCTTACCCTAACTGCCTCCTCTTTTAGTTTATAAACCTTCACCTCTCTCTTCCCTGATGCTTCTATTCTCCTTGTATCCCATCTACCTTTTACTCTCAGTGTAGCTACAACTAGAAAGTGATCTGATATATCTGTGGCCCCTCTATAAACATGTACATCCTGAAGTCTACTCAACAGTCTTTTATCTACCAATACATAATCCAACAAACTACTGTCATTTCGCCCTACATCATATCTTGTATACTTATTTATCCTCTTTTTCTTAAAATATGTATTACCTATAACTAAACCCCTTTCTATACAAAGTTCAATCAAAGGGCTCCCATTATCATTTACACCTGGCACCCCAAACTTACCTACCACACCCTCTCTAAAAGTTTCTCCTACTTTAGCATTCAGGTCCCCTACCACAATTACTCTTTCACTTGGTTCAAAGGCTCCTATACATTCACTTAACATCTCCCAAAATCTCTCTCTCTCCTCTGCATTCCTCTCTTCTCCAGGTGCATACACGCTTATTATGACCCACTTCTCGCATCCAACCTTTACTTTAATCCACATAATTCTTGAATTTACACTTTCATATTCTCTTTTCTCCTTCCATAACTGATCATTTAACATTACTGCTACCCCTTCCTTTGCTCTAACTCTCTCAGATACTCCAGATTTAATCCCATTTATTTCCCCCCACTGAAACTCTCCTACCCCCTTCAGCTTTGTTTCGCTTAGAGCCAGGACATCCAACTTCTTTTCATTCATAACATCAGCAATCATCTGTTTCTTGTCATCCGCACTACATCCACGCACATTTAAGCATCCCAGTTTTATAAAGTTTTTCTTCTTCTCTTTTTTAGTAAACGTATACAGGAGAAGGGGTTACTAGCCCATTGCTCCCGGCATTTTAGTCGCCTCATACGACACGCATGGCTTACGGAGGAAAGATTATGTTCCACTTCCCCATGGACAATAGAAGAAATAAAAAAGAACAAGAGCTATTTAGAAAAAGGAGAAAAACCTAGATGTATGTATATATATATATATATGCATGTGCGTGTCTGAAGTGTGACCAAAGTGTAAGTAGGAGTAGCAAGATATCCCTGTTATCTAGCGTGTTTATGAGACAGAAAAAGAAACCAGCAATCCTACCATCATGCAAAACAGTTACAGGTTTTTGTTTCACAGTCATCTGGCAGTACGGTAGTACTTCCCTGGGTGGTTGCTGTCTACCAACCTACTACCTATAATATGGCTATGTGGTTCCTATATTCAAATCAGGGGATAAGTCCACTCCTTCAAATTACCGTCCAATAAGCCTGACATCTGTAGTGGGCAAGTTATTAGAATCAATTATAGCTGACATTATCAGAAGTCACCTTGAAGAGCATAACTTGATAAATGAATCTCAGCATGGATTCACGAGAGGTCGTTCCTGCCTGACAAACTTACTGACATTCTTCAATAGAACATTTGAGGCAGTTGACAGTGATAAGGAATATGATATTGTTTATTTGGATTTTAGTAAAGCCTTCGACAGAGTACCTCACAAGAGACTCTTAAGAAAAGTGGCAGCTCATGGTATAGGAGGTAAAGTTCTAGCATGGATTGAGGCATGGCTTACCAATAGAAAGAGAGTTACCATTAATGGAGTGAAATCTGAATGGGGATTAGTCACTAGTGGCGTTCCACAAGGATCAGTTTTAGGCCTTCTCTTGTTCATAATTTACATTAATGACCTTGATGAAGGGATTACTAGTGACATGAGTAAGTTTGCTGAGGATACAAAGATAGGCCGTATAATTCACTCTGAGGAGGATATCAATGAACTCCAGGACGATTTGAACAAATTAATGTCTTGGTCTGAAAAATGGCAGATGAAGTTTAATGTGGATAAGTGTAAGGTACTTGCCCTTGGTAATGAAAATAACCCTCGAAGCTATAATCTAGGTGAAGTAGAGCTTGGTCATACAGAATGTGAAAAAGACTTGGGAGTCATGGTAAGCAGAAATCTAAAGCCAAGACAGCAGTGCCTTAGTGTGCGCAACAAAGCCAACAGATTACTTGGATTTATCTCAAGAAGTATAAGTAACAGAAGTCCAAAAGTTATTTTACAGCTCTATACATCACTAGTGAGGCCTCATTTAGATTATGCTGCTCAGTTTTGGTCCCCTTACTACAGGATGGACAGACTCATTAGAGAACATACAGAGAAGAATGACTAAAATGATTTACTGTGTAAGGAACCTCCCGTATGAAGATAGACTTAAAGCCTTAAATCTCCACTCTCTGGAGAGGCGTAGAATGAGGGGAGATATCATTGAAGTGTATAAGTGGATGACGGGCATAAACAAGGGAGACATTAATAAAGTACTGAGGGTGTCGAACCAGGTAAGAACCAGGAATAATGGATTTAAGTTGGATAAATTTAGATTTAGAAAGGACATAGGTAAGTACTGGTTTTCTAACAGAGTTGTAGATGCGTGGAACAGTCTTCCCAGTGGGGTGATAGAGGCTAGGACCTTGGGTAGCTTTAAGAAGAGACTGGACAAATATATGAGTGGGAGGGGCTGGGTTTGATTGTTAAGGGGTACGGGAGTTATTTCTTGAGTAGCTTTAGGTAGATGTCGTTTTGATAAGGACCTGCCTCGTATGGGCCAGTAGGCCTTCTGCAGTGTTCCTACATTCTTATGTTCTTATAAGAACTATTTGCTTATTCAGTGCTTTTAAGCTGTGTCTAACATTATCAGATTCTTACTAACAGTGATTAATTCACTACAATATTCATAAAGAAAAAATAGTACTTCACATTGCATAATCTACATCCACACTATCAGTTGGGTAAAAATTTATGAAATGGGGAAAATCCACCATTTATGCTAAAGACAAGGGATATGAGCACCCCAGCCAAATCATAACCCCACCACAGGGGGATACATATCAATATTGACCGAATGCTAACATGCCTACTGTATTAAACCCCTTCCATCAGTATTGCATCTAGTGAGCATTCAATCTTAAAATACTATACTGTACTCTTATTATAGTATACACTACTACAGCAACAGCAGTTACATTGGGTTAACCAGTCTATTCTGAGAGGGTTCACCACCCTCTCAGAATAAACTGGCCATCCCAGACCAGGCCTCAGCTGTGCTAGCTGCACCTAGGCCAGCATATACACAACAGCCCAGATGAGCAGGAAGTTTAGGACAAGAAAAATTTCTCCAAGAGAGTCAAGGTCTTTCAGTAATTTTCCTTCTGAACAAAGCAAGGATATTGAAAACTTTCCCCCCTTAAAATTTTATTGGGGTCTGTTGAACCTTTGTCCTCATCAGGTGTAATTTCCATGTGAAAATTTTGAACAAATTCCTCCAGACTTCCCCCCCCCCCCCCGGTAGAAATAATTTCCTCACCAACATCCCTACGCAAAGTTCATGGGCCTTCATGTTCCTTCCCAATTTAGGTATATTTGAATTTATATGGATAGTGAAAAATTCCCTGTACATTTTCTAAGCTACAATTTTAACTCCCAAAAGAGGCTGCAAGTGAACAGCAATATTACCGTCTAGAGAACTACAATAAGTACGTATCACTGTTTTATTCGTAAAGTGACTATTCATGTTCAAATGTGACCAAACAATGATCACTAAAAGGAAGTACAATGGGCTCCCACTCAACCATTTGTCTATTTCGAATGACTAAAATCCAGCACCTTCCCCCACATGCTCTCGCAACCTCCGAAGTCCAGGCTATCAACCAACCTCCCAGTTAATCATCACTCCCCATACAATGACCAGGTGGGTATGACGACAAGGTGTGGATACTGCTTGCCTGCCTATCACACTAGTAGACCACTTAGAAGAATTCACAAAACAAACTGAACCAGCCTGGTGTTTAAAGGATGTGCAATTTTAACAAATCACTGAATTGTTGGGTTATTCTAGGTAATTTACACTGATAATTGGACTTTCTACGTAATGCCTCACGTACCTCCCCCACACTTACATTCTGCTCTTCTTACGTAGAATGAAAGGGGGTAAAGCAGCTGGAACTGATGGGATCATGACAGAAATGTTAAAAGCAGGGGGGGATATAGTGTTGGAGTGGTTGGTACTTTTGTTTAATAAATGTATGAAAGAGGGGAAGGTACATGTACCTAGGGATTGGCAGAAAGCATGTATAGTCCCTTTATATAAAGGGAAAGGGGACAAAAGAGACTGTAAAAATTATAGAGGAATAAGTTTACTGAGTATACCAGGAAAAGTGTATGGTAGGGTTATAATTGAAAGAATTAGAGGCAAGACAGAATGTAGGATTGCGGATGAGCAAGGAGGTTTTATAGTGGGTAGGGGATGTGTAGATCAAGTGTTTACATTGAAGTATATATGTGAACAGTATTTAGATAAAGGTAGGGAAGTTTTTATTGCATTTATGGATTTAGAAAAGGCATATGATAGAGTGGATAGAGGAGCAATGTGGCAGATGTTGCAAGTATATGGAATAGGTGGTAAGTTACTAAATGCTGTAAAGAGTTTTTATGAGGATAGTGAGGCTCAGGTTAGGGTGTGTAGAAGAGGGAGACTACTTCCCGGTAAAAGTAGGTCTTAGACAGGGATGTGTAATGTCACCATGGTTGTTTAATATATTTATGGATGGGGTTGTAAAGGAAGTAAATGCTAGGGTGTTCGGGAGAGGGGTGGGATTAAATTTTGGGGAATCAAATTCAAAATGGGAATTGACACAGTTACTTTTTGCTGATGATACTGTGCTTATGGGAGATTCTAAAGAAAAATTGCAAAGGTTAGTGGATGAGTTTGGGATTGTGTGTAAAGGTAGAAAGTTGAAAGTGAACATAGAAAAGAGTAAGGTGATGAGGGTATCAAATTATTTAGATAAAGAGAAATTGGATATCAAATTGGGGAGGAGGAGTATGGAAGAAGTGAATGTTTCCAGATACTTGGGAGTTGACGTGTCGGCGGATGGATTTATGAAAGATGAGGTTAGTCATAGAATTGATGAGGGAAAAAAGGTGAGTGGTGCATTGAGGTATATGTGGAGTCAAAAAACTTTACCTATGGAGGCAAAGAAGGGAATGTATGAAAGTATAGTAGTACCAACACTCTTATATGGGTGTGAAGCTTGGGTTGTAAATGCAGCAGCGAGGAGACGGTTGGAGGCAGTGGAGATGTCCTGTTTAAGGGCAATGTGTGGTGTAAATATTATGCAGAAAATTCAGTGTGGAAATTAGGAAAAGGTGTGGAGTTAATAAAAATATTAGTCAGAGGGCAGAAGAGGGGTTGAGGTGGTTTGGTCATTTAGAGAGAATGGATCAAAGTAGAATGACATGGAAAGCATATAAATCTATAGGGGAAGGAAGGCGGGGTAGGGGCCGTCCTCGAAAGGGTTGGAGAGAGGGGGTAAAGGAGGTTTTGTGGGCAAGGGGCTTGGACTTCCAGCAAGCGTGCGTGAGCGTGTTAGATAGGAGTGAATGGAGACGAATGGTACTTGGGACCTGACGATCTGTTGGAGTGTGAGCAGGGTAATATTTAGTGAAGGGATTCATAAAAGATAAAGAATCACACACAAAGTGGGAGTTGTCACAGCTGCTCTTTGCTGATGACACTGTGCTCTTGGGAGATTCTGAAGAGAAGTTGCAGAGATTGGTGGATGAATTTGGTAGGGTGTGCAAAAGAAGAAAATTAAAGGTGAATACAGGAAAGAGTAAGGTTATGAGGATAACAAAAAGATTAGGTGATGAAAGATTGAATATCAGATTGGAGGGAGAGAGTATGGAGGAGGTGAACGTATTCAGATATTTGGGAGTGGACGTGTCAGCGGATGGGTCTATGAAAGATGAGGTGAATCATAGAATTGATGAGGGAAAAAGAGTGAGTGGTGCACTTAGGAGTCTGTGGAGACAAAGAACTTTGTCCTTGGAGGCAAAGAGGGGAATGTATGAGAGTATAGTTTTACCAACGCTCTTATATGGGTGTGAAGCGTGGGTGATGAATGTTGCAGCGTGGAGAAGGCTGGAGGCAGTGGAGATGTCATGTCTGAGGGCAATGTGTGGTGTGAATATAATGCAGAGAATTCGTAGTTTGGAAGTTAGGAGGAGGTGCGGGATTACCAAAACTGTTGTCCAGAGGGCTGAGGAAGGGTTGTTGAGGTGGTTCGGACATGTAGAGAGAATGGAGCGAAACAGAATGACTTCAAGAGTGTATCAGTCTGTAGTGGAAGGAAGGCGGGGTAGGGGTCGGCCTAGGAAGGGTTGGAGGGAGGGGGTAAAGGAGGTTTTGTGTGCGAGGGGCTTGGACTTCCAGCAGGCATGCGTGAGCGTGTTTGATAGGAGTGAATGGAGACAAATGGTTTTTAATACTTGACGTGCTGTTGGAGTGTGAGCAAAGTAACATTTATGAAGGGATTCAGGGAAACCGGCAGGCCGGACTTGAGTCCTGGAGATGGGAAGTACAGTGCCTGCACTCTGAAGGAGGGGTGTTAATGTTGCAGTTTAAAAACTGTAGTGTAAAGCACCCTTCTGGCAAGACAGTGATGGAGTGAATGATGGTGAAAGTTTTTCTTTTTCGGGCCACCCTGCCTTGGTGGGAATCGGCCGGTGTGATAATAAAAAAAAAAATTCATGGAAACCGGTTATTTTCATATAGTCAGACTTGAGTCCTGGAAATGGGAAGTACAATGCATGCACTTTAAAGGAGGGGATTGGGATATTGGCAGTTTTGAGGGATATGTTGTGTATCTTTATATGTGTACATTTCTAAACTGTTGTATTCTGAGCACCTCTGCAAAAACAGTGATAATGTGTGTGTGTGGTGAAAGTGTTGAATGATGATGAAAGTACTTTCTTTTTGGGGATTTTCTTTCTTTTTGGGTCACCCTGCCTCGGTGGGAGACGGCAGACTTGTTAAAAAAAAAAATTGGACTTTCGTACCTGTGCCTAAATAAACTTAGGGTTTCTCTAAAATAGTCTGACCTTCGATAACATAAGCACTGAAAGACCATGTGGTCAGGCTGGCAGCAGTGCTAAAGCCAAGACAAAGAGCATTAACTCAAAACTAATGAGCATTAATCAGTAATTATGCAGACAAGACGTGCGATACTGTACAACTTCATTATAGTTAAATCAAAGCTATATACCGTCCTGGTGTAAGTGCGAGCCTGATGCTGATACCACTGGCTGTGCAAATCTTGTTGCTACTGCTAGTGACTGCAGGTTCTAATGATATGCTAGATGACCAGACCTTCAAAAACCATGCTACTTAACACCGATTCTCCGAAGGCCCTAAACAGTTAAAATGGGGGGGGGGGGGGGTGACCTCACAACACTGCTTCACTGACAAAGCA
>NC_091292.1:4466210-4583710 GCF_038502225.1 Cherax quadricarinatus
CGTATTGAATACGCACATAACAAGTATGTGTACACTTGTATGAACAACGTACATTATCCCACACGTGATCCACCACGGACAGCGTATAACACACCATATATTTCGGCTAAAGACTGACTTCCTCTTCAGTGTGAAGAAGAAATATGATGCAATCAATTATGTTATATTTTGCACGTTGGTTTGTCTGTGCCAATGGTCAGTGTTAATTACACTTCTCCCTAACTTCATACTGTGCCCCTCTCCCTCTGTGCCTTCTACTGCCAAGCCGGTGTCAGAGAACGCCAGTGTTGGCACTGAATGCCACCACCACCAGTACAAGAGCGTGTTGGCCCCCCTGCGGTGGGCTTGTCCCGCGGCACCTGGGATCACAAAATCATAAACACAGTGCCAACACAGGCCATTATGTCAGGGGAGGCAGTGCCAACCTGGTACACCATATTATTGCCAAGGTGCCACACCATTTTTTTTTCTTAGTTTAGTAAAATAGGGTACATCCGGAGTGCGCTGATACCATCTTCTTTACCAGTTACATGGCGGGAATACCCGCCGTGCGCGGCTACACTGTTCTTTCTGAAAGCCGCAGTGGGAATATACAGTGTTCGGTTACAATAGTCTATACAAGATTTACATAATGGAAACGCTCGTAGTGTGTGGCTACACTATTCTATGTGACCAACATACTGGAAACATCTGTCATATTTAATAGTTAATACTGTGGAGGAAAAACATGTATTTCTGTCACATTCCATCACACAGGATGGATTGTATAAATGAGGTACCTGGAGATTACCGGGAGATACTTCCGGAGGTCACCGCCCCCGCAACCCGGTCCCGGACCAGGCCTCCTGGTTGCTGGCCTAATCAGTCAAGCTGTTAGTACCCGCCGCCCAGACTCCAACGTATGACCTGTTTTGTCGAATTCCCTCTTGAAAAGAACGCAGGTTTGGGACCAATCTCTCCAGTATCTTCCAGGTGTAGATTACGATGCATCTTTCTAACCTACGTTCTAAAGAGTACAGTTCTACGGGCTTCAAGCGCTCCCAGTAATTTAGGTGCTTGACCAAGTTTATACGCACATGCGCATGCGCGCGTTACACGAGGTCACAGCTAGAAGTTAAAAGCACTGATGATTCACAGGGATGCTAGGAAATACTTCTTAGAATGGTCAGAAAGTGGAACGACCTAGACAGCGAAGTAGTGGAGGCAGAATCCATATATAGCTGTAAGAATAGGTATGATAGGGCTCACATAGCCGGGAGTGTGGAACCAGTAGCGACCAGCAGAGAGGCAGGGCCAGGAGCTGAGAATCGACCAGTGCAACCACACTATAGTAGCCGCTGGGGAGAGGGGAATTGAAGTGGGCAATGTGTGGCCTCAAGTATCGACTCTGACTCTATAAATCAGTGCCAGGTCTTCCTCTTATCCTTCCCTGCCATCATGGTGCCATCTACAGTGGTTCAGTTGGCAAGGTATACACAATGTATGTCGTGCCATAACGACACCATCTGGTGTCATTTAAATACCAGATGACAGTGTTCAGAAGGATGACTGAGGCCAGGTGGGTTGATGGCATCGCTGGCCTCTAGGGCACAGCTGGTCCAACAAGTCAAGATGGTCCAGGTGGTGGTGGAAGTGACAACTATGGTACAAATAACCGCCACTAACACAGGTGTAACCTTATATCATTGTACCTCACATCGCACAGGCAATGTGTAAGGTACATTGTAAGGTACAGTGTAAGATAACATTGTACCTCACATCACACAGGCGATGTGTAAGGTACATTGTAAGGTACAGTGTAAGATAACATTGTACCTCACATCACACAGGCGATGTGTAAGGTACATTGTAAGGTACAGTGTAAGATAACATTGTACCTCACATCACACAGGCGATGTGTAAGGTACATTGTAAGGTACAGTGTAAGATAACATTGTACTTTATATCACACCCTCTGACCGTTCAGTTTTTGCGGCCATTATATTTGTGCGTCCGTTATGGAGTCACCATACTAACCTTGCACATCAATTCAGTGTCTTGTGGACATAATACTTCAGTGACAAAACACGAGCCTAATGCCAGAAATTATTCCCCAAATGATTTGCCAAATTGTCAATTGTTTTCCATTAAGTTTATAATCTATGCCATTTTTTTTTCTTTTGGAACTATTGCTACTAAGGTGTTTTATGTAATAAAAATCTCACTTGTAATCTCAAAACAAGAATTCTTTCCATTTCACACTAGAAAAAAAGAGTTAGCACAAAAAAAAAAAATTAAGATTTTTGCTCAGTTCCCCCCCCCCCCCTTGAAATGTACTTTAAACAACGTCTGATTAAAAATGACGAAAAAAAATCCGCACATTGTGACATTATGTTAATTTACTACTACACGTATTGGTTGAGGTCATTTCACTTCTAGACTTCCCACGCTGAAGAAAACTTCCTCTCATTCCTATTTATTGGTTTTAAACATTCCTAATCTACCACAATAAACATAAAATATATCTTGATATTAAAGAGTCAGTGCGAAAATTTCGAGTCTTCTCGCCAAGGAAGGCTGTAAAAAGAGCGGAGAAAGGAAATAAGGGATGAGGAAGGAAAGGAAGAGATGAAATACAGAAAGGATAGGAAGGGGAAAAGAGGGGACACTGTCGTACTTGTCATATTTCCATCATCAAGTGATGCAAATATCAACACACAAGATGGCCGCCAGCCAAGACAAGTGAAATAAGCTTTGTTAACATTGTATTTGAGCTGCGGGTGAATGCCGCCAGGTAGTGAGGGACACACTGTCATCACTAGGTGAAATGGGAAATATGGGGACAGGTGATGATAGCAAAGGTGGTGCTGGGTAGGTGATGACAGAAAAGACGAGGGTATAAAGAACATTTGTAGCAGGTCTACTGAGCCATGCTAGGCGGGTCTAACTCACACCCGCCCACAACCAATCATATCCCCATCCATCCTATATAAGTTACCAAAGGTTTTTGCCTCAATGACGTTACCTAGGAGTTGTCTGAAAAAAAAATGCCGAGGAATAAATATGAGATTAACATTATGAAAGAAAACACCCTAATCGAATCGCCTGCAAACGATGCAACCTAGAAAAGACATCCTTAAAGTAGGGTTCTTGATCCAACGAACTGGTGATGATTTCCTCTCACCCCTCGGATTAAACCTATATAACGAGTCTTCCATAACATTTTGCTGATTTCTATAATGTGATTTTTGCTCTATAATTCAGAACGAATTGTGAATACTGTTTACGGACTGTGACTAATGTACTCTTAATAGATCTGATTGTATTGTAAAAAAGTTATGCGACGTTATAGCAAATGTTATGATAGCGGCACGTTGACAATGTCCTGATAACATGTTGATAACAACATGTTATCAGGACACTGCGAAGAGAAGATAACATTGTTATACCAGCACAATGACAGGATAACAGCACATTGTTAAGATAACAGTACAAGGTTATATAAGCACATTGCTAGGATAGTACATAGTAATATTTTCTTAAGAGAGTATTTGCCTGTCAAACTGTGTGGGAAACATATGGATTGCAGTACTAGGGATGAAAGCAGCAAAAATTGCCAATATACCTCGGGTTAAACATACGATTATGTAGCCTGTCTAAAAAAATGGAAGCAATATAATAGGGATAGGCTGCAGTGAGTGTCATATTAAACTATATACTGGGCATTTTAATTAAACACGTACACCAACTCAGGCACCTGGGTTGCTGCTCTTATTCTCCTTCAATGGTGTATTAGGTTTAAAAGCCTCTCAACCACACTGGAGTGGGGGATA
Source organism: Cherax quadricarinatus (assembly GCF_038502225.1). Classification (NCBI taxonomy): domain Eukaryota; kingdom Metazoa; phylum Arthropoda; class Malacostraca; order Decapoda; family Parastacidae; genus Cherax; species Cherax quadricarinatus. Next base: position 4,470,023 of record NC_091292.1, read on the forward strand.
TCAGGAGGGGTTGAGATGGGTGTGGGTGAAGTTTATGATGAAAAACAGTGAATGTAAAAGGCATAAATATTGTGACAGACTTGTTGAGGCGTGATGCGAGGTGGCTGGGGGCCGCCTACCCTAGTAGGAGGAATTGGGGTGGGGAGGATAACTCGCTGGCTTGCTCTCCGAGAGATAAGATTTTCTTCGGATTTTTAACCCCGGAGGGTAAGCTACCCAAGAAAGGCAGTGCGTTATCGAGGGACTGTCTTATTTCCATTGGGATCCTCAAACTTCCCCCCCCCCCAGATGCAACCCACACCATTCGACTAACACCCTGGTACCTACTTACTTGCTAGGTGATCAGGGACAGTAGGCGTAAGGAAACAGGCCCAATGTTTCCACGCTGCCGAGGATGGAACTACGAACACGTGTGTGAGGCGAGAGCGTCGCTTATTTTCCCCCTTCTCTTCCCCTCTCTCCTTATTATAACTTCTACTTTTTTCCCTAGGTTATAACTCCTTTTTTACCATCGCCTCCAATAAAAACATATTAATTTATGCATGATAATTAACTATTAGGCCTCTACACCACAAAGTGAAATCTTCGCCATCTTAATGACAGTCAAGCTTAGGTCTGGTTAGAAGTACATTTACCAGCAGTTGAACAAGAACATTGATTGAAATAAATCTTAAAGTCACATTCTTAAACACGTACATGCATAAATTTAACATATTAAAACTATAAAGAAGTAATATATGCAGCTATGCTTATTTTAAGGTATTTTATTAATAAAAATAAAATACCACAAAATTTGAACACAGGATCTCCAAACTTGTTAGTAACATTTAACACACGTACGTACGTACGCGTGTGTACTCGCCTATTTGTGGTTGAGGGGACCAAGTCACAGCTCCTGGCCCCTGTATGTATGTGTGTACTCGGTTATTTGTGATTGCAGGGGTCGAATCACAGCTCCTGGCCCCTGTGTGTGTATTTACCTATTTGTGGTTGCAGGGGTCAATTCACAGCTCCTGGCTCCTGTGTTATATAGATATATTGTAAACACATTCAAATATTCTCTTTTAACCCTTTTATAGACAAGTTCTGTGGTCATTGTTACTACATATACATGTTCATGGAAAAGTGCTAATACCGTAAGTCTCATTCAGAGCCTGGGGAATGGCAGACAATCAGGTTTGATCCGAGGAAAAGGCGAGTAGCTCCACCTTTATAGATCAAAAGCCCTTTACCAGCATCAGGCTGACAAATATCAACGCTGAAATCTATCCAGTGTTATGGAATATGACAGAAACAGTAACTTTTCTAGTCACTATGTAGCTGTCATATAGAGCAGCAGCACACTGCTGATGTGTTCAAATCTAAGTAAAACCGAGTAGGCCTACACGATAGCAACCGCATAATTAAGTAGCTGCCTTAGCCGCAAACTTTAATTTTTGTTACCTGGGTGTTTAAACATGTTACTCCTTTCATTACAACTTGTTTATCTTCCTTCTTACCTCTTCTCCCCTCCTCTTCCTCCTCCTCCCAGCTCTCAACTGTCCAATAACTCACACAAAGATGTACGTCACTTTCTCCTTGATGGTTACATTTTACTCTCGCTACCCACCTCGCTCAAGCCAGTGAGCTATGGATATATAATCATGGGTGAGGGTAATGTAATCTTGCTGAATATACAAATATAACAATACAGTTACATAATACAACACACACACAATATTTATCAAACAATTTATTTTCACATGGTATATCGTTGAGGCAAAACCGAGTAACTCTACCTTTCTCACCGTCCGTCACCCGCCAAAGCAGTTAAGAAAAACCATAGTTCATTCAATCACTGTCTTCCTAGAAGTGCTGACATCACAAACAGGTAAACACATTCAACAACAAATAGATAAGCACACATAATCAGCTTTAGCATAAACCTTGATTATATAAAATAATTTATGTTTTAAATTTGCTTAATAAGATTTTTTTTTCAGGGCGCAGTTTCAGGGTTTGCGGATTAAGTACTTGAACACATACTGTGGTACCTGAAAGCTACTGAACTGCTGCGGCTTACTGAAAGATACCCGTACATTTCAACTCATATTAATACATCCTAGTGATATATATATATATATATATATATATATATATATTATAGATATATATATATATATATATATATATATATATATATATATATATATATATATATATGTAGTGAGTCTTCTCGGTATACGGAAAAGTGTGAACCTTCAGCCTCATCAAAGAAAAACGCCTTAGTGTAATACGTTAATATCTGACGTTCAAGGTTAGGAAAGGTAATTAAGTGATTTATACATTCAGTTGAGTGATTAGTAGATACAAAATAATTATAGTAATGCTAATAAATGATAATTTTCAAAACAAATAAGTACATTTTAGAGCTGATAAGTTTTTACCCCCTTCCCCCCCCAAAAAAAAAAAAAATATATATATATATATATAAAAGCTTTTAAAGTTGAACATGATGATGGAGAATCATCGAGGTGCTGACAAGCATGTAGCTTCACAAGTGTGATTACAGCACTGATGTGCGTCAGTCAACGCATGTGTGAGTGAAAACTTCGAGTCAGCCGCATCGTGACACATCAGTAATGTCACGAAAACTCAACTACTGACATTTCTGAAAGGTTGCATATCGTGAAAAGCATCAGTTACCATGAGAGTGGCACTCACCGAGTGTGTATTGAGTGTGCGTGAGGCACTCACCACGCATCTCACACACAAGTGGCTCTTGCTGTTAGCTTTGACCTATCTAGTGACTCTATCACAGGTGAACTCGTCGCCCACCACAGTCCAGCCCACCGCTGACAACTTATACAGCGACTTCCTGCAGCCCTACCCCTTCGTCACGCACAGTATCGCACAGGTGGGCCGAACTCAGAGACATCCTCGCCTCCTAGATCAACTCGAGAAGCAGTCATCATGGACGACGGAGGTAGGAACGCGGCTGAGGTGGTCGAGCGGTCTCCAAGCTCTGGAGCATCATACTGGCAAGAGAGAGCTGGAGGATGACTGGAATAGTGATAAAGACACAAACGAAGGTGCCTGGAGGGACATCCTAGAGAGGAGAGAACGTGGCTGGAGGTACAACCTAGAGAGGAGAGGGCGTGGCTGGAGGGACAGCGTAGAGAGTGGACGTGGTTGGAGAGACAACAAAGAAAGAGGACGCTGGTGGGTGAGAGATCAGCCGGTGGTGATTGAGGTAGCAGCCACCAACACCCATACACACCCGCTCCTGCCGTTACCATCACCTGCAGTAGGAGTGAAGGGGCGCCACCGGGCAGTAACCAGCCAGATGCTGCCTCGACCAATTCTACGTGCAGCAGCCATGGAAACTCATCACAACACTGTGGCGAACCACATACACCATCTACTCCCCCTACCACCACAACCTGCAACAGACGCGAGTTTCAGCCAAGAGGAGTGGCGGTCTACGACAGGTAAATACGTTAAAACGCGAGGTGGGACGTCCGAGACAAGAATAACGACGTCTACTGGTCACCCACCCACGTCTCCATCTTCGCTACCAGCGCTCACCACCTTGGCCGAGGACCCAGCCGTGTTACAGGCGCCCCAGGACCTCATGTACAACACCTTCCCAGAAAGAGGACCCCGATGTAAGTATACATCCCCCCCAACTCCCCCGTCATTTACTATGTCATTTTGGTGACAAGCCGTCCTCTTAAAAGAACCTAAATTATTATTATTATCAAAAAGAAGCGCTAAGACATAAGGGCTATACAGCGCTGTTAAAAAAAAAAAAAAAAAAAAAAAAAAAAAACGCAACGTCGTCCATATATGCCAGAGCACTTGAGGAATGGGAGGTAATCAGGTTTGATCCAAGGAAGGAAATGATAGCTTTAATTTCTTTTATCAAATTCATCTCCTTGAAGGACGGAGCATTTCTTAAGATTTCAAACATAAAATGTAAAGTATGTGGACAGCCATATATAATATTAAACTGTACAGAAATTTAACTGTATGGTTCATGGAGTATTTATCCCCAAGTCTGAAAGAATATAAAGTCATTTTTTTATGCTGCTCCTTACAGGATGAGCTACGATTGAATAATAAACTAGCCTCTGTGGGCGGTAATAATCTAAATGTTGGCATACCTGATCCTCTTGAGAATCAGTCACTGAGAGATGTGTAACTCGCAGTTTATACACACGCACTGAGTTTACTCTAATCCCGAACTTGGGGATAAAAATATTTCTCGATGTTAATATAGTTGAATTTAGTGCAGTCGATTGACATTCAACATAACCAACTTCCTGGGACTCCCCAGGGCTGGCACTGGACCGCCTCTTCCGTATGCTGACGGTGGGTGCTGCAGGTGTGGAGTGCGTGGGTCAAGATGGACGTGTGGGCGAGTGTGTTTTGCAGCAGCAGTGCAGGAGGGAAATCGGAACCCCCACCTCCTCCTGCACCTACGGCTACGCCTCCTGCTGTGTGGGTAAGAGGCTAATCTTCACTCAATTACGAAGGGTCACCACCACCATTATAAGTCACCCCTTATAATGACTAACAGGTGGTTGAGACGGCCCGATAAAGACATTATTATTGCTGTATTAGAATATATTAAAAATAGGCGCTAAACCCGTATGGATAAGGACTAGTAGATAACCAGTTCCAGGAGCTACAATACCCTATACTGTATATATACCGAGAGGTAGATGACTAGTTCCAGGGGATTACAATACTGTATACAGTATATATCCCGAGAGGTGTAGCCGCTAAGTTTATTTGACTGCTAATGAACAGATAAACTGTTTCCTTCATGACCTACATCAAGGCTTTAAACCCAATAAACAAAATAATAATCTACACATATGCTGCTATGTGTGATAATCTATGAAAATGTATTTGTGTATAACTAAATAAAATGGTATAAATGGTTCAGGGAACCGACAAGTTGATGAATTCGACACATGTGCAACAATTGGGTATCTTGATTGAGGAAACGTTTCCTCAACAACCGCCTCATTTATGGACAGCGCGTGACTGTCACCTGCACATTAAAAATAATGTATTTATAGACAACATGAACTGCTAAATTCACTAGGGGGCAGCCAGTGCCGGGGGGTATCGGAGGCAATCAAGGAAGGGACGGGTAGGTCCTATTCCTTAGATCAAATGCCCCTCACTGAGATCAAGGAACCTTTTTAGAGATCCTGCTTAGATGGCCACCCCGAGTCTAATCAGAAGGTCACCTGACACGCAGTGAGATGATTATATTACCATCCCGTAGAGTGGCCCATCACAGTACCACCAACGGTGGCTTACGTTAAAACAGGGCCAAGAGTGTCTTTTTTCCTAATGTCTAGTAGCGATATTTCACGAAAGGGGAAATATTCTCACTAATTTAGCTGAAAGGAAAGGGAGGGTTCAGGGAATTGAAATTCGATTCAAAGAAGGGGTATTATTAAGACTAAAGAGGCAAGGAACCAGTAATAAGACTGATCGACAAAACTTAAGCGGCAGGGCCTATGAATCGACCCCTGAATATACAACTAGGTGGGTGCACCACAATGACACACACCAGAACCTCCAACAGTAAATCAAGGCACCTAGGCGCAGTGTGTATTCAACCTACTCCAGAGTGAAGCCTGCATCTAGACCGTCATACTCTTTCCTGGCTTTCATCACAGTCACTTTCTCCTGGCGTGGGAGAAAGTGTGGCGGGGAAGGGAGGGGTGATGCACATGCTGCTACATTGAACACGGTGTACACTAAGGGGTTACGGGTATTAAATACTGTGCACCAACCACTAGGGGATAAATAATATAATCATGTGGAAGCTTTAAACACGAAATGGTCATACAGCTCCTGGAAACTGTGTGTGTACTCCCTTAATTGCGGCTGTATGAGTCGAGTCATAGGTCCTGGCCCCGCCTCTTCACTGATAGCTACTAGGTCCTCTCTCTCCCTGTTCCACGAGCTTTATCATACCTTGTCTTAAAACTATGTATGGTTCCTGCCCCCACTACGTCACTTGCCAGAGTATTCCACTTCCTGACAACTCTGTGAATAAAAAAAATACTTCCTAACATCTCTTAGACTTATCTGAGTCTTCAACTTCCAATTGTGACCCCTTGTTTCTGCGTCCCATCTCTGGAACACCGTATGTGTACTCACCTATTTGTACTCACCTATTTATGTGTGTGTGTGTGTGTGTGTGTGTGTGTGTGTGTGTACTCACCTAATTGTGGTTGCAGGGGTCGAGACTCAGCTCCTGGCCCTGCCTCTTCACTAATCGCTGCTAGGTCCTCTCTCTGCTCCCTAAGCTTTGTCATACCTCGTCTTAAAGCTATGTACGGTTCCTGCCTCCACTACATCACTTCCTAGACTATTCCACTTCCTGACAACTCTATGACTGAAGAAGTACTTCCTAACATCCCTTTGACTCGTCTGAGTCTTCAGCTTCCAGTTGTGACCCCTTGTTTCTGTGCCACCTCTCTGGAACATCCTGTCTCTGTCCACCTTATCTGTTCCACGCAGTATTTTTGTATGTCGTTATCATGTCTCCTCTGGCCCTCCTGTCATCCAGCGTCGTCAGGCCGATTTCCCTCAACCTTCCTTCATAGGACATTCCCCTGAGCTCCGGAACTAACCTTGTTGCAAACCTTTGCACCTTCTCTAGTTTCTTGACGAGTTTGGCCAGGTGTGGGTTCCAAACTAGTGCTGCATACTCCAGTATGGGTCTGACGTACACAGTTTACAGTGTCTTGAACGATTCCTAAGGTAACGGAACGCTATTCTCAGGTTTGCCAGGCGCCCGTATGCTGCAGCAGTTATCTGGTTGTGTACTTCAGGAGATGTGCTCGGTGTTATGTTCACCCCAAGATCTTTCTCGAGTGAGGTTTGCAGTCTTTGGCCATCTAGCCTATACTCTGTCTGCAGTCTTCTTTGTCCTTCTCCAATCTTCATGACTTTGCATTTGGCAAGATTAAATTCAAGAAGCCAGTTGCTGGCTTCCTGTCCAGGTCGCTTTGTAGTCCTGCTGATCCTCATCTGATTTACTTCTCATTAACTTCACATCATCTGCAAACAAGGACACTTTTGAGTCTGTCCCTTCCATCATATCATTCACATATACCAAAAATAGCACTGGTCCTAGGACTGACCCCTGTGGGACCCCGCTCGTCATAGGCACCCACTGCGACACCTCATCATGTACCATGACTCTGCGTTGTCTTTTGTCATGTATTCTCTGATCCATTGCAGTGCCCTTCCTGTTATATGCGCCTGATCCTCCAGCTTCTGCACTAATCTCATGTGAGGAACTGTGTCAAAGGCCTTCCTACAGTCCAGGAAAATGCAATCAACCCACCCCTCTCTTTCGTGTCTTACTTCTGTTACCTTGTCATAAAACTCCAGAAGGTTTGTGACACAGGATTTACCTTCCATGAATCCCTGCTGGTTGTCGTTTATAATCTTGTTCCGTTCCAGGTGCTCCACCACTCTCCTGATAATCTTCTCCGCGACTTTGTATACTATACACGTCAGTGACACTGGTATGTAGTTTAGTGCCTCGTTTCTGTCTCCTTTCTTAAAAATGGGGACTACATTTGCCATCTTCCATACCTCAGGTAGTTACCAGTTTCAAGGGATGTGTTGAGGATTGTGGTTAGTGGTGCACACGCAGCATATCTGTTCCTTCTTTAAGAACCCACGGGAAGATGTTGTCCGGTCCCCTCGCCTTTGAGGTATCAAGGTCACTTAGCAGCTTCTGCACCTCCTCCTCCATTGTGTGTCATCCAACACTTGTTGGTATATTCCCTGTTGGTGTTCCCCTCTGTGCTGTCTTCCCAGAGCCTTTCCTGTCTCTACTGTAAATACTTCCTTAAATCTCGTGTTGAGCTCCTCACATACCTCATGATCGTTTCTTGTGAGTTCCCCACTTTCTTTCCTCGGCCTGATCACCTGGTCTTTGACTGTTGTCTTCCCCCTGATGTGGCTATACAGCAGTTTCGGGTCAGACTTGACTTTCGATGCTATGTTTTCGTACTGTCGCTGGGCCTCCCTCCTTACCTGTGCATACTCATTTCTGGCTGTTCGACTAATCTCCTCATTTTCCTGTGTTTTTTGCCTTCTGTACTTTTTCCATTCTCTAGTGCACTTAGTTTTTGCCTCCCTACACCTTCAGTGCAGGGAGGCAAACCTTTCCTCTGCCTCCTTGCATTTTGTTGTTACGTATTCCATCATTTAGTTTACTGACTTTCCTACCAGTTCTCTGTACCAATGAACCTCCTGCAGGAAGTTCCTCAAACCTGTGTAGTCCCCCCTTTTATAGTCTGGCTTTTCCCATTCAACTCCTGTTACCCTCTCCACTTGTAACTCTACTATGTATTCAAAGCAGAGAACCACACGATTACTAGCTCCTAGGGGCCTCTCATATGTGATGTCTTCAATGTCTGAACTGCTCGGAGGGTGTGAGGGAGAGTGTGTGTGTGTGTGTGTGTGTGTGTGTGTGTGTGTGTGTGTGTGTGTGTGTGTGTGTGTGTGTGTGTGTGTGTGTGTGTGTGTGTGTGTGTGTGTGTGCGTGTGTGTGCGTGTGTGTGTGCGTGTGTGTGTGCGTGTGTGTGTGCGGGTGTGTGTGTGTGTGTGTGTGTGTGTGTGTGTGTGCGTGTGTGTGTGCGTGTGTGTGCGTGTGTGTGCGTGTGTGTGTGCGTGTGTGTGTGCGTGTGTGTGTGTGCGTGTGTGTGTGCGTGTGTGCGTGTGTGTGTGCGTGTGTGCGTGTGTGCGTGCGTGCGTGCGTGCGCGTGCGTGTGTGCGTGTGCGCGTGTGTGCGTGCGTGCGTGCGTGTGCGTGTGTGTGTGCGTGCGTGCGTGTGCAGTCTGACCTTTTAAGTCTTCTGTGTAACTTGTATTCTATCATGCCTTTTTTTTTTTTTTACTCTCTAAGATTGAGTTCTTTTAACCTCTCATCCTTCTTAGCTCTTGGACCAGCCTTGCTGCAAATCTCTGAACTTTCTCTAATTTCTTATAATCTTGGGTTTGAGGCAGGTGGTGCCCACTCCATCATTCGACAAATATCATTTACAGTTTGTATGATTCTTTAAAATATTCCTGAAAGCTGCTTGCAGATTTGCTAGGGGCTCATATACTACATGCTACCTCAAGGACCTTCATAGTAAATAAATTCTTTTGCCAAGAACATTATACTTTATTGTTTAATCATTGACCTGTAACTCTGGTCTAAGAGGGTTAATGTACTGTATTATTATTTTTCTTTTATTATTATTATCACACTGGCCGATTCCCACCAAGGCAGGGTGGCCCGAAAAAGAAAAACTTTCACCATCATTCACTCCATCACTGTCTTGCCAGAAGGGTGCTTTACACTACAGTTTTTAAACTGCAACATTAACACCCCTCCTTCAGAGTGCAGGCACTGTACTTCCCATCTCCAGGACTCAAGTCCGGCCTGCCGGTTTCCCTGAACCCCTTCATAAATGTTACTTTGCTCACACTCCAACAGCATGTCAAGTATTAAAAACCATTTGTCTCCATTCACTCCTATCAAACACGCTCATGCATGCCTGCTGGAAATCCAAGCCCCTTGCACACAAAACCTCCTTTACCCCCTCTCTCCAACCTTTCCTAGGCCGACCCCTACCCCGCCTTCCTTCCATTACAGACTGATACACTCTTGAAGTCATTCTGTTTTGCTCCATTCTTTCTACATGTCCGAACCACCTCAACATCCCTTCCTCAGCCCTCTGGACAACAGTTTTGGTAATCCCGCACCTCCTCCTAACTTCCAAACTACGAATTTTCTGCATTATATTCACACCACACATTGCCCTCAGACATGGCATCTCCACTGCCTCCAGCCTTCTCCTCGCTGCAACATTCATCACCCATGCTTCACACCCATATAAGAGCGTTGGTAAAACTATACTCTCATACATTCCCCTCTTTGCCTCCAAGGACAAAGTTCTTTGTCTCCACAGACTCCTAAGTGCACCACTCACCCTTTTCCCCTCATCAATTCTATGATTCACCTCATCTTTCATAGACCCATCCGCTGACACGTCCACTCCCAAATATCTGAATAATTTCACCTCCTCCATACTCTCTCCCTCCAATCTGATATCCAATCTTTCATCACCTAATCTTTTTGTTATCCTCATAACCTTACTCTTTCCTGTATTCACTTTTAATTTTCTTCTTTTGCATACCCTACCAAATTCATCCACCAATCTCTGCAACTTCTCTTCAGAATCTCCCAAGAGCACAGTGTCATCAGCAAAGAGCAACTGTGACAACTCCCACTTTATGTGTGATTCTTTATCTTTTAACTCCACGCCTCTTGCCAAGGCCCTCGCATTTACTTCTCTTACAACCCCATCTATAAATATATTAAACAACCACAGTGACATCACACATCCTTGTCTAAGGCCTACTTTTACTGGGAAATAATTTCCCTCTTTCCTACATACTCTAACTTGAGCCTCACTATCCTCGTAAAAACTCTTCACTGCTTTCAGTAACCCACCTCCTACACCATACACCTGCAACATCTGCCACAATGGCCCCCTATCCACCCTGTCATACACCTTTTCCAAATCCATAAATGCCACAAAGACCTCTTTAGCCTTATCTAAATACTGTTCACTTATATGTTTCACTGTAAACACCTGGTCCACACACCCCCTACCTTTCCTAAAGCCTCCTTGTTCATCTATCCTATTTTCCATCTTACTCTTAATTCTTTCAATAATAACTCTACCATACACTTTACCAGGTATACTCAACAGACTTATCCCCCTATAATTTTTGCACTCTCTTTTGTCCCCTTTGCCTTTATACAAAGGAACTATGCATGCTCTCTGCCAATCCCTAGGTACCTTACCCTCTTCCATACATTTATTAAATAATTGCACCAACCACTCCAAAACTATATCCCCACCTGCTTTTAACATTTCTATCTTTATCCCATCAATCCCGGCTGCCTTACCCCCTTTCATTTTACCTACTGCCTCATGAACTTCCCCCACACTCACAACTGGCTCTTCCTCACTCCTACAAGATGTTATTCCTCCTTGCTCTATACACGAAATCACAGCTTCCCTAACTTCATCAACATTTAACAATTCCTCAAAATATTCCCTCCATCTTCCCAATACCTCTAACTCTCCATTTAATAACTCTCCTCTCCTATTTTTAACTGACAAATCCATTTGTTCTCTAGGCTTCCTTAACTTGTTAATCTCACTCCAAAACTTTTTCTTATTTTCAACAAAATTTGTTGATAACATCTTACCCACTCTCTCACTTGCTCTCTTTTTACATTGCTTCACCACTCTCTTAACCTCTCTCTTTTTCTCCATATACTCTTCCCTCCTTGCATCACTTCTACTTTGTAAAAACTTCTCATATGCTAACTTTTTCTCCCTTACTACTCTCTTTACATCATCATTCCACCAATCGCTCCTCTTCCCTCCTGCACCCACTTTTCTGCAACCACAAACTTCTGCTGAACACTCTAACACTACATTTTTAAACCTACCCCACACCTCTTCAACCCCATTGCCTATGCTCTCATTAGCCCATCTATCCTCCAACAGCTGTTTATATCTTACCCTAACTGCCTCCTCTTTTAGTTTATAAACCTTCACCTCTCTCTTCCCTGATGCTTCTATTCTCCTTGTATCCCATCTACCTTTTACTCTCAGTGTAGCTACAACTAGAAAGTGATCTGATATATCTGTGGCCCCTCTAGAAACATGTACATCCTGAAGTCTACTCAACAGTCTTTTATCTACCAATACATAATCCAACAAACTACTGTCATTTCGCCCTACATCATATCTTGTATACTTATTTATCCTCTTTTTCTTAAAATATGTATTACCTATAACTAAACCCCTTTCTATACAAAGTTCAATCAAAGGGCTCCCATTATCATTTACACCTGGCACCCCAAACTTACCTACCACACCCTCTCTAAAAGTTTCTCCTACTTTAGCATTCAGGTCCCCTACCACAATTACTCTCTCACTTGGTTCAAAGGCTCCTATACATTCACTTAACATCTCCCAAAATCTCTCTCTCTCCTCTACATTCCTCTCTTCTCCAGGTGCATACACGCTTATTATGACCCACTTTTCGCATCCAACCTTTACTTTAATCCTTGAATTTACATATTCATATTCTCTTTTCTCCTTCCATAACTGATCCTTCAACATTACTGCTACCCCTTCCTTTGCTCTAACTCTCTCAGATACTCCAGATTTAATCCCATTTATTTCCCCCCACCAAAACTCCCCTACCCCCTTCAGCTTTGTTTTGTTTAGGGCCAGGACATCCAACTTCTTTTCATTCATAACATCAGCAGTCATCTGTTTCTTTTCATCCGCACTACATCCACGCACATTCAAGCATCCCAGTTTTATAAAGTTTTTCTTCTTCTCTTTTTTAGTAAATGTCTACAGGAGAAGGGGTTACTAGCCCATTGCTCCCGGCATTTTAGTCGCCTCATACGACACGCATGGCTTACGGAGGAAAGATTCTTTTCCACTTCCCCATGGACAGTAGAAGAAATAAAGAAAAATAAGAGCTATTTAGAAAAAGGAGAAAAAACCTAGATGTTAGTTACCATTTTGTCCTAGGCACATGTCCTAGGCACATATATATATATATATATATATATATATATATATATATATATATATATATATATGAGAGAGAGAGAGAGAGAGTGTGTGTGTGTGTGTGTGTGGTGTGTGTGTGGTGTGTGTGTGGTGTGTGTGTGGTGTGTGTGTGGTGTGTGTGTGTGGTGTGTGAGTGTGTGTGTGTGTGTGTGGTGTGTGTGTGGTGTGTGTGTGGTGTGTGTGTGGTGTGTGTGTGTGTGTGTGTGTGTGGTGTGTGTGTGGTGTGTGTGGTGTGTGTGTGGTGTGTGTGTGGTGTGTGTGTGGTGTGTGTGTGGTGTGTGTGTGGTGTGTGTGTGGTGTGTGTGTGGTGTGTGTGTGTGTGGTGTGTGTGTGTGGTGTGTGTGTGTGGTGTGTGTGTGTGTGTGTGTGTGTGTGTGGTGTGTGTGTGTGGTGTGTGTGTGTGGTGTGTGTGTGTGGTGTGTGTGTGTGGTGTGTGTGTGGTGTGTGTGTGTGTGTGTGTGTGTGTGGTGCGTGTGTGGTGTGTGTGTGGTGTGTGTGTGTGGTGTGGGTGTGTGGTGTGGGTGTGTGGTGTGTGTGTGTGTATGTGGTGTGTGTGTGTGTGTGTGGTGTGTGTGGTGTGTGTGTGTGGTGTGTGTGTGTGGTGTGTGTGTGTGGTGTGTGTGTGTGTGTGGTGTGTGTGTGTGGTGTGTGTGTGTGGTGTGTGTGTGTGGTGTGTGTGTGTGGTGTGCATGTGTGGTGTGCATGTGTGGTGTGCGTGTGTGGTGTGTGTGTGTGGTGTGTGTGGTGTGTGTGTGTGTGGTGTGTGTGTTGTGTGTGTTGTGTGTGTTGTGTGTGTGTGTGTGGTGTGTGTGGTGTGTGTGGTGTGTGTGGTGTGTGTGTGTGGTGTGTGTGTGTGGTGTGTGTGTGTGGTGTGTGTGTGTGGTGTGTGTGTGTGGTGTGTGTGTGTGGTGTGTGTTTATGAGACAGAAAAAGACACCAGCAATCCTACCATCATGCAAAACAGTTACAGGTTTCTGTTTCACAGTCATCTGGCAGGACGGTAGTACTTCCCTGGGTGGTTGCTGTCTACCAACCTACTACCTTAATTATTATTATTATTATTACCAAAACTAGGCACTAAACCTATATGTTCTGTAACAGATTTTTATCATTATAATTATTTAAATTTGAATTTAAATCCAATTTGAATTTCTAACATTCACTCAGGATGCATCTGCATCAAGAATAGTTTTGTATTACTGTACAGAAGAAATTTAAGATCTTCTACTCATAGAGCAAACCCTGATATTTTGGTATATTTCCAGCATATTATTCTGAATGTGGTTTTGAGGTGACCAGGAACAAGACATATTGGGTGTCTCCACAGTCGGGCACCTCTAGTGTTGTCACCACTGGTGGAATGTGTAATCTTCGCATCAAAAAGATTACTTCCTCCATTTGCTTCATAAGACTAGATCTTATCAAGTTTAAGGTAAAGTACTAAGGTAAAGTCAGTTACTAAGAAGTGTTATCTCTGCACAATTAATATTCCTGATACAATGATAAGCAAATATGTCTTATTCCTTTCATTGTAGTTGTACCTCACTCACAACCCAGAAAACTATCTCAGAACATTAAAATCTATTTCATCAGTCTAAATGTCTTATTTTTAGTAAACAGATAATATAAGCCAGTGTTTGAAATTTATAAACTGATGTAACCTATTGTCTGTAAGGTAACAGTCGCTGCTATTATGTACTGTATCATCACTGGCCCAACAATTCATCCTATTTATTATGTGTAACCCAACAGCTGATGTCTCCAGTTAATGGCAGCTGCACAAGTGACCATCTGGTTGTCTCCGGGCAAAACATTAATGCCTTTACACCTAAGCTTTGTGGTGAAAATTCTGGTCAACATTGTAAGTACAGTACATGCGGTGTTCAATGTCGAAGTTAATATGTATAGTAATAGAAATAGTCTTCTGGGCAAAGCAGAAAAAAAAGAAGCTACGATGTAGCAAGTGCATTTACTGCTAACAGTTACCCTTCTTGATTGAAACTACCTATTTACAAATAGAGGTCAGAATATTATACAGTACATAGATCACACTGTAAGACCTTGATTTAACAGATTTAAGATTTAATGAACAAAATCAGAACAATAAAGTCTGTTGTATCCAGAACTGTCAATTATTTTTACAAACTGATGGGTAAATTAATTTCATGGTTACTGGACAAAGTTCAGTATTACTCCATTATTGTTGCAATCATAGTAAAATCAATCACATTACATATTTGGATTTAACAAACAATTGGAATTACCAGACACCCTTTCCTTATTAGTTCATTAAATTAAGGTTTCACTATACAGTAAATAATGTCATATTAAAACAAAAATTTGTATGTATACAATGTTTTGGCAGTGTATGTCGACGTGGACACTGTTGATGGCCCTGTGGAGCTCAGTATTACAACTGTAGGGAAAGGACTGGACAGACAATGGGAAATCAAAGTGTCTCAGGTAAATATCCATACAAACGTAGTTATATAGAGTATCATAAAATACAAAAGGGAGTAACAGTTCCAGAAGTATTTATGGAAACAAAAATTTATTAACGGATTCAAAACTAGAACTATCAGAATGCAGAAATGTACTGTATGCAGTAGTACCAGCACTCTTATATGAATATGAAGTATTGTCTTTGAATTTTGCACTAAGGAGGAAGCAATAGCAATGTCTTGTCTAAGATTAACATGTATACATATTATGCAGAGAAAATGAATGAAAAAAAAAATAGAAATTGGTGTGGTAGTATAAAAGTTATAATTCAGACAACGAAAGTGGCTTGTTTATGTATGGAGTATGAACAAAATAAGATACAGTGGAACCTCGGTTTTCGTGATTAATTCGTTCCAGAAAATCTGATGAAAACCGAATTGTACAAAAACTGAAGCAATATTTCCCATAAGAAATAATGTAAATCCAATTAATCCATTCCAGACACCCAAAAATATTAACAAAAAATACATTTTATAGAGAATAACTATAGTTTTACATACAGAAAACAATGAGAAATAAATATAAATGACTAATGAAATGGATAAATGAACATTTAACATCACTTTTACCCCTAAGGAAGACTCTTGTTGGCATATGGAGGACACCAAGGAGGGGAGAGGGAGGAGAGGTTATTGTTTGGAAGGGGAATTTCCTTCCATAAGGACTTCAGGTATCAAGGCTCTGTCTGGGGTTACTTCCCTTCTTTGTCTTTTACTGGCACTAGGACCCCTGTCACACAAAAAAATCTGTCCAGAGAGGTCTGTTTCTGGCATCTCTTTAAGATATGCCTAAAATGTTGCAGACACGGCTTGCAACAGCTTTGTTAGGGTGATATTTCTCCACAAAACTTTGCAACTCACTTCACTTTGCACACATGTCCTTAATCACTGAAGAAGGCACATTCTCGCCTCTTCCTCCTCCTCTGAAGCAATTTCCTCAGCTGCAATCTGTTGCTGTTCCAGTTGAAGGTGTTGCAGCTCTTCAGTGGTTAGCTCTTCCCTGTGGTCGTCCACCAACTCTTCCACATCCTGGCCACTCACATCCAACCCCATGGACTTCCCCCAAAGACATAATAGATTCCACAACAGGCGTAGGGTCGTCAGGGTCAGCCTCAGCCCATCAACTGCCGTGCCATTTCACAAATTATCGACTCCAAAACACTATCTCCCGCTTGGGGTGATGCTCACTCAACAATAAACAAAGGCAGACTGAGTCACTTGGCACTTGAGTGGCTGAGTGACACGGGTGGGCAGGCGGATGCGTTCAGTACAGACCATTGTCAACTCTACAAAAACCGAGGTGATGTATAAAAACTGGTACAAAATTTCAATAGAAAAAGCCATCGAATACCAAATTCTATGAAAACTAGGGCGTACGAAAACTGAGGTTCCACTGTAGCTAAAATAATGTGCATAAAATTGGAATGGATGCAAGGTGTAGGGAGCACATGAAAAAAAGCTGGAGAAAAGTATGAAAATAATGAGGAGAGGCAGGGCTTGGCCTTTCAGGTTACCTATTGGAGTAGAGATGACTTGTCTGTAGGATTTGACAAGCTAGTGGAATGGAAGCTAGGTAATACCTATACAGAGACTCTGGGAAAAACTGGTTAGTCAGATTTGAGTTTTGAAGTTGGGAAACATGATGCCTGCACTCTGACAATGGGGGTGGGGAGATTTTGGTTTGGTGGGTCAACACTGGACCATGACATCGACGCCCTTTCGGAAAGGTAACTAAGGATGAGTTATGGTGACTATTGTTTTTGGGATCACCCTGCCTAGGTGGGAAATGATTTAATTAAATAGATAGTGATCCAAGCACTATTTATGGTACATTAATGAAAATATTTTTTATTTTATCTGATACTACAGATTGAGTGTAGCAGCCCATATCGTCCACCAGCCAACTGCTTACAATACTTCACTGGAGCACAGGGCACCTTGACCTCTTTCAACTATGTTGCTGACAGAGATTCTAAGTACCTAGTGTGTATTATCTAACACCCACATAGAAAAACTAATACAGTATTATCTGATGCTTATTTCTCATTGTTTCCAACAACTTTTTAAGATATTATTTGCTCGTTTTAAGTTCCTGACTATTTAAAACCAACAGGCTAAGTAGACTTTTCCATGCATACAGTAGCTGTAAATTTTTAAACTAACCTAACAACTATACAGAATAAATTTATGAAAAAAAAATTGTTTTTCCATGAAAAACTATTACTATAGCTTCTGCAAATACATAAATATTGTTTCGTGTAAAGCTCCTCAAAGAGAGTATAACAACATACTACAAATGAAGATAGTTTTCTAATCAAAGTGAAATAGAGTACTATACTGTACTAAATTAAAAGGATGGAGCTGTACAATGCATTGTAAGCTGAACCACTGAAAAATATAGAAGAAACTTTTAAAGAATCAAAAGGAGGAATGCAATAAACACTCACTACATATATTGTATTATATTCTATGGAAACAATGAATAATATAATAAAAAGCAAGAGTGTGGAGCAGTGATGCAGAAGAGGTGGTGGGCTAATTTATAGAGGTAATGAGTATAATCCCTATGAATTTAGTGCTCCCCTATAATGATAATATAATGATAATAATAGAGATAATGAAACCATTGTTTGCCTTTCTGTGACCATACAGTGGGACCTTGGTACTCGAACAGCTCCCTACTTGAACAAAGCACAGCACTCGGCCAAACAAACACGACCTGCCAGAACTTCACTGTAAACTATTTTGTGTTTCTTTGCATTTTTGGTGTTTTTTATATTTGCATAAATAAGTCACCATGGGACCAATGAATATTAGTGATAACAGCCAACCAAAAAGAAAATTGGTTGGAAAGAATTTGTTCAAGACTCAAAGAGATTAGCACTCAACAGCCTTCTGGAATGAATTACGTTCGAGTACCGAGGTTCCACTGTATTACAAGACTGGTAAATCCTTACAAATGCTGCTTTTACGAATATTTGCTAATAGCTTATTAAAGCATTTATTTTTCAGAACAATCTAAATTATGCTATGTGCATCAGGAAGGAAGCTGGATTCTGTTCTGTTGTCTACCAAACAATTCCTTCAGGAAATTATACCAAAAACAGAGTCTTTGAAATTGTTAACTTTCACATTGATTCTAGTAAGTACAGCATCTGTAACTCTGTCTTCCATGCTTTTTTTTTTTTTTTTGTTCATACATATATAGTGTACTTAGCAATTTTCTTGCATTTTTTCAAAACATTATACTGTACATCAATAAAATAATTTGAGAGGCCCACAGTAGGCACAATTCAGGTTAAGTTAGACTAGGACTAATTGTATTTAAATCTAAAAAGTCTACATAGACGTAGAGTTCTTTATGCTTGTGAGTTTAGTATAAGATACTGACAAGAAATTAAAAAGGACGTAACAAAAATACGAATTACAAGACTATTCGATGCAATAAAAATTACTGACAAGTCTGAAAAGGGTGAATGGTACTTTTTGAAAATACAGCGCAGTATAAGATTAGTTTCAGATTACAACATCATTCAGTAAAATTGTCATTAACAAGTTAAAAAGAATTGAATGATAGTTTTAAAGTACTGTGCAAAAAATATTTGTTTTAGGAAGATACAGGGTATAAATATAATTGGACTAATTAAGCACATGAAGCTTTTATTAGCTTTTTTAAGTCTTCTGGTAAGCTATTCCACATTTTTGATAATTTAATTCGCATTGAGTTTCTGTTGAGGTTCAGCTGAACTCATTGACCATCAAATAGTTATTTGTTTCGAGTGAGATGCCCATGTTGTATTATGGTTTTCCAAAAAGTGTTTTAGATCACCATCGGCATTACAGTGCATTGGAGAAAAATGGTATAAAATACCAACATGATGTATAAAGACAAAAATGCAGTGTAATGCATTAATGTCTTTATTAGAGTGCAGTATTTTAAAGATGTGGAGTGAAGAATAATAAGTATGTATGGAATTAATATTTAGCAGGTTTATGGTTCAAGTCTTGACTCTTGACCCCACTTTTATAGCTTTACTGATTGCCATTACGGTTTTCTGGCCTATTGAGACCTATCATACCATACCTACATCATAGGTCAGATATATGAATTGAATGGGTGAGTCTGAGCAGGAAATGTCTTACATGAGCCAACAGGCCTGCTGCAAGAGCCCCTCTATTCATATGTATTTTGGTTTGTACATGTTTACTTTCTGTGTGTTAAAATGCTGCTGTCATTAATACAGATGCCTATTAATAAAAACTAAAAAGTGTTATCTTCCCTCAAATTACCCACTTCCCCCTGTAGTGCACCTGTACATTCAACTATGTACTCCTTGTCATCTACAAACACTGATATTTTCTTCTCTTCTTGCACCATGCAGGTGGTGTGGCAACCTCTGTAATCCCCAGTGGTGAAGCAGGACTTGGTCTCATCCAGTGCCCTGATGATTACCTCATCATGGCTGGCACCAGACTGTGTGGAGAACGTCTCAATGATGGCTCCAACCCACAACCCACTAATAATGGCCCTATTACAGGTGCAGGCATTGTTACTTATTATTAAACAGTCTTGATTACAGTACAGCCTCTCCTCACTTAATGACAGAGTTCTGCTCATAAGACCACGCCAGTAAACGAATTCGTCACTAAGTGAGGAGAGGCTGTACTGTAATAAGCCAAAAATACAATATCATGTTAACTTTTCTTTATCTAATGCTTTATTCTAGCTAATTCCCCAATCTGAATTGATAGTACAGTATTTCACATGCCAAAGAACAGTACAGTGATCTTATGGTAAAACAAGAATACTCTGTATTAGTGTCCATTTTTCAGATCTACATAATTTTTCTATTATAGTATACACAAGTGTCAACTATACTAATATGAATGAGCAGTTAATTTTTTTTATTTTTTAAAGTTTCTTTAAGTGTCAATGCTTCCACCCATTGAGTTTGGGTGCTGTATAAGAAAATATTTAAAAAATAGTACCTGTAGTCCTGAGTTCTGATATAATCACCATCTTGGATCATAAAATTGTCAGTGATATTATAACTTCTGTTGCAAGCCTGAGGTACTGGGTTTTGCTATAACCAATAGTCAGTAATAGTCACAAACAAGGACATAATTGTGTGATTTACACTGTATACATATTCTTTCTTGAATTGCTTGTACAATCTTCAGAATTACTACTTGAGATAGGCTCTTAATAACAGTAGCTTTATACTCTATGCTAACAGTAAGCACTTCTTAACCTTGATTTAAAAGACTTCGGAAATGCAGGACAAAATCTACTGGGTCATTTGATTTGGAAACAATGAACAAAGTCCTTCGGTTACAGAAATTGCGTATTACTGTTATGATCACTGCAAAACAATTTCATCTCAACCAAAATCACTGTTATTAGCCACCCACTTCACCCCTTCCCCGTTAGTCCATTAAATCAAATAGGATTTATTGTATTAATGAATTTTTTTCTTTCAGATAAAACACGTGGTCCCTTCATTGTTCAGTTCACCAGTGATGGCTGGTTCACAGGACAAGGCTTCCAGCTCATCTATCAGCAATATCCTTGCTAAAATAATCTAAACCACAGTTAACTATTAATGTTATAATTCCTAAGGACTTTATTTTTAACTAGAAAATTAGCTCACCTTGTTTTAAGTATTTACAGTATACTCTTATTTGCCTTTATACAGTACTGTATGTAAAGTTTATATTTTCTTTATATACTAAATTCCTGTTTTCAATTTTACAAATAGAATAGATACGTATAACATCAAAATTAATAAAAATTTGTAAAAGTGAGAATTCCTTGTCTACCTTACTTCTACATTATATTTAAATTATATTAGATAACCTGTATAAATAAACTTATTTTTTATACTGTATATGTAGAATTTATTAATTTGTTTTGTATTTATTTGTGTTTAAACTAATCTCACATAGTACAATAATGTATGTAATACAGTACATATATTTTAGGCTATGGTAATTTGCGCAACAGCCTCTGGCGCCCAAATGCAAGTAGATATTGAACAGCATTTCCAGATGCATTACATCTGCTTTTTCTTCAATTTGAAGCTAAATATGCATTTTACAGGCTTATGTAACCTAACCTAATCTGTATACTTTCTGCTACCCAACTGCCATGTAAATTAACCTGTAACAAACTGCCTCCTGGTTAGAGGCAGTGGAGATGTCATGTCTGAGAGCAATGTGTGGTGTGAATATAATGCAGAGAATTCATAGTTTGGAAGTTAGAAGGAGGTGCGGGATTACCAAAACTGTTGTCCAGAGGGCTGAGGAAGGGTTGTTGAGGTGGTTCGGACATGTGGAGAGAATGGAGCGAAACAGAATAACTTCAAGTGTATCAGTCTGTAGTGGAAGGAAGGCGGGGTAGGGGTCGGCCTAGGAAAGGTTGGAGGGAGGGGGTAAAGGAGGTTTTGTGTGCGAGGGGCTTGGACTTCCAGCAGGCATGCGTGAGCGTGTTTGATAGGAGTGAATGGAGACAAATGGTTTTTAATACTTGACTTGCTGTTGGAGTGTGAGCAAAGTAACATTTATGAAGGGGTTCAGGGAAACCGGCAGGCTGGACTTGAGTCCTGGAGATGGGAAGTACAGTGCCTGCACTCTGAAGGAGGGGTGTTAATGTTGCAGTCTAAAAACTGTGGTGTAAAGCACCCTTCTGGCAAGACAGTGATGGAGTGAATGATGGTGAAAGTTTTTCTTTTTCGGGCCACCCTGCCTTGGTGGGAATCGGCCAGTGTGATAATAAAAAAAAAAAATATATTAAAATTATTATAATAATAATCATGGGGGAGCACTAAACCCATAAGATTATACAGTGCATGTCTGGGGGGATGGAAGGTATTCAGGCTCAATTCAGGGAACCAGAGCACAGATCCAATTCCCTAGATCAAGAGCCCCTCACCAGCATCAAGGAACCTTCCTGAGGGGTTCATATTAAAAATATTGTATTATAAATATAGTAATGTACTGTATGGTACACCTACATAATAAGTACTATACTCTTACCACAATATTTCTACAAGCATATAAACTGCACTCATAACTAATCCTAAACATATGCAATAAGATCACAAGAACCAGGTGATGTCTTAATATACAATACATCCACAGGGAAAAGCAGTATTACTCCCAGTGCTCTTATAATTTCTCATTGATAATGTGAGGAAATTATGAAAGTACTTAACATAATGGACTACTACTTTTCACTAATCTTAAATATAGGTATATAACATACCAAATTAAAAAAATCATAACAAATCTTGCTGTTTTCTTGTGCATTTCATCAAGACAACATAACATATCTGTTACTTATTCTGGGGCTTGTGTGACCTCCTAGATTGTTTCCAATTTAGGAGGTAACACCAGACCTCCTAAACTGGAAAGAAAAATACTGCATTACACAAATTAAAACTGTCAAGAAATAACCAAGAGTAAAGGTAGGTGTACAGAAGTTTCTAAGATTTCTCTCTCTCATGTTGCATGTTTCTGTAACATACAAAAGACCAGCAATCTCAGCAGGGTGCAAAACATTGAACAAGCTTCTTTTTCACTCATATGACAAGAAGGTAGTATAACAATATATAAACCTTTAGAGCTTATGTTAATTTTTTTACATCGCTGAATTTAAAGGCTAAGAGGTTTTATCCTACCTTAGCTCATTTTAGAACCCAGCCCTAACTACTGTATAATACTTACCCCTTTTCCCAAGATAGATACAAAATAAAACAGTAGACTATTGCTCGGGTACCTAATAACTGCTAAGTGAATAGAGGCAACAGATGGTGGTAAAAAGACGGATGCAGTATAATGTGACCATTTATTGACAATGTTTTTGCCAATGTAGTGTTTTTTAATCAAGTGATACGGTGCAAGGAAATACATCCTCACATCTAAACCCACTCTAGGATAAAATCCTAGCTGTTTGGTTACAAGCTAAATGAGTTACCACTGAGTTATGAGCCATGTGTGGCTATGTGGTGAAATTTTACCTTGAAATTGAAAAATTTAAATGGTGCCATAAACTTTAATGTTGCCACAACTTTCGTGTGATTTTAAAGTTTATACTTTATTTGTTGAGCCTTAGAAACAACTGTACACTGTTTCAGAATGTAATGGGCAAAAAAAAAAAATAAAAGCAATTTACTGTACTTGGCTACACTGGTGTGCTAGTATGTATCATTTAAGTAAATGTATTAAGGTACAAGTACAATTACATCAATTTAAGTGATTACAATTGTATATAGTAACATACTGTAATACAATCGCAGACGGGTGATCTTAACAAAAGACAAGCCATGAGGGAGTTTTGCAACACTACAAAGCTCCTGATGATGCACAGAGATATGTGAAAGATCGTGAGCTGATGATTTCCATCCCCAGTGGCTTGTCTTGCATAGTAACATATGTTTAAATTACCTAGTCGGCTGCAGTTACTTATTTCCATTGGGGGTGTTTGTAATATCTCATTATTTAAAGCATAATCATCAGCATCACAGATAAGCAGAAGTCTTAATTTCTATTAGCTAGTATTTCTTGAGAAGTGCTAAATAGGAGCCCTACATTATTATGGCAGGGAAAATTTATTATTATTATTATTATTAAACATGCTAAACTACATGAGAAAGGGGTGGATCGTAAGCCCCTCAGTGCTTGAGGGGGAGAGGATATAGAGCACCTCGGAATGGGAAAGACAGGTACAATTCCTTGGATCAAAACGAATAGTCTTAATTATTATATTCACATCTAAGCACTAAAATTAATGAGTCATACAACAATGGTTTTAAGATATCCAAACCAACAACGTAATGTGTAAATAAATGGTGGCTAATTTATTATCAAAGCGTTATTTTAGACTGACTTACCTTGTCTGCTAAGTGCCTTATTTTGGGATTATCAGCAAAATATATAAATGGACAACGTTCAACATTAAAGACTAACTTATTTCACCTTCCAGGACCACAATCAATAAGTAACAAATTGACAACCTATACAATATTAACAACTGGTTATATATTAAAGATAGTGCGAGGAAAATATTTTAATATGATTAAAAAAAGAAAAAGAAATTTAAATTATTTTTTAAAAAATCTTAAAATTAACGAAAAAGTATTATGCTGACTTGTTTGCTAAAGGTTTTCAACGTTATATTGATAAATTTGGATAAAATCTAAATCATATTTGCTCTATTATGTAAGTTGTAAATAGTTGTGGTCGTTTGTCTTCCGAATCTTTCGCGGATTTTACTTTCATTCACGTTTATTCAACTTTCCCAATTTAATCTCACCTTAACATCCAAATATCAGTACACAAATAACCTGCACATAGCTTATGACGACGTTTCGGTCCGACTTAGACCATTACAAGCCGCACTCTTGTGTGCGAGTTATTTGTGTATTGTGCCTTTTTCTTCTTTATACAAATATCCTAAACAGAAGCATTAACAAAAATTAGAATACATTGTTATACAGATCGGTAGTACAACAAACAATTAATTCCTTTGTAAACAGCTAAAGACCTCGTGATCTATGTATTTAGGATATTTAGGTACAATAACACATAAACACATTTATACAAGTTTTAGGCGATATAATTGTCTTACATAGAAAGATAACATGTGTAAATTACCTAGGATAACCCCAAAAAGTCAAAGCAACTTATTTCCATTACATGTTACATTCATGGGAAAGATCTAACTTCCATGGATCATACAGCTCCTGGAGAATAGGGGGTTAAGTTTAAGGCAAGGAAAGGGAGGGTAGCTCCAATTTCTCAATTAAGAGTCCTTCACTAGCATCCCAACATCCTCCTTGACTAGGGTGAGGTAATGGTCACTGAGCACACTCTTGTTGCAGCGCTGTGTGACCCTTTGGGTTTAGCGTTTACTTTATATTATCAGCATAACTTGCTCCAAGATTGTAGCTGAAGAGACAAGCAGCAACTGGAAGCTTTATTTAATCCAAGATTACGCCTTCACTGTATGTCTTATCACATCCAATAAATAGCTTCCAACTGCTGCTTATGTCTTTATCATCTATATTGGTATTCTTATATGATACCATTGAATGTCAGTGTCTCGAATATATATATATACGGGTAAGGACTGTTTCTCAATGTATATACACTAGTCAGGAATACTTTAAACACTAAACTAATAATTAAACTAAATTCGGTGTATAGTGACATATACACCTATCGGTGTATATAGTGATATATATACCTATCGGTGTATATACACTGATATATACACCTCTCAGTGTATGTTGGAACTTATTCGGTCCGAGAAGTCCCAACGGGGAAAAACACACCGTTCAAGGGCCCTTACACCCACCCAAAACACAAACACACTCACCCGGGTTGGAGAAGGTGGATGGAAGGTACTTCTTAATTGATAGATTTACCCTTCAGGGAAGAAGTAGGTAGTTTATACTGTTAGTACACTAATATTAGGATTATTGAGGCAACTGTAGATAATAATAATGTAGACCTAAGACCTTAACATAGGTAGTAATAGGCCAAATGTAGGCAAACACTAGGTTAAGTTAGCTAGGGAGAACTGGCAGCCCAAGTTTGAACGACGAGGCGCGGGTCTCGAAGACGCCAGATCTTCCTTCTAAGACCAGACACCAACTGAACAACACGTGCCGTGATCAGCAGGCAGCGCCCCCACGTGTCTTCACATATGAGACCTGGGGAAATCTGGCGGAGGCACCTCGATGTACCGTAGATGACCTCCTCCGTCAGGCCCATACTGTAAGACAAGACCTCCACTTTTTCTTAGGATTCTGGCCAGTGTCTGGGGAAAGTTGCGAGTGAGTTGAACTGTAGGCCTTTGTGCAGCTGGCAGTTCATGACCAGTACGTACTTTGTCTCTTGTCAACTTAGAAGCTAGTGTCTGTTCCTGCATAGCTATACTAGGGGATACACCCCCCCCCTTGGAAATAGGAATTTCTGAGGTGCAGGAAGGTCACTAATATCAACTGAATATTGCAGGAATTAAGGCTCCTGGTTGCACGTGGTTTCTGAGGGGAAGTCCAAGGGGCTAAGCTTAGGGAGGTTGAAGACCAGAATAGCTTCTACATCACCAAGTAAGTTAGTCCTTTAAACGTGCATGCAGGCGAGATTTCTTGCAACATCAGTCATTTATGAAAATCTGTCCTATAAGCCACTTGTGAGGCTGAGGTACCGACCTCAGAGCTCGGTGTCAACAGAGCTTGCCAGGGTAGGCGACTCACTTGGAGGCAGTCCAGACAAATTTTCTGTGTATATACCCCTTTTTAAAACAGAAATAAGAAGTCTTCGTCTTGAAACTTGGCTTCTGCACTTCGCCACCGTCAAGCTCTTCTCACCTGCTTGATCTTTACCAACAGCTGCTTAGTTTTCCTTCAGTGTAATATGTGCTGTTCTCAAGGACAGATAATGGTCTTCGACCTGGCAGTGTGCAGACTCCCGCAGGACGTGAAGACATCTTCCTCTATGTATTAATGTTGGTAGAATTACCGACAGTATGTAAGGACACAAGTGCAACTAATGTGACATTTTATTGTGGCAACGTTTCGCGGGGGCGTTGACCCCCGGAACTCTCTCCAGGTAAACTCCAGGTAAACTCTCCAAGTTCCTGGAGAGCGAAACGTTGCCACAATAAAATGTCACATTATTTGCACTTGTGTCCTTAAATTTGACATCTTCCTCTATGATCCAGCTGGTGCAGATTATGAAGGATGATGAACCAGGGACTCAATAGTAAGTTTTATTTAGGCTTTGGGTACATATTTTATTTTCATAATGGTCTTAAACCACATTTATTATGGTTACATATAAAAGATGTTATGAGGATTTAACCTCGAATAACCCAGCAGTCAAACAATGTGACTTATTTCCTGTCCTTTAGTGTGCGACGATAATTTATTCCAAAAATGTATAATACTAGGTTGGTTTTGCCACGGATATATATATTTTTTGTTATACTAGTGTAAGAAACTTAACGTAAGTTTATTCAGGTGTGGTACACAAATACAATTACATAAATTATCATACATAGCACCACATGTGTAGATTACCTAGGATTGCCCAAAAAAGTCACGACAGTGATTTATTTCCATTGTAAGACACTGGACCGTGGCCGTATATATGGCACTGAGGTGCCCTTGTTTACATATAAATATTAACAAATGTGTATAATTATAACCTTAATATTTTCAGGGGTGGACCGGTAAACCAGTGGAAGGTTCCATTAGTAGGTCATCATATAACTAAGACCCGCGTCAGGAAACACTTTTGTTTCCTGACGAATCTTATCTTGCTTAACATTGTTTATATTCAATTCTTGACATTCTCCACCTTCCCAAGCCAGGTAGGTTGTCTGATGCCGGTGAGGGGCTCTTGGTCCAAGGACTTGGACTTGTCCTCCCCTTCCTTGGATCGAACCTGAATCCCTTTCACATCCCCAGGCGCTATATGACCCCTACAGGTTTAGCTCCCCTATGAATGTAGTAATTTATGTTCACTCTGCTTGGCCAAGTCTCAATACTAATCGATGTTTTTTATGCCCCAAAATGAATATTTTTTGATAGTTTTCCCAAAATAAGAATAGCCACAAGAAATTGTGGTACTTCTGCATGGCCCCTGAAGGGAAGTTTATTCTGGAGACAGGCACATCTGATTGTCCTGACCTCTAGGAACGCCCTCCAAGGGAAGACAGTGGCGTGTAGTGTGTCTGGCGGCCTCATATTATTGTGAAGGTTTTATTTAGGTACAGATCTTGACAGGAGGTTTGGTGGTACTCGCTGCTAAGTTTTTTTTTTTTTTTGTAATTTATTTAACATACATCAGCAGTGTGCTGCTAGTGTGACTTGTCAGTGGTCTAAGTCGGACCGGAACGTCATGTTTTCCTGCCCCTAAATGTGGGTTATATGTGTATTATTCCATCCATGGTATTTATATTTTTCGGTATAGTTAGGTTAAACTGGTTACTACACGGTTGATGATCGAAAACATACTTGCTTTATTTAATAATCTGAAAAGAGAATTTGGAACTCTCTCCAGGTAAACTCCAGGTAGTCATCTTGCCTTTGTTGGCATTTGAAAGCAGTAACAAATCTTAATTACCTGGAGTTTACCTGGAGAGAGTTTCGGGGGTCAACACCCCCTCGGCTCAGCCTGAGATCAGATGTATTTTGTTTTACTATTTCATGGTCTTAAATTATAGTATGAGAGAGTGAGTGAACTATGAGAGAGTGAGTGAACAAATATGCTAGCAAGTGAAAGGTGGTGACCACACTTCCATTGTTCTGCTTGACGTCTTGGGCAACCTCACTGGACTGCGTTTTTATTTCAACGTCTGGGGGGGGGAGGAAGGTCTCTTTCCATACACAGGTCAAATGATAAGATCTTCTCTCGAACACAGCTCAAGTAAAAAGAGGCTTAGCACTATGATCACTCGTACACTACAGCAGGAGGCCCCCAACCTACGGTCCTTCTGGGAAATGGATGCGGCCCTTCTTTAAATTTGGCTTTTCAAAATGGCCCTTTCCTACTAAAACGTTGGGAACTACTGCACTAGTGTCAATCAATTTCGCAATGTGGCCGCACCAGCTGAATGTTTTGTCAGTGTTTTATCCAGGAATTATTTTGATATTACCTAGGGAATCGAAAAAGTGGGATCGCTGATCAGAACAAAATTTACTGTAATAAATATATGACGTGAAAGATTTAGTTTTTGTGACAAGGAACAAAATTGTTGGAGAACACCATCATTCCCGTGAGTAAATATACTATCATAATGACCGTATATTAATAAGACAAAATATGCAGTTCATGGCAATTTATTAAGGAAGTTTCGACCACCAGGGACTTTATTAAATGATAATTAAGTCCCTGGCGGACGGAACCTCTAAATAAAATGACACGAAGAGCATATTGTTTTATTAACAGATGAGTTATAACTGGTTTCTTGGGATAGTATAATAAAATAATTTTTATTTCTACAAGTACAACTTATTGGTCAGACCATAACTGACATCAGTGACATAAGGTTTAGTGATTCTTTTAAATAATAATAATAATAATAATAATAATAATAATAATAATAATAATCAGTGACATACTATATAGAAAGCCCCTGGTTATGCAGTACATTTTGGGCAAATTAGGTTAATTTTGTTCCCCAGAATGCAACCCACACCAGTCGGCTATCACCCAGGTACTTATTTACTGCTAGGTAACAGGTACAGCAGGTGTCTTAAGGAAACAAACCCCAATGTTTCTACCCATGCCGGGGATCGAACCACGAACATCAGTGAGTGAGCGACCAACCCAGCTTCAGGACAGCTTGTAATAATGTTGGTAGAATTACCGACAATATGTAAAGTAAAAGGACACAATTGCAACTAATGTGACATTTTTACATACAGGACAGCTATAGGACCCACCCTTCCTCGAAGAGTAGATAGACAATAGCAAAAGTCGACAAGTGGGAATAAAGATACTGGTAGCAGAGGATCTTTTTAATACAAAGTTCCACCCTTGTCGATTTAGCACTTTATTTGATAATAATAATAATAATAATAATAATAACAATAATAATAATAATAATAATAACTAATAATAATAATAATAATAATAATAACATAATAATAATAATAACAATAATAATAATAATAATAATAATAATAGCAATAATAATAACAATAATAACAACAATAATTATAATAATAAAATAATAATTAATAATAATAATAATAAAATAATAATATAATAATAATAATAATAATAATAATAACAGCAATAATAATAATAAAAATAATAATAAAAATAATAATAACAATAATAATAATAATAATAATAACAACAACAATAATAAACAATATTAATAATAATAATAATAACAATAAAAATAATAATAATAAATAATAATAATAATAATAATAATAATAATAAACAATAATAATAATAATAATAAAAATAATAAATAATAATAATAATAATAATAATAATAATAACAGCAATAATAATAATAATAATAAAAATAATAATAATAATAATAATAATAATAATAATAATAATAATAAACAATAATAATAATAGTAATAACAATAAAAATAATAATAATAAATAATAATAATAATAATAATAATAATAATAATAAAACAACAATAATAATAATAATAATAATAATAATAATACAATGTTTCGCCAAAGACTGGGTTTTATCATGTACTTGTTAAAGACCAACCAGTCTTAAGCAAAATGTTGCATTAAGAGGATCCTGTGCTACCAGTGTCTTTATTCTAAAAGCGCTTTCATAACCAACGAATAATTGTTAGACGACGATGTTAGTAGACATGTAATGAGAAACATTATTTATAGGGAAAGTTTTATTAAGTTTTGTTCAGGACTGGCCTCCCCTCAAGGAAGGTTCCTTGATGTTGGTGAGGGGCTCTTGATTTAGGGAATTGGATCTGTGCTCCAGTTCCCCGAATTAAGCCTGAATGCCTTCCACATCCCCCCCCAGGCGCTGTATAATCCTCCGGGTTTAGCGCTTCCCCCTTGATTATAATAATAATAATGTTCAGGACTGACCTTTATAAAGCAACACTCACTGTAACAAGGTCGTCTGGGGAGAGACGAGGTAAATAATAAGTAAATTGGATGTTGTTATACAGATTTAGATTTTGCCACCGAAGTGGCTAGTTTATTGTGCACCCCATATCCATCCTGTGGACGGTAGCGCGAGAGCATATGGATACACAAAAGGCCTAGGAACTAGGCCCCCAAAGGGTTAACAGGAATACATATGGATTTATATCTACATATCTATAGTTCACTTATCTGTTACAAGCAAATTTAGGAAATTTGCTTAGTATATCTGGTATCTTATTTTCATTAATAAGATATCTTGACATGTCACATAGGTTACTATACAGTCTGTCTCTGTATTCCTCAATAAGTGGACAATTAAGCACATAATTTACATTTAGTTTGATCATCTATACAGGGAGGGAAGTACGGGTCAGTTCTACTGAAAACTTTTTATTATATAAATCGTTTATAATATGAACAATGGTAGCTGCCAGTGCACACAGTTCCTTATTTTGTTCGATGGTATTAGTTAAATTCCTTGGGATGAAGAGAAATTCATGAACTTCACTCCTGCAGAAGTCTTGTTTACCAGCTCTAGTTCCAGGGACATGCCATAATTAATCATAGTTATATCTTCCACACAGTAAAGGTTGCCACAACTATCATCCCAATATTCCATGTGTTCCACTACTGCTAACTATATGAACATGTTTAGTGTGATAGTTTTATTAAACGTAAAAGATACACATGCAGTGACTGACTTTTATTAAGGAAGCATTTCTCCTCGATGGGTTTCTTCAGTCTGAAGCACTGAACACACTCGTGGCGAAACGTTTCACAGGCCTTATTACTTACGACTTGGTATCACCATACTACCATACCAACCCTAAGTTTCTTATGCACCATTTAGCTGTGAGTGATAGTCAAATGATAAGTACACATAACTGGTAGAGAGACTGGTCATCGATATTATTAGAAAGCAAGTTACAGTACTAAAAAAGACTGTTTGCCATAAATGCATAAACTAGGCGTCCAGGTGGCAAAAATGGAATACCAATGTGGTTGATGCTGCCATCCGGAGGTCCCAGCGTTACCTTAGTTCACCCTCACAAGTGTCCCGGAGACAAGGATGTGTAGTTGTCTGCTTTAAAAGTGCTACCAAACTCACTTCAGATAAGCGTATTACTTGTGAAGTTTTGTTTGGTAAAAGGGTAAATAAAGATATTAAAACAGTAAATATATAATTGAAAATAAAAGTGTCAGTGTTTCAACAGTTTCGCAGAACAATTTTGTTTATGCAAAGGATATATCCTGACATCGAATAGAAAAGTTGAGAAGGAGCGACACATAATGATTACTGCGTGGTTATCTGGTGCTAGAAGGTTGTCAGTATGTATTGGCCGGTGTTCAATGGCAGGTACATCTAATAGCTGTGTGATGGCCCACTCTTCTCTGTCAGGGTCACAGGGAGAGGTACGGCCCTTCGAGGAAATCCCAGGACCCCGCTCCCTGCCTCTGGTCGGAACCTTATACCATTACTTTCCACTCATAGGTGAGTACTATCCGCCGACTTTATCATCTGGAGATTGTGTATGGGAGAGCTGAGAAATACACTGTCGTCATCTCTACGTGTATTTTCAATGTGCATTCCATTATCTGTACACGTTTACATGTTTCAAAGTAAATAAACATGATTTGTATTGTGTTATATAAATTTGACGAATTTCGGTCGCTGAGGGAATCATAAAAAGGGGCCCTCGTGGCCCACAACTGAAGTCTCCGGTACCTCACTGCACGCAAGAGGCTTCTTAGTACTGTAGTTAATCATCAAATCCTCAAATGACAAGGGACCAGCATTCAAACTCCCTCATAAGATCTAGGAGCTATAGCTCAACTCCAAAAAGGTCCAGGAACTAGAGAAGCATCCCAGAAGATTTAGCTCAACAGTCAAAAAGTTTAGCTCCTGTATATTAATACACTCAAAAAGGTCCCAGGAGATGTTGCCTGACAATCTTGAAAAGAGCCAGCAACTGAAACTGAACTTAGTCTAATGAAAATATTTATGCAGTAACACTAGGAAAATTAAGACAGCGCCAAAGACTGTACATTGTTGTCCATGAAACATGTGCACACTGTTGTCCATGAAACATGTGCACACTGTTGTACATGTAACATGTACACACTGTTGTACACGTAACATGTGCACAGTTGTCCATGAAACGTGCACACTGTTGTCCATGAAACATGTGCACACTATTGTCCATGACAGATTGACTGGAGCCATTTGACAGGAAATTTAGAGTAAGGTGACTTTCTTGATACGATTCAGGATTGTTTTTTAAAACAGTTTGTGACAGAACCAACTAGAGGAAATAACCTCCTTGACTTGGTTCTTGCCAGCAGGGAAACGCTAATTTATAATCTTGAGGTTAATGATGAGCTTGGGGAAAGTGATCACAAATTACTCAGTTTTAATATATCATGGAATT
Organism: Cherax quadricarinatus; assembly: GCF_038502225.1. Taxonomy (NCBI): domain Eukaryota; kingdom Metazoa; phylum Arthropoda; class Malacostraca; order Decapoda; family Parastacidae; genus Cherax; species Cherax quadricarinatus. Next base: position 4,503,310 of record NC_091292.1, read on the forward strand.
CCCCTAATAATGGCAATCAAGTCTCTGTCCCTGACTTCCACTTGGCTGATTTCATAGGGCTGAAAAATTACTTGGGTGGGCTGAACTGGAATGACCTAACTGTGGATCAGGTAGGTGGTGATGATTGCCGATATGACGTTTTCCAGGGCATAGTTCTAGCTTCTCAGACAATTTATGTTCCAAATAGGGAAATCAGATCAAATAAAAATTATCCAAAATGGATGAACAATAGATTAAAACATCTAATTGCTCAAAAGAGAGGCATATATAGGCAAATCAAAAGATGAGAGGGGCAATTAAGAAATCAGTATATTCAGTTAAAGATAGAAATAAAAAATGGAATAAGAAAAGCAAAAAGAGATTATAAGGTTAAAGTTGCAAGAGAATCGAAGACTAACCCAAAAGGATTCTTTCAGGTGTACAGAAGTAAAATCAGGGACAAGATAGGCCCACTCAAAAGTTACTCGGGTCAGCTCGCGAACAGTGATAAGGAAATGTGTAGAATTTTTAACATGTACTTTCTCTCAGTTTTTACACAGGAAGATACTAGCAATATTCCAGAAATAATAAATTATGTAGAACAGGACGATAATAAACTATGCACCATTAGGGTCACAAGTGACATGGTCCTTAGGCAAATAGATGAATTAAAACCTAAATCCCCAGACCCTGATGAATTGTACACAAGAGTTCTAAAGGAATGTAAAGAGGAGCTTAGCAAACCTTTGGCTAATCTTTTCAACATATCACTAGAAACTGGTATGGTGCCAGATAAGTGGAAAATAGCAAATGTGATGCCTATTTTCAAAGCGCGTGACAGGTCCTTAGCTTCGAACAATAGACCAATAAGCCTAACCTCCAGCGTCAAGGGAGGTTCCTTGACGCTGGTGAGGGGCTCTTGATCTAGGGAATTGGATCTGTGTTCCAGTTCCCTGAATTGATCAAGCCTGAATACCTTCCATCCCCCCACAGGCGCTGTATAATCCTACGGGTTTAGCGCTTCCCCATGATTATAATAATAATAATAATAATAATAATAATCCATAGTGGGAAAATTTATGGAATCATTAATTGTCGAGGCAGTTCGTAGCCACCTTGAAAAGCATAAATTAATCAACGAATCTCAGCATGGTTTTACAAAGGGGCGCTCCTGCCTTCGAATTTATAAACTTTTTTTCACAGGTATTCGAGTAGGTAGATCATGGTAATGAATATGATATTGTGTATATGGACTTCAATACGGCTTTTGACAGGGTCCCACATCAGAGACTATTGAGGAAAATTAAGGCACATGGAATAGGAGGAGAAATTTTTTCCTGGATAGAGGCATGGCTGACAAATAGGCAACAGAGTTTGCATAAATGGGGAGAAATCAGAGTGGGGAAGCGTCACGAGCGGTGTTCCACAGGGGTCAGTGTTGGGCCCCCTGCTGTTCACAATCTACATAAACGACATAGATGAGGGCATAAAGAGCGACATAAGCAAGTTTGCCGATGACACCAAAATAGGCCGTCGAATTCATTCTGATGAGGACATTAGAGCACTCCAGGAAGATTTGAATAGACTGATGCAGTGGTCGGAGAAGTGGCAGATGCAGTTTAATATAGACAAATGCAAAGTTCTTAATGTTGGACAGGACAATAACCATGCCACATACAAACTAAATAATGTCGATCTTAATATTACGGATTGCAAAAAAGACTTAGGAGTTCTGGTTAGCAGTAATCTGAAACTAAGACAACAGTGCATCAGTGTTCGCAATAAAGCTAACAGAATCCTTGGCTTCATATCAAGAAGCATAAATAATAGGAGTCCTTAGGTTGTTCTTCAACTCTATATATCCTTGGTTAGGCCTCATTTAGATTATGCTGCACAGTTTTGGTCACCGTATTACAGAATGGATATAAATGCTCTGGAAAACGTACAAAGGAGGATGACTAAGTTGATCCTATGTATCAGAAACCTTCCCTATGAGGATAGACTGAGGGCCCTGAATCTGCACTCTCTAGAAAGGCGTAGAATTAGGGGTGATATGATTGAGGTGTATAAATGGAAGACAGGAATAAATAAAGGAGATGTAAATAGCGTGCTAAAAATATCTAGCCTAGACAGGACTCGCAGCAATGGTTTTAAGTTGGAAAAATTCACATTCAGGAAGGATGTAGGAAAGCACTGGTTTGGTAATAGAATTGTGGATGAGTACAGTTATAGAGGCTAAAACGTTGTGTAGTTTTAAAAATAGGTTAGATAAATACATGAGTGGGTGTGGGTGGGTGTGAGTTGGACCTGATTAGCTTGTGCTACTAGGTCAGTTGCCGTGTTCCTTCCTTAAGTGAATGTGACCTGACCTGACTAGGTTGGGTGCATTGGCTTAAGCCGGTAGGAGACTTGGACCTGCCTCGCATGGGCCAGTAGGCCTGTTCCTTCTTATGTTCTTATGTTGTCCATGAAACATGTGCACACTGTTGTCCATGAAACATGTGCACACTGTTGTACATGAAACATGTGCACACTGTTGTACATGAAACATGTGCACACTGTTGTACATGAAACATGTGCACACTGTTGTCCATGAAACATGTGCACACTGTTGTACATGAAACATGTGCACACTGTTGTCCATGAAACATGTGCACACTGTTGTACATGAAACATGTGCACACTGTTGTACATGAAACATGTGCACACTGTTGTACATGAAACATGTGCACACTGTTGTACATGAAACATGTGCACACTGTTGTACATGAAACATGTGCACACTGTTGTACATGAAACATGTGCACACTGTTGTACATGAAACATGTGCACACTGTTGTACATGAAACATGTGCACACTGTTGTACATGAAACATGTGCACACTGTTGTACATGAAACATGTGCACACTGTTGTACATGAAACATGTGCACACTGTTGTACATGAAACATGTGCACACTGTTGTACATGAAACATGTGCACACTGTTGTACATGAAACATGTGCACACTGTTGTACATGAAACATGTGCACACTGTTGTACATGAAACATGTGCCACTGTTGTACATGAAACATGTGCACACTGTTGTACATGAAACATGTGCACACTGTTGTACATGAAACATGTGCACACTGTTGTACATGAAACATGTGCACACTGTTGTACATGAAACATGTGCACACTGTTGTACATGAAACATGTGCACACTGTTGTACATGAAACATGTGCACACTGTTGTACATGAAACATGTGCACACTGTTGTACATGAAACATGTGCACACTGTTGTACATGAAACATGTGCACACTGTTGTACATGAAACATGTGCACACTGTTGTACATGAAACATGTGCACACTGTTGTACATGAAACATGTGCACACTGTTGTACATGAAACATGTGCACACTGTTGTACATGAAACATGTGCCACTGTTGTACATGAAACATGTGCACACTGTTGTACATGAAACATGTTCATGCACTAACGCTTGCAACGCCCCCCCCCCTCAAGGAAGGTTTCTTGATGTTGGTGAAGGGCTCTTAATCTATGGAATTGGATCTGTGCTCCAGTTCCCTGAATTAAGCCTGAATACCTTGCACATCCCCCCCACAGGCACTGTATACTTCTGCGGGTTTAGCGCTTCCCCTTGATTATAATAACTGTAACACACCAAATATCAGACTCTCAGGTAGTTAAAATTCATAAATACAATAAAAAAAGGAAACTAGTTAGGCCTCGTCTAGATTATGCTGCACAGTTCTGGTCACCATATTACAGAACGGACATAAATGCCCTGGAAAACATACAGAATACAAAGGAGGATGGCAAAGTTGATCCCATGTATCAGAAATCTTTTCTGTGAGTATGAGGATAGACTTAGGGGATGTAAATAACATGCTAAAAATATCTGAAAAGGCCTTCTCAAATCCAACCATTAAACAGAAATATTTGTCTAACCTATTTTTATGTTCCCCAAGTAAAAGTTTTTAAAACCAACTTCTTTGATTTTTCAGGATTTTAGGATTTTTTAACCCCCCCCCCACCCATCAGAATGAAATCCCGGCTGTGCCACATACTGAATTATGTAACTGAATTATGTCTGTGTAAAATACTATTAACTTTTGTACTTACTCGTATGTGATGAATGGTTTGAAAGCCGACAAGTTGAAGATTGAGACACTTATACAACATATGGGAATCTTTATTTAGGAAATGTTTCGCCACACAGTGACTTCATCAGTCCAATACAAAGCAGAAAGGTGTAAGGAGAGGAGAAGTTTGAGGTAATCAGTCCGTCAGCCTGGAGTCGATGTGGTCAGTCCATCAGTCTACAAGATTGATAGACTGAATACATCGATTCCAGGCTGAGGGACTGATTACCTCAAACTCCTCCTCTCCTTACACCTTTCTGCTTTGTATTGGACTGATGAAGTCACTGTGTGGCGAAACGTTTCCTAAATAAAGATTCCCATATGTTGTATAAGTGTCTCAATCTTCAACTTACTCGTATATATATATAAACAACTTACAGTATTATTATTGTATATTGCTATCAGAATGGGCCAAATTCCTGAACCCATTATCTTTGTAACTTTTTGAAGACTGACCACACCACTGGGTGATGCATAATCAAGCTGTCAAGCTTAAAGCTGTGTGATTCTTTCGGGTTTACCGCTCAGTTTAATTATATTATGAGCATTAGGCATAAAATTGAGGATGAATGCATATTAAAATACATTGTGTTCAGGGCAGTACTCCTTCAGCCGCCTGCACCACACTGGCCTGCGGAAACTGCGGCAGTTTGGACCCATAGTGCGAGAGAGACTACTGGAAGGTGTGACCTTACTGCTGCTCTTTGACCCCCGGGACATAGAGGTCATGTATGCCACTGAGGGTCGCTATCCAATGCGACGCTCACACTTGGCACTCGAGAAATACCGCCTTGATAATCCACATATGTATAACACTGGTGGATTGCTGCCTACGTGAGTACACACTTGTAACTTAACCAGTAAATTGCTAGTCGATATTTTAAGAATCATTGACCTATAATGAACAGTGGATAATGATGTAAGTACTGACCTGTAATTGCTAGTGGACATTCATGCAAGTACTGACCTGCAATTACTAGTGGACATTCATGCAAGTACTGACCTGTAATTACTAGTGGACATCCATACAAGTACTGACCTGTAATCACTAACGAACATTAATGTAAGTACTGACCTGTAATTACTAGTGATCAATCATGTAAGTACAGACCAGTAATTACTAGTGGACATTTGTGCAAGTACAGACCAGTAATTGCTAGTGGACATTACTAGGGGCGCCGTAAGGGGAAGGGCCGCCCCAGGTGACACCATTTAAGGGGTGACACCATAGAGCCTCTAAAGAAGGTAACAATAATGACCAAAACCATGCTGCAGCAACATAAGAGAAAAATACTTCGTTTCTATATAGCCTATTGTAGGATTAAAGTACAAATAGGCCTATATAGGGAAAATCATTGATTTTGATGATGTGATAGATGTTTTTGCAGGATTGAAGGCAAGGAAATAGAATATCAGATTCTTTGAGATGTTACCTGAACTCAAGGTTAAATCGGAACTAGTGTTTTTCTTTATTTTTCAAATTTTTTTTTTCAATGTTGAAGATGAATAAATGTAGAATCTGTTGCCTATACTCAAAGTGGTATTTGAGTTTTCGTCAATATTACTACGATTATTTATTTTATCATTAATAAAGTTCGGTTTATGGCCTTTAAACGTTCTCATTGCTAAACATTAGTCACTGGTCATGCAGCAGTGATGTAATTGGAGTTTACCACCCCTATCCCCCTCCCTTGGATTTCATGGGTGGGACACCAGATTCCACCCCGGGTGACACCAACCCTAGCGACGCCTCTGGACATTACTGCAAGTACTAACCCGTAATTACTAGTGGACATTCATGCAAGTACTGACCTGTAATTACTAGTGAACATCCATGCTAGTACTGACCTGTAATCACTAGTGTACATTAAGTTCTGACCTGTAATCACTACCTGGAGTTTACCTGGAGAGTTCCGGGGTTCAACGCCCCCGCGGCCCGGTCTGTGACCAGGCCTCATGGTGGATCAGGGCCTGATCAACCAGGCTGTTACTGCTGGCTGCACGCAATCCAACGTACGAGCCACAGCCCGGCTGGTCAGGTACCGACTTTAGGTGCTTGTCCAGTGCCTGCTTGAAGACAGCCAGGGATCTATTGGTAATCCCCCTTATGTATGCTGGGAGGCAGTTGAACAGTCTTGGGCCCCTGACACTTATTGTGTTGTCTCTTAACGTGCTAGTGACACCCCTGCTTTTCATTTGGGGGATGTTGCATCGTCTGCCGAGTCTTTTGCTTTCGTAGAGAGTGATTTTCGTGTGCAAGTTTGGTACTAGTCCCTCTAGGATTTTCCAGGTGTATATAATTATGTATCTCTCCCGCCTGCGTTCCAGGGAGTACAGGTTCAGGAACCTCAAGCGCTCCCAGTAATTGAGGTGTTTTATCTCCGTTATGCGCGCCGTGAAGGTTCTCTGTACATTTTCTAGGTCAGCAATTTCACCTGCCTTGAAAGATGCTGTTAGTGTGCAGCAATATTCCAGCCTAGATAGAACAAGCGACCTGAAGAGTGTCATCATGGGCTTGGCATCCCTGGTTTTGAAGGTTATCATTATCCATCCTGTCATTTTTCTAGCAGATGCGATTGGTACAATGTTATGGTTCTTGAAGGTGAGATCCTCCGACATAATCACTCCCAGGTTTTTGACGTTAGTTTTTCGCTCTATTGTGTGGCTGGAATTTGTTTTATACTCTGATGAAGTTTTAATTTCCTCATGTTTACCATATCGGAGTAATTGAAATTTCTCATCGTTGAACTTCATATTGTTTTCTGCAGCCCATTGAAAGATTTGGTTGATGTCTGCCTGGAGCCTTGCAGTGTCTACAATGGAAGACACTGTCATGCAGATTCAGGTGTCATCTGCAAAGGAAGACACGGTGCTGTGGCTGACATCCTTGTCTATGTTAGATATGAGGATGAGAAACAAGATGGGAGCGAGTACTGTGCCCTGCGGAACAGAGCTTTTCACCGCAGCCGTCTCAGCTTTTATTCTGTTGACTTTTACTCTTTGTGTTATGTTTGTGAGGAAATTATAGATCCATCTACCAACTTTTCCTGTTATTCCTTTAGCACACATTTTGTGCGCTATTACGCCATGGTCACACTTGTCGAAGGCTTTTTCAAAGTTTGTGTATATTACATCTGCATTCTTTTTGTCTTCTAGTGCATCTAGGACCTTGTCGTAGTGATCCAGTAGTTGGGACAGACAGGAGCGACCTGCTCTAAACCCATGTTGCCCTGGGTTGTGTATTGATGGGTGGCGATCTTGCTTCTTAGGACCCTTTCAAAGATTTTTATGATATGGGATGTTAGCGCTATCGGTCTGTAGTTATTTGCTATTGCTTTACTGCCCCCTTTGTGGAGTGAGGCTGTCTGTTGTTTTTAGTAACTGTGGGAAGACCCCTGTGTCCATGCTCCCTCTCCATAGGATGTTAAAAGCACGTGACAGGGGCTTCTTGCAGTTCTTGATGAACACGGAGTTCCATGAGTTTGGCCCTGGGGCAGAGTGCATGGACATCTCATTTATCGCCTGTTCGAAGTCATTTGGCGTCAGGATAACATCAGATAGGCTTGTGTTAACCAAATTATGTGGCTCTCTCATAAAAAATTCATTTAGATCTTCGACTCTCAGTCTGGTTAGCGGCTTGCTAAAAACTGAGTCATATTGGGATTTGAATAGCTCACTCGTTTCATTGCTGTCATCTATGTAGGACCCATCTTGTTTAAGTAGGGGCCCAATACTGGATGTTGTTCTCGACTTTGATTTGGCATAAGAAAAGAAATACTTCGGGTTTCTTTCGATTTCATTTATGGCTTTCAGTTCTTCTCGCGATTCCTGACTCCTATAAGATTCCTTTAGCTTTAGTTCGATGTTTGCTATTTCTCTGACCAGTCTCCCTAGGCATTGCAGATATATTGGCCTCTTTTAGCCTCTCTGTTATTCTTTTCCGTCGCCTGTAAAGGGAGCGCCTGTCTCTTTCTATTTTACATCTACTCCTTTTTCTTAAAGGGATATGCATTGAGCGTACATCGAGTGCCACCGAGTTAATCTGTTCTAGGCATAAGTTGGGGTCTGTGTTGTTTAATCTATCTTCCCAGCTTATATCGGTTAGGACTTGGTTTACTTGGTCCCACTTTATGTTCTTGTTATTGAAGTTGAATTTGATGAAGGCTCCCTTGTGACTAATCTCATTTTGTTGGTCTAGGGTTCCGCGCATACATGTCTGAACCTCTATTATGTTGTGATCTGAGTATATTGTTTTTGATATGGTGACATTTCGTATCAGATCATCATTGTTAGTGAAGATGAGGTCCAGTGTATTCTCCAATCTAGTAGGCTCTATTATTTGCTGGTTTAAATTGAATTTTGTGCAGAGATTTAAAAGCTCCTGTGTGTGTGAGGTCTCGTCAGAGCTGCCTCCTGGTGTTATCACCGCAACAACATTATTTGCTATATTCCTCCATTTTAAGTGCCTTAAGTTGAAATCCCCCAGGAGCAAGATGTTGGATGCAGAAGCTGGCAGATTTCCCAGATAGTGGGCAATTTTCAACAGCTGTTCCTGGAATTGTTGGGATGTTGCATCCGGAGGCTTGTAGACTACCACAGTGATTAGGGTTTGGTTCTCGATCTTTACTGCTAAAATTTCAACTACATCATTTGAAGCATTAATCAGTTCTTTGCAAATAGTGGACATTCATGATAGTACTAACCTGTACTCATTAGTTTAAACATTAACTTCTAATACCGAAATACTACCCATGTAAGTACTGCAGTGGCATACAGTATGGCTAAATGGAAACATTTCTTCCTCTCGCCAGGAATGGTGAAAAGTGGTGGGAAATTCGACGTAGTGCCCAGAAGGTATTAAATCGTGTACAAAGTGTTCTCACCCGTTTACCTGAGGTTAATAAGGTTAGTAGGCAACTTCGAATATTCTTCTATCATAATTGTCTTGTTTGTTCTCTTTGTAATGCCTATTTTTTTTGTATATCTTTAATGTCCTTGTATATAAGCAAATAATGACTATTGCTATTGTAGTCTTAAGTTAGGCTTAAGCTTGTCTTGAAATTCTCTGCATAACCATGGGCGTTCTGCATCCCCAAGTGTCATCCATCTCTGTACAACCATTGTATCATGTGGGAATAAATTTTTGACTGATTAGATAAATGGTATACAGTATTAACAGGTTGATGAATTAGACACATGTTCAGCACCTGGGTATCTTTATGTTATGGATGTTTCACCAGTCAGTGGCTTTATTGTACGTACTGAAAAGCCACTGGTTGTGTAAACTACAAAATGAATACAGGCGAACCCCACTTTACAGTGCTTCGTTTTACAGCGTTTCGTTTTCAGTTATACAGTAGCCATTCTTCATTTATTCAGACTTCCTACAATAAATATATTCATCACTCATAAGCTAAGGACAAAAATGTGTGTATTGTATATGCATTTTGTTTTCTCTGTTGCTCACTTAATATATGATAGTGTCAATAGTTATCAGGCTTTTATATGCATTTGAAAGTGAAAAAAAGGCTGTGTTTCACTTAATATTGAGTTTCACTTTACAGCAGTAGCTCGGAATTTAACCTGCTGTATAAGCGGCCCCCCCCCCGTATCCAGCTGTTTTTGCACGTTTCTAATTGTAACTTCTTGTAAATATTTAGTTACCTTCTTTGTGTAAAAATTTTTTTGTAATTTGCATTTCAATATTTTCATTACTCATCAGCCCTTTATTTGCAAATTATCATTAGTTATATTGAAATACTATTGTTCAAATGTTATGTATAATCAAAATAATAATAATAATCATTATTTTTACAAGTACATTATTATTATTTTTTTTATTATCACACTGGCCGATTCCCACCAAGGCAGGGTGGCCCGAAAAAGAAAAACTTTCACCATCATTCACTCCATCACTGTCTTGCCAGAAGGGTGCTTTACACTACAGTTTTTAAACTGCAACATTAACACCCCTCCTTCAGAGTACATGTACATGTACAGAGTACATGTACATGGTATATATTAATCCTTAATATTAGTCAGTTATGTCTTTTAGTAAATTAATTGTTTTCTTTCCTTCATTTTCAATTGTATACCTTTCAAGGGAGGTTCCTTGATGTTGGTGAGGGGCTCTTGATCTAGGGAATTGGATCTGTGCTTCAGTTCTCTAAACTGAGTTTGAATACCTTCCACTCCCCCCCCCCCCCCCCCCCAGGTGCTAAGTAAGTAAGTTTATTTAGGTATACATAAATACAGTTACATAGATTATCATACATAGCAGTATATGTGTAGAGAACCTGGGATAACCCAATAAAAGTCTGTATAATCCCTACGGTTTTAGCGCTCACCCATTATAATAATTTCAACTATAATTTGTCAGCATTCTGTAGTATGTATTCACAAAACCTCAAGGGAGTGACTTGGTGTGACGAAGGGCTCCTAATCCAATGAATTGGAGCTGATCTCCACTTCCTTCCATCAGACCAGATTGCTCCCATTCCCTGTGGGCCATACTGCAAAAATACTTAGCTATTATAAGAAGGAATTATTAAAGGTAGGCTTATATGCTGAAGAATGCAGCATGAAACCTTTTGCTCTGACTGGTGGACTTGTGCTGTGCCAGGTTCCTATGGCATACTGCTGTTTTCCTTTACTAGGTCAAGGGTTTGGAAGTGTGTTTGGTCAAATGGCACTGCAGATCTATTGTCTGCCATAAAAGACCTTATCTGATATTTTTACTCTGTAGGTTAAATTATTTTGAACTCCCCTTGTCCTGGGCCTCTGTGCAATGACATAGTGTAATCTTGCTCTGGCTACAGTGACTGTTTTTAATCTTTCCATAGGTATCTTGTGACTTTGTCGACCTCATCGAGAGCATCCGGTGCCCCCAGACTGGTCATGTGTCAGATTTCCTTGAACTTGAATGTCGACTCTTTCTGGAGTGTAAGTAGTGTACATAGTCTCGTGGTGGTTTTCCATTACATGGCCTTTACCAACATTAAATTTTATCTTTTAAAGATATACAGTAATTTTGATTTAATTTGCACAATATTTTTACATCTGTAAAAAAATTCACAATTTCTATTCCTTCTGGTAGTCATTTATACAAATTTTTTTTTTTTTTGGAGAGGAGGGGCAAATAGAGGTCCTCATAGCATCCCACTGTATCATAGAAAAAAAATATTTCCTTAACTATACATGGAGTGCAGAGTTGCAAACTTTGCCAGTGCATTACGGTAACTTATCTGTTGTATAAGTATTTGAATTACAGTTGAGATAATTTTCTTACTGAAGTGACTATGGTTGCTGCACTGGATGTTCAGCTGGGCTGTGTCAAGTCATCTGTACACACTATAAGTAGGGAGGCTAAGGATCTCATGGAGGCTGCCCACATGTCTAATTCCAGCATTATCCACACCGACAACGGGCTGCAATTTTGGCGGTATTTCAACACACCTCTTTACAAACGGCTGGTTCAGGGACAAAATACCATCTACAGGTACACTACCGTATTTCCAAATTATGCTTATTACCATACATGTATACAATAATCAGTAAAAAATTATTAATTTGGCATACCAAATTAAATTATGATACTGTACATCATGTTATATTCCTTCTACTGTATTATATTTACTATCTCAGTCTCATTTGAATGATCTGTACAGTATAATAACTTTGCGTTTAGCAATTTTTGTTCTGTCTTTGAGAGTAGAATGTTTGTCTTGAGAAAAGCAGACAAAGAATTAGGTTTCCACCACTTTTTTTTTTTTTTTTACACTGAATGTCTCACACCAGTTTAACACTTGAAATAAATATTATTTTCACATTAAAGAAGGGTGCCCTATATTGGTGAAGATCTTTTATCCAGGGAATTGAAAGCACTCTTTATTTCTTTTGATCATACCAGATTATCCTCTTTCTGTAGGTGCTACATATCCTACTGACAGTTCAGCACTTTCCCATGAATACAATTCTTTTTTTTTTTTTTTTTTTTTTTTCAACAAGTCGGCCGTCTCCCACCGAGGCAGGGTGACCCAAAAAAGAAAGAAAATCCCCAAAAAGAAAATACTTTCATCATCATTCAACACTTTCACCACACTCGCACATTATCACTGTTTTTGCAGAGGTGCTCAGAATACAACAGTCTAGAAGCATACACATATGAAGATACACAACATATCCCTCCAAACTGCCAATATCCCAAAACCCCTCCTTTAAAGTGCAGGCATTGTACTTCCCATTTCCAGGACTCAAGTCCTGTAAATGTAATAATGAAATGCACTGAAAATATCCATGATATTTGCAAGGAGTAATCTTATACATTCTGAATGCTTGTTTGGAAATAGGGGGGTTGAGGGTAATGGGTTGCCTTTGTTGTGTGGAATAAAGCTTCTCCTCAAGGAAAATATCCAGTAAAGAGTTATGTGGAAGAGACATTAAATAGAAACAAATGTTTGATGAGTGCTGGAGTTGCCAGTGCATTATTAAATTTGCAGATCAGATATTGTTGGAGAGGGATTTGCATGTCATGTAAATTTGATACAGTATTTTATATTTTAATGATGCACTGTATTTTATCTACTGTGCTGTATTAGTATTTAATTTATTACCATTATGGGTATATGCTGTAGGTTTTGAGACTTGCCAGCATAAATTACATTTATACTCATGCCTTAAACAGAATTGCTTTAAAGTATATTGAGGCCAAAGAAGAGGAAATGAAGGAACATTTTGCAAATCAAGAAAAGACAAGTAGTGATGACTCTCAGCAGCCCCTTTCTGTGTTGGAACATTTTCTCTTAGAAAGTGATCTTGATAAAAAGGACATTGTAGGCATCATCTGTGATACTTTACTGGCAGGGATTGATACGGTAAGGATTGAAGTACTGTACTACATGTACATTGGTTATTATTAAATAAATTTACAAAGGAATAATGTAATAAAATACTATACAGTACAAGATTATTATATATTTTTTTGCATTATGTAAATTATTTCAGGCTGCTTTCACAATGTCGTATGTTTTGCACAATTTGGCAACTAATCCAGACAAACAGGAGATTCTGGCAGTTGAGGCTCGAAAACTTCTTTCTAAATCTGGCGGTCAGGTGAGGAAACAGTACTTAGTCTGAGAATGTTGTTTATGTGTTATTAAGTTTTAAGCTAATGTTATTCATGCTTTAATGTATTTTAATCATTTTCTGGTAAGCTTGACAGATGATCACTACTTTTCTCTAATTAGAGTCGCTATCCTAAAAAAAACATTTATGACTTTTTGACAACCATGCCAATTATTCCAACTATGCCAACAACATCTGCTGCATAGCTTTCCTGTCTATCCTGTCATATTCTTTTTTTCAAATCTAAGTATTGCTTTTTTATGTGCTTTACTGCTAACACTTTAGCAAAACATCCTCTTTCCTTTCATGAATCTACCTTGTTCCTCTGCAGTCCTACTGTCTATCTTTCCCAAGATTCTTTTGATAACAGTTCTGTCATACAGTTTACTCAGTATACTTACAGATTTATTTCCCAGTTCAGTAAGTTGCAGTAAGTCTGTTAATTTTTAGGTACCTTCTTTTCTCTTCATACTTATATTAAATAAAGATGCTAACCAGTCCAAAACTATCTTTTGATATGTCTTAACCCTTTGGCTGATTTGGTTGTATATATACGTCTTACGAGCCAGTGTTTCGAACTTATATATATACTCAATAATTCTAGCGGCTTCAAATCAAGCAGGAGAAAGCTGGTAGGCCCACATGTGAGAGAATGGGTCTGTGTGGTTAGTGTGCACCACATAAAAAAAAATCCTGCAGCATGCAGTGCATAATAAAAAAAAAAAAAAAAAAAAAACTGACCGTTTTTTTGGATTAAAACGCCGACTTTGAGGTGTAGTTTCGTATAGTATTTATCATTGTATTCTCGTTTTCGTGGTCTCACGTGATAAAATGGAAAACATATTACAGAAATAGAGATGATTTTTATTAGTTTCACGATGAAAACGACCTTGAAATTGAGCTCAAAGTAGCAGAAATGTTTGATTTTTACCAATGTTCAAGAGTAAGCAAATCACACTACACGTCCAATACACATCAACTGGGGAGTCTGATATTCTTTCACTAGTGCACTAATATTATTTATACCATTTTTACAATAATGCAGTAGTCTGCATAACAGTAAATTTTGTATTTTGTATGAATAAAAAATCAAAATAGCAATAGTAATATGAGGGGCCTAGAGACGTGACTAATGAACAAAGGATATGTTATTTTAGTGCCAAGAATGTCTACATTGTTTATTCTGGACCCTATTTTGAAATTGGCATCTTTTTTAATTTGCGTGAAATTGGCCAAATTGCCAATTTCTGACCACTTTATTGGGTAGTTCAAATCGGTAAATGGGTGGTTTCTTGTACTCAATTGATAGAAAAAATGGAGTTCTAAAGAAACAGCTATGAGTTTGGTCAACTGGAACAATGGAATTGGCCAAACACAGGGCTCAAAGTCGGCGAAATTGCCGATGCGTATATGTCTCCAAGATCGCTAACTTCGTGGGAGCGTAATTCCGTGAGTTTTCGACCAAATTTCGTACTTTTGGTGTCATTACCATCAGGAAAAGATTATCATTTCATAAAATTTTTTTTTTTTTTTTTTCCAAAAATTTTGCAACATAGAATGACAGTTTCAGAATGGGGCTTGCGACAGTCAAAGGGTTAACCCAAACCTTTCCCACTGCTTTGTTCCCTATCAACCTGGACACCGCCTCACCTACTTCACCATACTACCTCTGTCTCCCCTTTACTTTCAGCTTCTCTAGTCCATGTTTATCCCAACAGTTGAGCATGTTAGTACATGCTGTAGTAGTCTGGCATAGCAGATTGTAATAATTTCTAATTAAGCTCTCATTTTTTTTTTTTTGACATACTGTAATCACATTTTTAATTTAATTTTTGGATGTTTCATTAAATGTTGACACTGAATTCTTTGGTAAAAAATTTAATAGTACAGTATTTGATTAATTTTAATTACACTATAAATTTTTACAGGTTTGAAAAGCACAGTACTGAAATCCTAAAATCTGGTTGCACATCAAAATTTTAGGTTATTTTAAATTTAATGATTTTGTTAATAGTTTAATTTGAACTACTGGTGATACAGTATTGTAACTTATTAATAATTAAATCAGTGATAGTTAATACTGTACTAGTTGTATCATTTTCAAAACTTTTAACCTTTTTTCCTGGTACTTGGCAAAGGTAACTGCGAGTGTGTTGGCAGAAGCTCGGTACTTGAAGGCTGTGTTTAAGGAAAGTTACCGGCTTCGACCAGTGTCTATTGGTGTGGGTCGGATTATTCAAGAGGATGTTATCATTAGAGGATATAGAATTCCAAAAAATGTAAGTTATTTCAGTAATTGTCAATTAAAGCTTTTCGTAAATAACTTTAAAGGTTTCTTGTTTCAAAAATTATTTCTGTTGGTATTTTTCTAGTTAGGAAACAGTCCATGTCCCTGACATAGGTCTTTGTCAGATGATGATCTGTCAAGTGTTTGCTGGCCTCACTAAACTAGATTTTTACTCTCCATTAAAAAAGTACTAATACGACATAGTAGTGTCCTAAGATAATTGATGACAGGTAAAGAAATTGTACTGTGCAACTAAAGGCATTCTATTTTGGTCCATTTTATGGTTTATGTTGCACACATTCTAATTAGCATCACTTCATGTATATACAGTGCTTTTAGCATTTAATATTGTATTGTCATTCTTTTATTACTATTGTCCTTATATATTTATCTTTTCTTTGTTTTCCTATCCACTTGTTTACGTGCTTGTTAAAATACAGCTATTCTCTCATGTATTTAAGTGTTTTAATGTAAAGTGGTAGCAATTTCTTCACCTATGAGACAAATCAGGAACATGTGTTGAATACAGCTTGAAACAACATTTGAAGCTATTTTAAAAATCTAATTCTCTTTTAGTATTTGTTAGAGAGTACAAGGTAGTATAAAGGATAAATGAATTTACTGTTTTTGTTTTTCCACAGACAGTAGTAGTGACTCAGAATCAGGTTTCTTGTCGACTACCTGAGTATTTTCCTGAACCAGACAAATTTGTGCCTGAACGCTGGATGAAAAAAGAAAACATCAATCCCTTTCTTGTTCTTCCCTTTGGTCATGGTCCCCGTTCCTGTATTGGTAGAAGAATGGCAGAGCAGAATATGTATACAGTAGCATTGCAGGTAATATGGCAGTTATTTGTTCTAAGCATCAAAAGTTCTAACTCCTACAGCTTCTTCCATACATGTCAGTAACCAGTGTTGGGAATTCTACTCCCACACAGCCCAGATTGTGGCAAAATTGCATTGATAATTGCATGATCAGTTGCTACCTGCAACTTGCAGTTCTCAGTAGCCATTACAAGGGTGATGGATATATTACATTGTCTCTACGTCTCCACTGCTTCCTTTGTATTTATCTGAAGGCAAAAACATCTCGGAAAAGATACTTAAATGTTGCACGTGTGTCTTACCTACTTTTTGGTATTATATAGCATTATTATATTCATAGCCATCACACTCTGACTGATCCAGCACTTACACCAACAACTGGTCTCATTTCCTCTTGTAAACTTTTACCTTCATTCTGGCAGTACTTCTTACATGTTGGTGAAAGATTGAGAGGTCATGAATTATGTAGTCTTTAAGTTATACATATGGCTATAGGAAAGTTAGGGAATGTGTACAACAAGTGTTTACATTAAAGCATGCAAATGAACAATACTTAGATAAAGGTAAGAAACTTTTTGTTACATTTATGGACTTAGAAAGGCATATGATAAGGTGGATAAGGGAACAATGTGGCAGGTGTTGCAAATGTATGGAATAAGTTGTAGGTTACTAAAAGCAATAATCTTTATGTGGATAGTGAGGGTCAGGTTAAGATATCTAAGAGAGGGGTTGTTGTCCAGTAAAAGTAGACCTCAGACAGGGATGTGTAATGTCACTATGGTGGTTTAACATACATATTTGTAGATGAGGTTATAAAAGTGAATTCTAGGGTGTTTGATGAAGAGAAGTTGCAGAGACTGGTGGAGGAATTTGGGAGTATGTAAAAGAAGGAAATTGAAAGTGAACACAGGCAAGAGCAAGGTGATGAGAGTAACTAAAAATTTGGGAGTTGATTTGTCAGCAGATGGGTTTGTGAAAGATAAGGTGAACTGTGGAATTGAAGAGAAAAGGTGAGATGTGTCTTGAGGGATCTGTGGAAAAAGAAATTTGTTTGTAGGCCAAAAGGGGGAATATTCCAGTTATTCGGGTGTGAAGCATGGGTTTTAAGTGTTGCAGTGAGGAGTAAGTCGAAGCAGTGGGCATGTTCGAGGGCAATATGTTGTGTGAATATTATACTGAGAATTTAATGCTTAGAGATTAGAAGGTGTGGGGTTACCAAAGGTATAATTCAGACGGATGAATATTTTTTGAAACATAAATTTTACAGGCTAAGAGCCATTATCCTGCCTCAGCTCATTTCAAAACCATTCCCTGTCTAAGGTATACTACCACTCCCCATTGACTTACAGCAGTCGGCTAACATTTGGAGAGGATGGAACAGATTAGGATGACTAGGAGGGTGTATAAATCTGGGGTGTAGAGAAAGGGGGCAGGGGTCATCCATGGAAGGGTTAGAGGGAGTGGCATGAAGATTTTGAGTGCTGGGGCTTGGGCAAACAACAGCCTTGTGTGAGCATGTTAAATAGGAGCGAGTGGAGGCAAGCGGTTTTTGTGATAATGTGCTGTTCAAATTTGAGCAAGGTAACATTTAAGAAGAGATTCAGGAAAACTAGTTAGCTGGACTTCAGTCCTGGAGGTGGGAAGTATGGTGCCTGCAACTCTGAAGAAGGGTTTGGATGTTGCAGCTTGGAGGACCAACTGAACTGTGATGTTAACTTGCCAGTGTGTTTAAAAATTATTACAAATTATTTTTTCTGAAAGCTTAAGCATTAATATCTACAAAATTTTTCAACTTTGCTGAATAAGATGGAACTGAGAATATTGGTTAAAAAATGGGTATAGAAAATTCATGCAGTACAAAGAACATTATTTGCTGATGTTATCAATACTGTACAAAGCATTAATATTTCAGCCCTTCAAAGAAGGTAACATGAAATGTGACTGATCCAATGAATTAGCTATTATCACTTTCCTTAGTCACTAATTGCCTCTCATTCATAAGAACATAAGAAAGGAGGAACACTGCAGGAGGCCTGCTGGCCCATACTAGGCAGGTCCTTTACAATTCATCCCACTAACAAAACATTTGCCCAACCCAATTTTCAATGCCACCCAAGAAATAAGCTCTGATGTGAAAGTCCCGCTCAAATCCAACCTCTCCCACTCATGTACTTATCCAACCTAGATTTGAAACTACCCAAAGTCCCAGCCTCAATAACCCAACTAGGTAGACTGTTCCACTCATCAACTACCCTATTTCCAAACCAATACTTTCCTATGTCCTTTCTAAATCTAAACTTATCTAATTTAAATCCATTACTGCGGGTTCTCTCTTGGAGAGACATCCTCAAGACCTTATTAATATCCCCTTTATTAATACCTATCTTCCACTTGTACACTTCGATCAGGTCTCCCCTCATTCTTCGTCTAACAAGTGAATGTAACTTAAGAGTCTTCAATCTTTCTTCATAAGGAAGATTTCTAATGCTATGTATTAATTTAGTCATCCTATGCTGAATGTTTTCTAACGAATTTATGTCCATTTTGTAATACGGAGACCAGAACTGAGCTGCATAATCTAGGTGAGGCCTTACTAATGATGTATAAAGCTGCAGTATGACCTCTGGACTTCTGTTGCTTACACTTCTTGATATAAATCCCAGTAATCTATTTGCCTTATTACGTACGCTTAGGCATTGCTGTCTTGGTTTAAGGTTGCTGCTCACCATAACCCCCAAGTCCTTTTCGCAATCTGTATGGCTAAGTTCTACATCATTTAACTTATAAGTACTAGGGTTATGGGCACTCCCAAGCTTCAGAACCTTGCATTTATCTACATTGAACTGCATCTGCCACTTTTCTGACCAAGAATAGAGTTTGTTTAAATCCTCCTGAAGTTCCATAACATCTACGTTTGAATCAATTATCCTACCTATCTTTGTGTCATCGGCGAATTTGCTCATATCACTAGTAATTCCCTCATCAAGATCATTGATATATATTATAAACAACAACGGGCCCAAGACTGATCCCTGTGGAACGCCACTTGTTACAGATCCCCACTCGGATTTAACCCCATTTATGGACACTCTCTGCTTCCTGTCAGTGAGCCATGACTCGATCCACGAGAGCACTTTTCCCCCAATGCCATGAGCTGCCACTTTCTTTAACAGTCTATGGTGTGGAACTCTATCAAAAGCCTTACTAAAATCTAAGTAAATAATATCAAATTCTTTATTGTGGTCAACAGCCTCAAAAGCTTTACTGAAGAAAGTTAATAAATTAGTTAGACAAGACCGGCCTCTTGTGAATCCATGCTGAGTATCATTAATCAAGCTATGCTTATCGAGATGGCTTCTTATAATCTCAGCTATAATTGACTCTAGTAATTTGCCTACAATTGAGGTCAGGCTTATTGGGCGGTAATTTGACGGTAACGACTTGTCCCGCTTTAAAAATAGGAGTTACATTAGCCATCTTCCACATATCAGACACTACACCTGTTTGAAGAGATAAATTAAAAATATTAGTTAATGGTTCACAGAGTTCCATTTTGCATTCCTTAAGAACCCTTGAAAAAACCTCATCAGGACCCGGCGACTTATTTTGCTTCAGTCTGTCTATCTGCTTCACAACCATCTCACTAGTGACTGTGATGTTACATAATTTATCTTCTTCTAGCCCACTGTAAAAATTAATTACTGGAATATTGTTAGTGTCTTCCTGTGTAAAAACTGAGAGAAAATAATTATTTAAAATCAAGCACATTTCATTCTCTTTGTCAGTAAGGTGCCCATAGTTATTTTTAAGGGGACCTATCTTATCTCTAACTTTTGTTCTATAGACCTGGAAAAAACTTTTTGGGTTAGTTTTAGAATCCCTAGCAACTTTAATTTCATAGTCCCTTTTAGCTTTTCTTATCCCCTTTTTTAATGTCCCTCTTAATGTCAATATACTGATTCATAAGATAACCCTCACCTCTTTTGATACACCTATAAATTCCTTTATGCCCTAGTAGATATTTGAGCCTATTATTCATCCATTTTGGGTCATTTCTATTTGATCTAATTTCTTTATATGGGATAAACGCTCTTTGAGCAGCATGTATAGTGTTCAGAAAACTGTCATATTGATAGCTCTCTTCGTTACCCCAGTCAACAGATGATAAGTGTTCTCTAAGCCCATCGTAATCTGCTAAGCGAAAATCTGGGACTGTTACTGAGTTATCGCTACTATCGTACTTCCATTCAATGCTAAATGTAATTGATTTGTGGTCGCTAGCACCCAGTTCCTCTGAAATTTCTAAATTATTAACAAGGGATTCATTGTTTGCCATAACTAAGTCAACTTTAGGTAATGTATGGCCCCTTCAGGTTTGGAACTGCCCTTCCTAAATGCTATAATAATAATGTCATGCTCTCATTTCAGTTGGTTGCACGATATAAGATTGGATGGATGGGTGGACAACTGGATTGCTACTCCAACCTTATAAATGAGCCTGATTCTCCACTTGATTTTGCATTTATATCCAGGACCTAAGCAATTAGTGTCAAGTAAGGCTTTGTAACTACTAGGATACGTAAATAATTCTAGTGTAGTTTTATACTAGTGATACAATATCTATTAATCTGGCCCTTTAAATTGAAACAATGGAGAGAATTGTCGAATTCATACTAAGACCTCTACAATTCAGTGCTCTGCTGTGGACGTTAGGTGTTGGAACGTGTTAGTAGATTAATCAGTTAAAAAAAAAAACACCAAACCCATGTGGGTCATTTAGTGTTGAAGAATTTTACCAAGTCAAAACATAATTGTTTTATTTTTAGCTGTGTCTCATGAGGGTTTGAGGCTTATTTTCAGTATTGGCTTTGCTAGTGTGATGTTTTCGAGTACTGTAGTTACTCGTTTGTTGTCGCTTTCCCTCGAGAGGTTCCTTGGTGAGGCTTTGAACTTGTCCTTCCTGTCCTTGGATCAAACCTGTGCCTCCTGGTTCTGTATGACACCTATGAATTTAGTGCTTCCCTCATGAATGGAAGTGTAGTAGTAGTTTTTGCTTTTATCCTTAGATTTTCAATATTAATTACAGGTCTGATTAAAAAAAAAAGTTAATTATTTCATGATATTTTAAGCTTCATGTCAGTTCAACTATATAATACATATCAGTTCATTTGAGGCCCATGTGCACAAAGCACACACACTTTTAACCTACTTTGTACATAATAAATCTTGGAAGACAACCAGCTTGGTACAAAATACAGTATATACACATTTCTGAAGCTGTACAAGCACCCTTTGTGTAATATTCTTATGCCTTGTGTGCTATATATACAAATGTGTATAATTACATATATATTAATTTTTTACAGTAAGGTATTGTACCGTAATATTGTACAATCATCCGATGTAAAAACCTTTTCTATTAATACCCGGTAATAAGGATTAAAATAAGCAATATTTCATCACAAGGATATTTTCAACATATCCTGTCATTAAACAAAATGTATACTAGGACTTTGACAATACCAAAATTTTTGCCAATACCCAATTTGAGGCCAATACACACCAATACTTTGGCATATTCCTAATGTATACAATATAAATATTAAAATATTGTACAACAAACTGGATTGGAGGCAGAAGTATTTGTGTGCATGAAATCGTAGGCAGTTGCTTGTAAAGGCTTTCAAACTGTGCACATCTTATTTCTGCTACCAAACAGAAACATTTCATTTGTGGACACACACACTAGCCCTAAGTAGCAGCACCACGACAAAAGAACAGCACAGTTTAACCAGAACCACCAAAACAATTTTCATAAAGTAAACCACAAATAAATATAGAAAATGTACATGTGCAGTATATACATTTTTTTTTTGTAAAATTTTAAACAGCAATCTCCATAATGAACCAGTAAAATAATAAGACCACCAAGACTGTTACAGGAAGAGATAGAAACCCTAATAAAATCAATTAAATGATAGTAATCTTTACCAAGGTTGTGATTAACAGTTGGAATGTCCATAGAAAATAGGGCTTGTGATGAATAAATGCTTAAATATGGAACAATGCATATGCTCAGTTTTGCTATAACTTAATCCTTAAAATTTCACAAAACCTGATATGGGCTATTGTAATCACAGAAGGCAACCCAACAAGTGATGGTATTAAATTACTGTGAATGGCAACATTTCAAAAGCAAAACTTAGTGTGGACCCCACATATCAGCACCATATATACAATACAATCATGTTTAACAATAAGATGCCAGCTTTACAAATTGTAATAAAATTTACAAACACTGGTGCAGAAAGCCAAGTATCAGACCTGCCAAGGTTATTCCAATTATCACAGAGCAGGGAGTATTCCCAATACTTTATGTAGTGTTCTTGTATCATTTATCACCAACCTGTAAAGTCACAAATTATATAGGACGGTACACAAGGAGTCAAACAGCCATTTAACTTGGAGCAATTCTCACAACTGTCTTCACTCTCTCCACATTGCAACACAAGTATACTTCAAATTACATGCAGACATTTTTAGTTCTGACATTTGTCTTGCACTACATATATTGTTTTGACAGTTCACTGTGGTAAGTTATTAATACCAATAGCACTAATGAATTTACCAGTGGCCAACACACTAGGTCCAATGCAGTATCTGCAACTTTTATACAGAATGTTAATTTTTTTCACTAACCAGATAGCCTCATATAAACACTGAAATTTATTGAGGAAGTGCATTCGCTTGCTTAAGGTGAGTTTTTGCTTTCTTTAACACATCATGTGTCTTGTAGAGTTGTTTACAAATAGCTCTTTCTACATTTTCCTTACGCTGATTTGCTTTGGAGAGCTTCTCTAGAGCTTCTTTTAATGTTTCTGTTGTAGAGGCCAACTTAGATGTTAGATTATCCCGCTGAAGTCTCAACTGCTGATTCTCTTCACTTAAAGTGCTGTGACCTAAAGAAAGCAAATTTTTATTTAGAAACAAGCAGTGGCAGGAAAAAAAAAAAAAAAACAAATGATGTGGCTAAAGGTCTTTGAAAAGGTAGAGAGGAAGAAAGTATTAATTGTAAGTTTCAATTTTTTTTTTTAATGAATTTGCATTTCTAGTGCAAAGTTTAGTAACAAAGATGCTCAAATTAAATACATATTGTGTATCATTATCTTAAGACTGGAAAATAATACAGTAGGACCCTCATATTCACGAGTCTGGCATCCATGGTTTACCATGGCCCGAAAATAACCCTTAATTTTGGCCTCAGAGTACAAAAGTAATGATGGTGGAAGTTCTTCAAATCCTAAGAGAAGCCATGAAATACTTATCAGGGAAAAAGTGATAAATTACACAATAAGTGGAGAATTATCAATTAAACTTTATAATAGGTATGTATGTCAAAGAAAAACATGTACATATAGGGTTTGCTACTATCTGCATTAAGGTCCTTGGAAAATATTCCCCATGGTTAGGGGTGTCCTACTGTAATAAAAGTACAAAGTGTGATGCTAAGTTTATATAAGTTAGCTGTGTGTATCATATTACCATATTTTAAGAGAATTCTAATAAGAACATAAGAAAGGAGGAACACTGCAACAGGCCTGTTGGCCCATACTAGGCAGGTCCTTTACAATTCATCCCACTAACAAACATTTGACCAACCCAACTTTCAATGCCACCCATGAAACAAGCTCCGATGTGCAAGTCCCACTCAAATCCAACCCCTCCCACTCATGCACTTATCCAACCTAAATTTGAAACTACCCAAAGTCCTAGCCTCAATAACCCAACTAGGTAGACTGTTCCACTCATCAACTACCCTATTTCCAAACCAATACTTTCCTATGTCCTTTCTAAATCTAAACTTATCTAATTTAAATCCATTACTGCGGGGAAAAATCCATTACTGCGGGATAATGTAAATGCTTTATAATTACAAACCTTTACTGGTTTGCTAACTGCTTATGGTCAGTACGAGCCAGTTTTATTCTATCATTTCGGTTAAGAATTATGAATATTTTTTTCAGAGGCAGACTTAAAAAAGGCAATTTTAAAGATTATCAATTAAAGCTTGGAGAGCTGGACTAGTTTGTTCAGTTTCAGTAACAAGATGAAATAAATATACTGGCAACATAATGCTCCTGTATAATGAGTCCTCACTTAACTAGGTGAAATCTTGCATGTAATAATAATGTAATCAGACTAAGTGTTAAACCCAGTCTTAATAATGTAATTATTTTGCATTATACATATATTATGACTACAGCAAATACATTGTAAACATTACAATATCTATCTAGTCCTTTGCCTCCTAATGAATATGTACTTTGTAAACCAACAGATAAAAAGCAGGAACATGTATAAACAGGAGTGAAAATGAGACTTCCTTATAAGGGTGTAAAGGTAATGAGATAGTCGACTAAGAAACTCACAATATTATATCCCAAATAAGGTGATACTGTTATAAAAAAAAAAAAAAAAAAATTATGTGTACACATAATGCAAAAATCACCCCATAAATCATGCAAGTGCACATGATGCAGCAAAATCTTGGTAACCACAATTTTTTTTTTAATAAAGGAGAGTAAATGTGGCACCATAACACTAGAAAAAATTTACTAACAAATGTTTTGTCTTAAAATACAGTGCTGCACATCTCTTCCACTTGAGTCACTCTGTAGCACTGCAGGCATGCAAATTATTTTTCTCTTTGTACACTATCAATATGTCATTAGAAAAAAAAATTAAAAATTAAAAACAGAGGGGATCAGTAAAGGTTAATAGGATTCAGTCATATTTCTATACCATATTGGGAATTCTTCCAAATTCTCAAAGTATCTTATTTAGAAAGGATCTACAGAATTTGGAATTTCTGAGTAGAAACTTTATAATTTAAATCTACAAAAATATCTTTCCGATTTTATATCTGATGAATAATAGTTGTCGAAGATTTTTATATTTCAAATTGCAAAAATATCTTTCTGATTTTCTATCTGATGAATAATAGTTGTAGATGATTTTTATTGCTCAGAATTGTATTATAATTTAGATGCTCCAGTGCATGCATTACTATGAATGCAAGAGATATTACTGTATACTGTAACTTATAAAGTTTATGATCTGTATACCACAAGACCTCTTGTGTTCTTATTGTATACCATTAATGTAATAAAACACACAGGTATCCTTTTTGATGAAAAATAAACCTCAAAATTTCCTCTCCTTTACAACTGTCTCCAGTGTTTATTCTGTAATGAATTAAAGCCACTGGTTGTTCAAAAAGTCACATCAATAAAGATACCCAGGTGTTGCACGCTTGTGTTATTTATCAATATTAAGACCTATTACTTATTGTCTTCAGTTCTTACCCCTTTGACTGTCGTGGCCGTATATATACGTTTACGAGGTACCGTGTTTGACGTATATATACTCATAAATTCTAGCGGCTTCAAATCAGGCAGGAGAAAGCTGGTAGGCCCACATGTGAGAGAATGGGTCTGTGTGGTCAGTGTGCACCAAAAAAAAAAAAAAATCCTGGAGCACGCAGTGCATAATGAGAAAAAAAAAAAAACTCCGACCGTTGTTTTTAATTAAAATTCCGACTTTGTGGTCTATTTTCGTATAGTATTTGTGGTTGTATTCTCGTTTTCTTGGTCTCATTTGATAGAATGGAAACTATATTATAGAAATAGAGGTGATTTTGATTAATTTTACTATAAAAAGAACCTGGAAATGGAGCACAAATTACGGGAAATGTTTGATTTTTGCCGATGTTCAAAAGTAAACAAATGATGTCATTGTCCAATAAATGTCCAAATAGCCATTCTAATATGCAGTCATGAATGGGTTGATGTAATTTTTACAATTATTACAGTAGTCTGCATAACAGTAAATCTTCTATTTTTTGTTTGAATAAAATTTCAAAATAAAAAGCAAGAGTAATATCAGAGAGGCCTGGAGACATGACTGATGAACAAAGAAAATGTTATTTTAGAGCCAGGAATGTCTGCATTGTTCATTCTGGTCCTTATTTTGAAATTGTCATATTTTTTAATTTTCGTGAAATTGGCCAAATTGCAAATTTCTGACCATGTTATTGGGTAGTTGAAATCAGTAAATGGGCAGTTTCTTGTACTCAATCGATGGAAAAAATGGAGTTCTGAAGAAATAGCTATGAGTTTGGTTGACTGGAATAATGGAATTAGCCGAAAATAGGGCTCGAAGTGGGCGAAATCGCCGATTTGTAAATATCGCCGAGGTTGCTAACTTCACGAGAGCGTAATTCCGTCAGTTTTCCATCAAATTTCGTTTTTTTGGTGTCTTTACAATCGGGAAAAGCTTCTCTATCATTTCACAAGAAAAAATATTTTTTTTTTTTTTAAATTTTGCGACACCAGGAGACACCTCAGGATTGGGGGTTGCGACAGTCAAAGGGTTAATAATCTGCCATAAAGCAAATACAGTATGCAGGAAATGATAAAACATGCTTGCAACTAAAGGTGAATACTCAAAGCACTATACATGATATTAACATGCTATTTTTATCCTACTTATTATTTTATACTCTAAAGCATAATGCAACTTATAATAGCAACTGCACTTCTCTTAATAATTTCTTAGCATGCAAAATTAAATATAAAACTAGAAGCTAGAACTCGTCCCACTGCAAACTCGGAGACAATTACCAGAGCAAGCACGAGGTAATTGGGTGATCCAGATTGCATATGTACAATTCCAGGAAGTTATCATATGGCTGAGAGTTAATCACTTTATCACATACATTAGAAATAAATGATTTTTTATCATTGATCAAGACATTTCACGATAAATATACATTACTAAGTTCAAAAATAAACTTTTTTACCATTCAGTTTCCCAAAATGTTGAAGGTAAATAACCTGTGTTAAGGTGTTATGTTATTGAATTTAACAGTTGTTTAACTGATTTGCAAAATTAGGAATCAATACAATGGGAAAAGCTAATATTAAATAAAAATATTTTATACATTTTTAAAGATAAATAGTTAATAATATGAATTTATATCTGCAACTTACAAGCAAAGCATCTAGCAACAATTTTGATCTCAGCTCAGATGAAAATATCACAGAGTATCTAAACAAAATCTACAGATAACAATCACAATCTGAAAAAACCCTATTGGATCAACCCTTACAGGGTAGCTACTAAACAAACACTTTCATTCACAGTGTGTACTCACTCAGGAACTGCTGGAGATCTGCAGCCATAAATTGAAACAAAGAACCATCATCTTAGGGGGGAGGGTCTAGTTGTGGTAAAAAGTAGCTAAAATCTTTAAACTATATCCTCTAAACCAGAGCTTTCTTTACCCAAGACCAATGTTCCATGCAATATTAATACCAGGCCACAAGATATGTAGATATCTATAATATTCAATATCTCAGAGATGTCTTACAGTGTGCATACTTGCACAATATTTTGCAAAATTTATCCCCTCAAGGAAGGTTCCTCGATGCTGGTGAGGGGATCTTTATCTAGGGAATTGGATCTGTCCTTCAGTTCCCTGAATTAAACCTGAATACCTTCCACATCCTTTCACAGGCATTGTATAACCCTACGGGTTTAGTGCTCCCCCCTTGATTATTATAATGCAAAATTTATCTCATTTTATAAACATAAGTAATTAACAATGTTAAAACATAAATATAGAACAAAAGATTCTAATCACAAAAATGGTCCTTGGGCACTAAAGTGCTGGTTTAAAAGGGTCAGTACGTGTGGGAAAGCTGCACTAAGTCAATAAGCATAGGAAAAAATAAATCTAAAATACAATGAATAGGCTTTCATTTTTAACTGAATTATACATTTACAAATGGTGTATAGGTCTCCCTCAACACTCACGAGGGTTAGGGGATCAAGAGCCTGGCGAATGTTGAAAAACCGTGAATGTTTGGTGCCCCAATATATTGTAGGGAAATATAATACAATACTGCTTCCTTAACTTGTTGAACCATGAACAATCATAAAATATATGAAAACATCGTAAATTGTACTAAATACATACGTTATGCCTTAACAACATTTATGTTACTAAATACCACTGCCTCCACCACTGCAAGTCCTTACTACCCTCCCTCTGACCCCCACAACTGGCAGCCAGCCCTCCCACCACTGTGTGGTGAGTGTTTTGTTTGTTCATTATTTGCTATTAAACTACAGTATAAATAATGTAAACCCATTTATGACTGCATATTGGAATGGCTATTCGGACAGGTATTGGAAGGTGACATCATGTGTTTATTCTTGAACACAGCAAAGAATCAAACATTTGTGCTAC
Organism: Cherax quadricarinatus; assembly: GCF_038502225.1. Taxonomy (NCBI): domain Eukaryota; kingdom Metazoa; phylum Arthropoda; class Malacostraca; order Decapoda; family Parastacidae; genus Cherax; species Cherax quadricarinatus. The sequence continues at coordinate 4,531,990 of NC_091292.1, forward strand.
TGCTAATAATAATAATAATAATAATAATAATAATATAAAAGTAATAATACATATTATTAATCATAATAATAATAATAATAATAATAAATACGATAGAATTGAAGAAGGAAATTGTACAAAAATACGAGGGCTGAAGCAGTGGTGGAGGAAGTGGTTGACACAGCGTCAGTGTGGCTTTGTTTATGCTGGAGTGAGTATTAGTCTCCGTGTTCTTCCAAACATTTCACAATAATTCATTGTATTTGGTGCTTGTAGATTGTGTGACTGGAGTGGTAGAGGCAGTGGTATTTACTAACATATATGTTATAAATAATAATAGTACATGTTAATATTAACAACATTTATAATAATAATAATAATAATAATAATAATAATAATAATAATAATAATAATAAATGTTATTCATAATGTACTATTATTATTTATAACATATATGTTAGTAAATATCACTGCCTCTATCACTGCCTCTACCACTGCCTCTACCACTGCCTCAACTGCTGCCTCACCCACTGCCTCTATAACTGCCTCTACCACTGCCTCAACCACTCCAGTCACACTCAATCTACAAGCACCAAATACAATGAATTATTGTGAAATGTTTGGAAGAACACGGAGAATTATTGTGAAATGTTTGGAAGAGCACGGAGACTAATACTCACTCCAGCATAAACAAAGCCACACTGACGCTGCGTCAACCACTTCCTCCACCACTGCTTCAGCCCTCGTATTTTTGTACAATTTCCTTCTTCAATTCTATCGTATTTATTATTATTATTATAATATTATTATTATTATTATTAGCAGTAGCAGAAATGTTTGATTCTTTGCTGTGTTCAAGAGTAAACACATGATGTCACCTTCCAATACCTGTCTGAATAGCCATTCTAATATGCAGTCATGGATGGGTTTACATTATTTATACTGTAGTTTAATAGCAAATAATGAACAAACAAAACACTCACCACACAGTGGTGGGAGGGCTGGCTGCCAGTTGCAGGGGTCGGAGGGAGGGTAGTAAGGACTCGTGGCGGTAAACTTAAATATGATTTGGCAGCTGGGAATTTGGCGGTTGGGAATTCGTGAATGTGTGAAGCCCGCGAAAGTTGAAAACTCGAATGTTGAGGGAGACCTGTACTAGGGAAAACTTACAGGATTACAGATTAATCTTTTACTTGAAAATATTGTACAATCAGTCTTTGTGCTTTAGGTATGTTAGAAATGTTAGTAATATATACAGAGCTGCTATGAGAGTAAGGCTCTCAAGCAGACCTCAGAAAAAAATCATTACAATTTCAATCTGAAAATACCGAGAGAGAAAGATTGTCAGTGTACGGTTGTCAAGAAAAAATAACCAAAAACGATGCTTTTGGTAAACAAGACACTTATTTAAAATTTGAGTTTAACACTGGTGGAAAGCCTTATGTGAATCAGTGACTTTTTGCTGTGGTCTGAGGAGAGAATATTCAGACATTATACTAGATGAAACTTACTAGGTTCGGAGCACAACGGAGGTATTGGGAGATCATGAGCAGTGTGTACAAGTGAGTGCAGCGTGCGAGTCCCTCTTTCTAAGCTGGAGAAGTGATAGTCAGAGCCAATACCCAAATCGGGAGATTCACCAGAAGTTGTACCCCCATCTCCTTCCTCTTCAGGTTGGTGAGATAGTAGGGGTTGAGCAGCCTGTTGTGGGAACACTGCTTCGCTGGAATTGCCACTGTGAATACGCCTGTTTCTTTTACTACTGTTGGTGGTGGTGGTGGTGATTGTAGTGGTGGCAATGTGAAGGTTCTCTTTATCTTCACTCCAATGGGTGCTGATACGTTTGCTACCATCTCGTCTGCGACTACTGCTTAAGGCACGACGCTCCTGCACTTTACCTTTGTTGACAGAAGTAGGACTGAGTGAAGCTGCCCTATGTTTCCGTGATGTATTTTCAGGTAATGGATGGAAGAACTCAATACTAGTGACACTTTCATGTGAAGCACGATCACTTGCATTTGGAACAACAGCTGTTGACAAAGGTATCAATAAATAAAACATGTTAAGTTGAATACTTAAGGAAATCAAATTACAGTGGACCCTCGACCAACGATGGCATCGTCTAACGTTAAATCCGACTAGTGATACATTTTAATGCCAAATTTTTGCCTCGACTAGTGCTAAAAAACTCGCCCTATGTTTCCGTGATGTATTTTCAGGTAATGGATGGAAGAACTCAATACTAGTGACACTTTCATGTGAAGCACGATCACTTGCATTTGGAACAACAGCTGTTGACAAAGGTATCAATAAATAAAACATGTTAAGTTGAATACTTAAGGAAATCAAATTACAGTGGACCCTCGACCAACGATGGCATCGTCTAACGTTAAATCCGACTAGTGATACATTTTAATGCCAAATTTTTGCCTCGACTAGTGCTAAAAAACTCGACCAACACGATTCGTTCTGTTCGAGACGCGTCCACTTGTGGCCAGTGTTTACAAGCCAGCCAGCCACCGCGGTCCCATCCAAACATACAATCGGAACATTTCATATTATCACAGTGTTTTTAGTGATTGCACCTGCAAAATAGTCACCATGGGCCCCAAGAAAGCTTCTAGTGCCAACCCTACAGCAAAAAGGGTGAGAATTACTATGAATATGAAGAAAGAGATCATTGCTAAGTATGAAAGTGGAGAGAGTGTCTCCGAGCTGGCCAGGTTGTACACAAAACCCCAATCAACCATCGCTACTATTGTGGCCAAGAAAACGACAATCAAGGAAGCTGTTCTTGCCAAGGGTGCAACTATGTTTTCGAAACTGAGATCGCAAGTGATAGAAGATGTTGAGAGACTGTTATTGATGTGGATAAACAAAAAACAGATAGCAGGAGATAGCATCTCTCAAGCGATCATATGTGAAAAGGCTAAGAAGTTGCATGATGATTTAATTAGAAAAATGCCTGCAACTAGTGGTGATGTGAGTGAATTTAAGGCCAGCAAAGGTTGGTTTGAGAGATTTAAGAATCGTAGTGGCATACATAGTGTGATAAGGCATGGTGAGGCTGCCAGTTCGGACCAAAAAGCAGCTGAAAAATATGTGCAGGAATTCAAGGAGTACATAGACAGTGAAGAATTGAAAACTGAACAAGTGTTTAATTGTGACACTGACAACGTTGTGAAATACTTTAGGAATGTCATAAAGGAACGGGAGGTACAGGCCTCTATGGACAGATATGTTGTGCGACAGAGGTCTAGTGACTCTCAAGCTGGTCCTAGTGGCATTAAAAGAAGAAGGGAAGTAACCCCGGAAAAGGACTTGACACCTCAAGTCCTAATGGAAGGGGATTCCCCTTCTAAACACTAACACCATCCACACTCTCCCCTCCTCCCATCCCATCAATCATCACCAGATCTTCAATAAAGGTAAGTGTCATGTAATTGTACATGTCTTCTTCAGTTTGTGTGTATTAAAATTAATATTTCATGTGGTAAATTTTTTTTTTCAATACTTTTGGGTGTCTTGCACGGATCAATTTGATTTCCATTATTTCTTATGGGGAAAATTAACTCGACTAACGATAATTTCGATTAACGATGAGCTCTCAGGAATGGATTAATATCGTTGGTCGAGGGTCCACTGTACAATATTTTTAAATTCTTTGTTTATCGGTAATTCTAGTGAATCAGGGTGCATAAAAAATATTCAGCAGGGCTCTGCATTGAATACATAATTTATTATACACAAATTTCTCAACTTCCAAGTTAGTACAAAATGTGCCTTGTATTTGATGAAAGACTTAAAGATCACTAATTATGTTAGTTTGATCATTTTATTATGTGATTCATACCTAACCTGGCAAATTTTCAGCCTCGCCAGCTTCAAACTTCATTCTTTGTCATTTAATTTGGTTAGTTCAATCCTGCTCATGTTCAACTTAACTGCTTTTAGCAGTATATTGCTTTGCCATAATGAACAGCAGTACACCCTGAAGATTTCCTATGCATCCTATGCTATTTTTTTCCATTCAGTGAAGTTCAAAGTGCATCTACTAGATTCTTTGCAGCACACATTATTGAATTTCCATCCTAAATATTTTCATTTACGCAACTTCTCATTTCTTGATTAATAATACATTTGGGAATGTCACCTTTTAAAATATATAATTTACATTCATGCTCTCATTATTATTCTTACAGTTAACCCTTAAACAGTCCAAAGAGATCGACATTCAAATTTGTAGTGCTACAAAAGTAGATCTACTTTTTTTTACATATTTTCAAATTTTTTTTTTTTTCAACAAGTCGGTCGTCTCCCACCGAGGCAGGGTGACCCAAAAAAGAAAGAAAATCCCCAAAAAGAAAATACTTTCATCATCATTCAACACTTTCACCACACTCACACATTATCACTGCTTTTGCAGAGGTGCTCAGAATACAACAGTTTAGAAGCATATACGTATAAAGATACACAACATATCCCTCCAAACTGCCAATATCCCAAACCCCTCCTTTAAAGTGCAGGCATTGTACTTCCCATTTCCAGGACTCAAGTCCGACTATATGAACATAACCGGTTTCCCTGAATCCCTTCACTAAATATTACCCTGCTCACACTCCAACAGATTGTCAGGTCCCAAGTATCATTCGCCTCCATTCACTCCTATCTAACACGCTCATGCACGCTTGCTGGAAGTCCAAGCCCCTAGCCCACAAAACCTCCTTTACCCCCTCTTTCCAACCCTTTCGAGGACGACCCCTACCCCTCCTTCCTTCCCCTATAGATTTATATGCTTTCCATGTCATTCTACTTTGATCCATTCTCTCTAAATGACCAAACCACCTCAACAACCCCTCTTCTGCCCTCTGACTAATGCTTTTATTAACTCACACCTTCTCCTAATTTCCACACTCCGAATTTTCTGCATAATATTTACACCACACATTGCCCTTAAACAGGACATCTCCACTGCCTCCAACCGTCTCCTCGCTGCTGCATTTACCACCCAAGCTTCACATCCATAAGAGTGTTGGTACTACTATACTTTCATACATTCCCTTCTTTGCCTCCATAGATAATGTTTTTTGACTCCACATATACCTCAACGCACCACTCACCTTTTTTCCCTCATCAATTCTATGATTAACCTCATCCTTCATAAATCCATCCGCCGACACGTCAACTCCCAAGTATCTGAAAACATTCACTTCTTCCATACTCCTCCTCCCCAATTTGATATCCAATTTTTCTTTATCTAAATCATTTGATACCCTCATCACCTTACTCTTTTCTATGTTCACTTTCAATTTTCTACCTTTACACACATTCTCAAACTCATCCACTAACCTTTGTAATTTTTCTTTAGAATCTCCCATAAGCACAGTATCATCAGCAAAAAGTAACTGTGTCAATTCCCATTTTGAATTTGATTCCCCATAATTTAATCCCACCCCTCTCCCAAACACCCTAGCATTTACTTCTTTTACAACCCCATCTATAAATATATTAAACAACCATGGTGACATTACACATCCCTGTCTATGACCTACTTTTACCGGGAAGTATTCTCCGTCTCTTCTACACACCCTAACCTGAGCCTCACTATCCTCATAAAAGCTCTTTACAGCATTTAGTAACTTACCACCTATTCCATATACTTGCAACATCTGCCACATTGCTCCTCTATCCACTCTATCATATGCCTTTTCTAAATCCATAAATGCAATAAAAACTTCCCTACCTTTATCTAAATACTGTTCACATATATGCTTCAATGTAAACACTTGATCTACACATCCCCTACCCACTCTGAAGCCTCCCTGCTCATCCACAATCCTACATTCTGTCTTACCTCTAATTCTTTCAATTATAACCCTACCGTATACTTTTCCTGGTATACTCAGTAAACTTATTCCTCTATAATTTTTACAATCTCTTTTGTCCCCTTTCCCTTTATATAAAGGGACTATACATGCTCTCTGCCAATCCCTAGGTACCTTCCCCTCTTTCATACATTTATTAAACAAAAGTACCAACCACTCCGACACTATATCCCCCCCTGCTTTTAACATTTCTGTCATGATCCCATCAGTTCCAGCTGCTTTACCCCCTTTCATTCTATGTAATGCCTCACGTACCTCCACCACACTTACATTCTGCTCTTCTTCACTCCTAAAAGATGGTATACCTCCCTGGCCAGTGCATGAAATTACCGCCTCCCTTTCTTCCTTAACATTTAAAAGTTCCTGAAAATATTCTCGCCATCTACCTAATACCTCCCTCTCCCCATCTACTAACTCCCCTACTCTGTTTTTAACTGACAAATCCATACTTTCCCTAGGCTTTCTTAACTTGTTTAACTCACTCCAAAATTTTTTCTTATTTTCATTAAAATTTCTTGACAGTGCCTCTCCCACTCTTTCATCTGCTCTCCTTTTGCACTCTCTCACCACTCTCTTCACCTTTCTTTTACTCTCCATATACTCTGCTCTTCTTATAACAGTTCTGCTTTGTAAAAACCTCTCGTAAGCTACCTTTTTCTCTTTTATCACACCCTTTACTTCATCATTCCACCAATCACTCCTCTTTCCTCCTGCCCCCACCCTCCTATAACCACAAACTTCTGCCCCACATTCTAATACTGCATTTTTAAAACTATTCCAACCCTCTTCAACCCCCCCACTACTCATCTTTGCACTAGCCCACTTTTCTGCCAATAGTCGCTTATATCTCGCCCGAACTTCCTCCTCCCTTAGTTTATACACTTTCACCTCCCTCTTACTTGTTGCCACCTTCCTCTTTTCCCATCTACCTCTTACTCTAACTGTAGCTACAACTAAATAATGATCCGATATATCAGTTGCCCCTCTATAAAAATGTACATCCTGGAGCCTACCCATCAACCTTTTATCCACCAATACATAATCTAACAAACTACTTTCATTACGTGCTACATCATAACTTGTATATTTATTTATCTTCTTTTTCATAAAATATGTATTACTTATTACCAAATTTCTTTCTATACATAGCTCAATTAAAGGTTCCCCATTTACATTTACCCCTGGCATCCCAAATTTACCTACTACTCCCTCTATAACATTTTTACCCACTTTAGCATTGAAATCCCCAACCACCATTACTCTCACACTTGATTCAAAACTCCCCACGCATTCACTCAACATTTCCCAGAATCTCTCTCTCTCCTCTACACTTCTCTCTTCTCCAGGTGCATACACGCTTACTATAACCCACTTTTCACATCCAATCTTTATTTTACTCCACATAATCCTTGAATTTATACATTTATAGTCCCTCTTTTCCTGCCATAGCTTATCCTTCAACATTATTGCTACTCCTTCTTTAGCTCTAACTCTATTTGAAACCCCTGACCTAATCCCATTTATTCTTCTCCATTGAAACTCTCCCACCCCCTTCAGTTTTGTTTCACTTAAAGCCAGGACATCCAGTTTCTTCTCATTCATAACATCCACAATCATCTCTTTCTTATCAATTGCACAACATCCACGCACATTCAGACTTCCCACTTTGACAATTTTCTTCTTCTTATTCTTTTTAGTAATCTTTACAGGAAAAGGGGTTACTAGCCCATTGTTCCCGGCATTTTAGTTGACTTTTACAACATGCATGGCTTACGGAGGAAAGATTCTTATTCCACTTCCCCATGGATATAAAAGGAAAAGTAATAAGACCAAGAACTATTAAGATAAAATCAAAGAAAACTCAGATGAGTGTGTATAAATAAACGTGTACATGTATGTGTAGTGTGACCTAAGTGTAAGTAGAAGTAGCAAGACATGCCTGTAATCTTGCATATTTATGAGACAGACAAAAGACACCAGCAATCCTACCATCATGTAAAACAATTACAGGCTTTCATTTTACACTCACTTGGCAGGACGGTAGTACCTCCCTGGGTGGTTGCTGTCTACCAACCTACTACCTTCAAATAAATAAATAAATAAATAAATAAATAAATAAATATATATATATATATATATATATATATATATATATATATATATATATATATATATATATATATATATATATATATATATATATATATATATATATTGGCAGTTTGGAGGGATATGTTGTGTATCTCTATACATATATGCTTCTGAACTGTTGTATTCTGAGCACCTCTGCAAAAGCAGTGATAATGTGTGAGTGTGGTGAAAGTGTTGAATGATGATGAAAGTATTTTCTTTTTGGGGATTTTCTTTATTTTTTTTGGGTCACCCTGCCTCGGTGGGAGACGGCTGACTTGTTGAAAAAAAAAAAAAAAAAAAAAAATATATATATATATATATATATATATATATATATATATATATATATATATATATATATATAAATATATTTATATATATATATATATATATATATATACATATATATATATATACATATATTTTTTTTTTTTTTTCAACAAGTCAGCCGTCTCCCACCGAGGCAGGGTGACCCAAAAAAAAGAAAGAAAATCCCCAAAAAGAAAATACTTTCATCATCATTCAACACTTTCACCACACTCACACATTATCACTGCTTTTGCAGAGGTGCTCAGAATACAACAGTTTAGAAGCATATATGTATATAGATACACAACATATCCCTCCAAACTGCCAATATATATATATATATATATATATATATATATATAAATGTAGATAAAAGTTTTTTTTACACGTTTTCACATGTAAAACTAAAAAAAAAGATCTACATTTTTTACATACTTTCAGATGTTGAAAAAACGTATATATACGTTTGGACCATTTAAGGGTTAATACGTTGGTAAGTAGCAACCACCCAGGAAGGTACTACAGTCCTGCCAAATGAGTGTGTGACAGAAACCTGTAATTGTTGCACACCCTGGTAGTATTTCTCATGTCTTTTCTTTGTCTCATAAGATGACAAGTACAGTACATTTTGCTACTACTACTTACACTCAGTTCATACGATGCATGCAACTGTGCACATACACGAGTATGTGTATATGCACTCGTCTAACTTAACTACTTATTTCTTTGTAGTTCTTGTCTTGGCGGTACATATTTCTGTTAATCTCCATGGGGAAGTAGGGTAGAGTGCTTCCTCCATAAGCAATGTATGTTGTACAAGGTAACTAAAATGCTGGAAGCAAGTAACTCTCTTCTATATAAATTACTAAAACCAAAAAGTTTGGTTGTTTGAATCTGTGTTGGTTTATTACAGATACGAATAAAATTCTGAATGAAAATAAGCTGCAAGGAAAGGGGAGGAGGACAATTTCAATAAGAAGTAAATGGGGTTAAGTGGGTGTATCTGAGAGAACTAAGGAAGAAGAGGGGTATAGGTGTTTAAATTTAAGAATTACGTGGATTAGAATAAGGAGAAAAGGTGTGTAGAAAGAGATTTTAGGAGGTGCAAATACTTGGGGAGCTTTGAACCAAGTGAAAAAATAATGGTTGTGGGAGACCAGAATGATACAGCAGGAGAAACTGATGTGGATAACACAGTAGGTAAGTTTGGAGTGCCAGGGGTAAATGATAATGGGGTCTCCAATTATGTAAAAAGGAGTTTTGTAATGGGCAATAAATATTTAAGGAAAAAAAAAGGAGAAATAAGTATACAAGATATGGGGAGCAATTACAGTAGTTGGACTATGTATTTGTAGATAAAAGTTTGACGGGGTAGACTTCTGAATGTTTATATTTTTTTGAGGGTCAACAGATATATCAGCTCACTATTTAGTGACAGTGAGAAGATGGGGTATAGGTAGTAGGTTGGTAGACAGCAACCGCCCAGGGAGGTACTACCGTCCTGCCAAGTGAGTGTAAAACGAAAGCCTGTAATTGTTTTACATGATGGTAGGATTGCTGGTGTCCTTTTTTCTGTCTCATGAACATGCAAGATTTCAGGTACGTCTTGCTACTTCTACTTACACTTAGGTCACACTACACATACATGTACAAGCACATATATACACACCCCTCTGGGTTTTCTTCTATTTTCTTTCTAGTTCTTATTCTTGTTTATTTCCTCTTATCTCCATGGGGAAGTGGAACAGAATTCTTCCTCCGTAAGCCATGCGTGTTGTAAGAGGCGACTAAAATGCCGGGAGCAAGGGGCTAGTAACCTCTTCTCCTGTATATATTACTAAATGTAAAAGGAGAAACTTTCGTTTTTCCTTTTGGGCCACCCTGCCTCGGTGGGATACGGCCGGTGTGTTGAAAGAAAGAAAGAAAGAGAAGATGGGGTACAAGGAGAATGTCATCAGTGTGCAAAAGTGAAGTAAACTTTAATATATTAAAGGAGATAGTCTGGGTATGATATAAGAACCTATTGGGAGAAAGGTGGGCTAGAGAGTACAGGTAATAAGGAGAAGGTCGAAGTAAGGAGGTAGATTAGACTAAAGGATGTAGCGTCAGAGTGCATCATTTGTTTATGGATATAGGATAGCAGGTGTGGATATGATAAGGAATGAGTGGTGGAATGATGAGGTAATGAGGGTGGTAAAGAAGAAAAAGTTAGCATATGAGAGCTTTTTACAATGTAGAAGTGATATACAGAGGGCATAATACAGTACATGGAGAGTAAGAGAGATTAAAAAAAGTGGTGAGGAGTGTAAGAGAGAAGCCACCAGGAGAGTAGGATAGAGTTTCATCAACAAATTTTGCTGAGAATAAGATATTAAAGAGTTGAGAAAAATCTAGGCAACAAATGAATTTAGCAGTTTAACAAGTGGGGAGACATTAAGTGGGAAGGTGGAGGTATTGGAAAGATGGAGGGACTATGTTAAGGAGTTGTTAAATGTTGAAGAAGACAGAGAGGCAGTGATTTTATGTACTGGGCAGGGATGTGCAACAGTCTGTAGGAGTAAGGAAGAGCCAGGTGTGAATAATGGGTAAGTGCATAAGACAGCGAGTAGAATGAAAAGGGGTAAACTAACTGGGATACATGGGATCAAGACAGAAATGTTGAACATTAAAATGGTACATAATACCGACAGGTTGTTAGATAAGACACATATGCAACAGTTAGGTATCGAAACGTTTTGCCTACACAGTAGGCTTCTTCAGTCGAGTACAGAAAAGTTGATAGAAGCAGAAGAGACTTGAAGACGATGTAATCAGTCCATCACCCTTGAAGTTTTGAGGTGGTAAGTCCCTCAGTCTGGAGAAGAGTATTGTTCCATAGTCTGAAACAATACTTCAAGGGTGATAAACTGATTACATCGTCTTCAAGTCTCTTCTGCGTCTATCAACTTTTCAGTACTCGACTGAAGAAGCCTACTGTGTAGGCAAAAAGTTTTGAAATAAAGATACCTAACTGTTGCATATGTGTCTTACCTAACAACAAGACAGAAATGTTAAAATTAGGTGGGGATATAGTTTGAGTGGTTGGTGTATTTGTTCATTATATGCATGCAGTGGGAAAGGAAAAGGTACCTAGGGTTTGGCAGAAAGCATGTCACCCCATTTCATTATATCACATAAAAATTGTAATTAAAATACACTGGTTATGCACTTACACTCATCACCTTGGGACGTGGCTGGTGATGTACTTCTTCGAAGGGCCTTCAACTGTAACTGGAGGTTTGCGGTGAGACAACGTTCAGAATCTAGTTGTGCAGTTAGTTGCTTTACAAGTCTTTTTTCTTCACTTAAGTAAAGCTGTGCATCTTCTGTTGTTTTCTGCTTTTCTGTTAACTCTCTCAATTCTACTTCAAGATTCTGAGCCTTTGACCTCAACTCACTATTGTTACACTGCAGTAGAGTGTATTCATTACGTAACTCTGCCATATCCTTGTTCTCTACTGCAGCTTGTTCTGCAACATAAGCCTGATGAGACATCAGATGGTCAATTTTTGTTTGCAAGCTTGCTGCTTCTTCTTTCAGTATCTGCATTTCCTTTTCAAGATGTTCCTTGTCCGATAGCAGCTGTTGTCGCTCCTGCTGTAGGGTTGAAACTGTAGCACGCTCTACATCAAGCTGCTGAAGTAAAGAAATACACTCTTCACCCACACCTTCTACTTCATGGTTTCCATCCTGAAGCAAACGAGCCTGGGTAGAGGCAGAGGCCAGCTGTGCCTGTAGGCAAGCACGCTCTCCAACAAGAGACAACCGCTCTTTATTGACTTGGAGTAGACGTGATTCTTGCTTTTGTAGTTCTAACTGTAATTTCTGCACATGTTTATCCTGATCTGGTATTTTGGCAGCATCTTTTTTAAGTTGAGAAATTTGGTCACTCATATCTTTTATGATTTGCTCTCTCTCTGCTAGCTGAGCATCACGTTCTTGCACGAGCAAGTCTTTCGTTTGCATGAGCTTATGAGCATTACACAAATCAGCTTGAACAGCTGATGCTTCTGTTTGTGAGGCTTCTAGTTCAGAATAACACTGAGTTAAACGGCTCTCACAATCTTGGAGTTTCAGCTGTATTTTGTTATATTTTTCTTGTTGCTCACGAACCGATTCCTGCGACCCCTGCAATCTATCTCTTGCATCACGCATTTCTTCCTGAGCAGTCTGAAAAGATAGGGCAATTTTATTATTAACTATACTCTTAAAAGTCCACTTGAATTGTGTCTTTCATAATTATTGGCTTTTCTGTGTAATAAACTATTAAAAAATTTTTGTAATACCAATTTAATTTCATATTTTTGATAGACTAAATAATAAAATTTCACAATTTTTGAAAACTGGCTATTGTCAACTAAAATATTTACCTGTAAAGCAGCAGTAAGATGATGAAATCGAGCTTCATCTTGAGGATGTGCTGTTAATGCTGCTTCCAGTTGATCTCGAAGGTGGTCATTATTAGCAATTGCCTCTTCTAGCTTCAGACGCAGTGCACAAATTTCATCTAAGAGAGGTGCAGGGACAACAAATGTTAGTGGAGGTAGTGGTAATGTAGGTCCCTCTTCAGCACCTACCGAGGCATCTGCTGTCTCTCCTTTGTGTGTTTCAACACTTTTATCACTAGTCTTAGGCCTCTGTTGTTGGTCATGCTGTTGATGAGTTATTTGTTGACTTAATGTCTGATATATGTTCAATTCTGCACGAAGAGTGTCATTCAGTTGCTCTATGGCACGCAATTTTGTAGATACCCGTCTAAGTTCTGCAACATCAGAGCGTCGTTTGGAGACTTTTCCTGGTGTAGGTGCATTGCTAGCAGTGCATGTAGCAGTGTCTTCATGTGCAGCCTCACAATCAGATTCTGAGGTAATGGCAGCAGATGCTCTCTGTTGACGAGATCTTGATAAAGCTCTATCTGTTGCACCCACAAGTGTACAAGCATCAAGTCCAATTCTTGCTAAAGATACATTTCTATCAGGCTCACTCCATGCCTCACTCTCAGATGGAGAAACTGGTACCCAAGGCTGTTCAGGTATTACACAGCTAACTGACACGCTGGGCTTTTCTCCCAGTGGTTTCAGTCCTTCATCCAAATTTTGTTTACCAGGTGTCACATGCTGCTGAAAGTAACCTAGGTGTCCACTATATGCTTTGATAGCTGCATCAGTAGAATATGCACTCTTGACTGCACTCAGGCTGCTACGATCTGATGCATGACAAATCTCCAACTCCCGGATATCAGGTGTGATTTCACACTCGCTATCCTGAAGAAGGTGCAGAGGGGGTGGAGGCAACGAGTCAGAACAATTACTTAGGGACTTGTGAATACTTTCTTGACTGCTAGAATTATGGGTTAGCAATGTAGTCTGAGGGGATACAGCATGCACAGTGCTCTGAGAGGATGCTGCTAAAGGGTTTATACTACTCTGCCAAGAACTGTGGAGAGCACATTGGCTGTCTTTAGTTTGATCAGCCTGAAGTGTAAGAAGCTGAAGGTCTCTACATCGTATTTCATCCTGAAGGTGACTCACTTGCCCTCGTAGTTCACCAATTATTCCTGCTTGTATCTCTACCTGCTGTGTTCTCTCTGCTAGCTTTTCGCTAAGCTCTGACACATTCTCAGCAATGGCATCAATTTCTCGTGCTTTTTGGTCAATTTGAGTGTTGAACTGTGCAGCAAGTGCTTGAACAGCTGAATCATGGGAATCCTCTGGCTGTAACAAAGTCTCATCAGGAAGACTAGCTAAGGCTTCATGACTGCTAGCTCCTAAATAATCTAGTGTTTCAGAAAAACTATCATCTCTTTGTAGGCTCCAAGAAGATACTGAACTAACTGAGCTAGAGAGATGTGTATCATCACCATGATCAGTGAAGTCCATACCGATCATTAGTGATTGCGACAATGATCGAGAAAGAGCACGAGATTCATTGAGTGTTTTCTGTAATAAGGCCAACTGCTTTGGAGACATCTGACTCAAGTTAATAAGACCTTTCTCCTCCATTTCTAGAATGCGTTCTAAGAAGTCTGCTAGCTCCTCTAATCGAGTTCTGAGTAGATCACATGCATTATGCGAATCTGCTAACCGCTTTCGTAGAGAGGCAATTTCTTGCTTGTGTCTTTTCAGAGCTTCCTGGTATTTGCGAACACTAACTTCTGTTAACTGCCGGTTAATTTTTTTCTTTGCATTGTGAAGTTCAGTGCGCAGAACTTGTACCTGAGAATGAAAATCACTGACTATTTCTACATGCTTCCGGTCCTTTACCAAATTTTCCTCTCTGCTTTCCTCGAGTTGCTCTTTATGGGACTCAATGTGCTCATTAGTACGTGGTGCATTATTTGTTCGGCAAACTTGATCATACAATTTCTGTAAACTTGAAAGTTTGTCATTTAAGATGCCTCTTTCCAAGCGTAGAGCTTGTGCCTCACCTCTTACTTTGCTCATTTCTTGATAGAGCATTTGCACAGAAGCAGAGTTATCATCAGTGAATGTTAGATGTAATGGACGGTTTACAGTAACTACATCACCTCCAGATCCTGTAACAACTGTCAGATGGGCAGCATTCTTGGGTTGGTCCGTTGTTGTAGGAGTTACTGCTGACTGACTGCCATTAGATTTAGGGCATAAAGCTGCTTGGTTACTGTCAATATTTCCAGTCGTTTCACAGTTTAATCTGGCTTTCATTCTCCTCAGTTCGTTGTTCTTGGTTTCTAACTCGTCTTTCAAGCACTCAATTTGATTACGGCGATCTGATGTTAAGGCACTAAGCTTTTCCTGAAGACGTTCTATTTCCCTATTCCTTTCCCATAATTCATGATTCACCAAATCCTGCATATCATTATTTTTCTTTTTCAGCTCTTCCTGAAGAGCTTCCAGTTCTGCCTTTTTCTCCTTCAGCTGATCTTTGGCTACAGCTAACTCATCTTCTAAGCCTTGGACAAGTCCCTGATTAGTGCGCAATTGTCCCTCCCTACTTGACATATCACCACGAAGTGCCTGAAGTTCACTCTCAAGTTGTACCACCTGCTGAGTCTGGTCACGTAGACGTGCCTCCCGTTCCTCAGTCTCCTTATTGTGTTTGTCTTGCTGACTTTCAAGGGCTTTTATTTTTTCCTCTAATTGTTTTTGAAGATGATGCACACGTTCCTCAGCCTCAGACAGGGAGTGTTTGTGTTCTGCACGCAATGCTAGTACCTCATTCTTGCGAGACTCCAATTCTGCCCACAGCCGCTGCAGAAAAAATACAAATTTAATATTGTGATACAAGTCAAGAGTTCTTTGAATATGTCGGCAAAGAAATGTTCTTTAAAATTTGCTTACCTGATAATGTTAATTTCTGTAAAAATTAGTTCCAAATTAGCATTTCAAGCAAGCAGATGAAAGGCACATGACTGTCTTCCTCTTTAACATTTTCACTGAAATTGCAATCATGCAAGGCTTAAAAAAAAAGAATTATTAACTGTAAAATTTTTTATTCTGGCAAAAAATGAAGGAACACTAACATATAACAAAAAACAAAACACTGATTGTTTTTCCTAACAGTTCAATTAAAAACTACCATTTGAAAAAAAGTGCCTATGTATTTAAAAAATTCAGCTATTAAAGAAAATAAGCTCAAGAAAGCAACTCAGCAAACATGCTCATGACAAATCATTTTTGGGATGCAAAAGTTGATATCTAACATTATGGTGTAAAGTAGCAGGCGACTGAGGTGGAGATACATATATTGGAATAGGATCTGATGGAGAACTAAAAAAATAACGGTTGTTATTAACTTTCTGGATAAACTCTACTGTGCTGTAAGTAGGCTGCTGTGACTGCTCATGGAATCCAGTTTTTCTTGCTGGGTGCCTACTGGCATTGTCTTCCATCCTCCATGCATTAGACCCTTTGCTATCAAGTGGCACATTCTCAGCATATGCAAAGCTGCTTACCTCATTCTCCTCTTCTGCCATTTCCTTTACTCCATCTTCACCACCACTTGTCTCTGCTTCCCATTTTGCCTTATTTAGCATGTCAAGAGCCTCTTTGAGTTCTGCCACAAGATCTCTAATTTTTTTCTCTTTACGTTTTATGTCTTTCTTCAGCGATACAATTTCCTTATCACGAGCTTGAGCTTCTTCTGCAAATGTCTGAAAAAGATAATTTAGTATTACTATAATACAAAGTAAATTATGATGCTAGAAGATGGGGCAAGGGAAATGAAGACAGAGTTTCTTCTAAGGAATATACAGTAGACTATTGTATTACACGGTTTTATTTGGCACGTTTTGGTTATTGCACTATTGAAAAATTGCTGCACAATTTTATACAACACTTTGTAAAATTAGCTTAACACGGTTTGGTTTACGGAGGGGAAAATACTTGGAGCGTCACCTGCGTGATACTTCCCCAACTCAGGCCTCTGCCTGGCTGTGGGGTTAACCCACTGAGTCAATGGGATATTGAGTTTAGATCTTTTAATTGCTATATCTTGTATCTGCCAAGCAATCATGGCTGGGGAAAATTATGGCATTCTGTGGTTAATTCTTTCACTGGTCTTTCCTTGCTTGAGAGTCAGGTTCAGGAAATTTTTCAGCTGTCAAGGAGATTACCAGGTGATGGTTTTGAAGATATGAATGAAGATGTGAATGAGCTCTTAGATGATGATGATGAAGACAGGAGTTCAAAGGAAATGTTGGCAGAGCTCAATGCACAGATACAAGGGAGCCACATAACAGAAGATGAAGAAGAACCTGAAGAAAAAGAGTTAACACTGCAGCAGTTACGTGAGCAGTTCCATGTTGCTGCTAAACTAGCAGACTTTCACTGAAGAGGACCCTAACAAATCTATATGCAGTGCTTTGAAACGGGGTCTAGATCAGCTGATGATGCCTTACCAACAGCTTTATAATGTACTGCAGTAAAAGAGCCCAGAAATCCATTACAGAATTTATGCACACTCCAATACAACCATTAACTTTAGTACCAGAACCTCTACCATCCACTTCTGCCAACAACCAGCCACCTCAGCCCAGTAGAGCTGAGGTGGATGGTTGTTGGTGGATCTGTTGGTTTAAAAAAAAAGTTGTTTGACTTTTCGGGGGCTCCCTGGAACATAATCCTATTTTTCCCATACGTTCTTCAGTTTATCTAACACGGTTTTACCTTACACGGCGTTTTCAGGAACGTAACTTCCGTGCAATATAATGGTCTACCGTAAAAGCTTACACCTTTAAAAATAAAGGCCTAGAAATAATCATTACTGCATTCCATACCTGTCCCATGACACACAAACACACAGGATTACGAGCACATGCTAAGCTCAAGTTTCAGCATGCCATTAAAAAGTTAGATAGACACTTTAGA
Organism: Cherax quadricarinatus; assembly: GCF_038502225.1. Taxonomy (NCBI): domain Eukaryota; kingdom Metazoa; phylum Arthropoda; class Malacostraca; order Decapoda; family Parastacidae; genus Cherax; species Cherax quadricarinatus. The sequence goes on from NC_091292.1 coordinate 4,549,682, forward strand.
AACACTCATTATCTGATATGCAGATGTACTGACTTCAATAGTCCTCTTCTCCAAAAGTCCCACCTTCGGCACACTGTATGCCCATCTGGGTTCATATTCTGCGCCATGCTGGTGTGCTGCCACCTATAGACCTACCCAGTTCAGCCTGCACCACACTTACCCTGTCTTACTCTGGCAGGTGATAGCAAGGTCTACTCCGTCCCTCCTGGGCATGGCCCTTCAGGCCTGTGCAATTTAAATACACTGCCTGTGTACCAAGAGCCCCAATAAAACTACACATTGCCTCCAAAGCTTTATTATTGACCCCGCTTGGACAAAGCACCCAAATCAATCAACGAGAGAGGAAGGAAGAAGCATGAAGATGTTGTCTCCACTTCATCGCCCCATACAAGAAGCAGTCATCTCTCTATGAGTTGTCCTGAAGTCGTGTCTGCAAGTTTCATCATTCAGACACAGGATCAGCAGGATCCAGGCCGAAATTTGCTGAATTTTCCTTGAGAAATCTTCGTGGCATCACCTGGTCTTCACAGCATCCCACGATGTTCTTCAGTCATGTGTTCAGAGTTACCTGTGTTTCTGCTGTCATTGTTGTTCAGCTCAGCAAGGCTATTTCAGCAAGTCAGAGGCGAGTTGTGTGGTGCTCTGCATCCAGTGTGTTGTTTCTCCATGTGTTTGTGAGTACGGGAGGGAGGAGTGGTGGAGTCCCCGCTTCGCCCACACCTATCTCACACCTTCTCTGCTGTTTTTCTCTGAATGCAGTGTGAATTCTCGCCAGAGCTGTGTATCCGAGTGCCCAAGGTCACTCAAAGCCACGTGTGGATAAGGCCACGTGAAGCAAGCCACATGGGTTAACAAGGCAGGTGTTGAAAGCCACATGTTGTTGTCTGCTGCCTGACATCATTGCCTGATGTAACCTCATGACATCACCCCACAACATCACCAAAGGATGTCTGCCCGACGTCACCCAGGACGTCTGCCCGACGTCACCTCACGATGTCTGCCCAATGCCACCTCATGACGTTTGCCCTGACGTTACTGTTGCCCCGACATCACTCCAGGATGTCACCTCGCGACATCAACCAGGACGTCTGCCCGACACCACCCGTGACATCTGCCCTAATGTCACCCCACGACATCACGCCTAACATCACCACATGAAGTTACATCGACAGTGTTACAGTTTCACAGTGAACAATTTGTTGCAGTGTCGAGAGGACTGAAAGATATGTCACATGTTAATTCCTCTCAGTCAGTGCTCCTTACTAGTTTTTTCAATGTTCGTAAATGTTTTAGTGTTGATTTTTGCACAGAAAAGCATCTTTTGCTAGTGCAAGCCATGTTGTAACTGCACGTGCAGTGTGGGTGTGTGCAGTTTTCCATGTGTCCCAATGTGTGGTCTGAGTCCACATGTATGTGTAGACCAGTGTGGTCTGAACCCAGACTATTGGTAACACCCTTGTGTTACATGTCATACATTGTGACTGACAGCTGATTTTAGTCAATCCAGGCATCAGGTTATGAGTGTCTGAGCCCTCATGTACAGAAAGCTCTTATGCTCGCTGCTCGTAGACACCATGCCTGAGTCGTACCTACTATGACTCCCTGTTGAGACTTTTCACGCCACCTCCTGACCGTCAGAGTGCAGTTATGTGTAGAAAACCAGTCTGAGGATGCTTAAATCAACCTCTGCTATGACTCCAACTGTCAAGAGGATGACATCATCATGCCGCAGTAGCCCTGTCAGCAGGTGACTGTCTGACTCATGTCACAGCTTCGGTGAGCACCCTGCACAGGGATAATGTTACTTTGACTGCTAGCCCGCTCACTCCAGTTATGGTAAATGCTGCTACCACTCTTGCCTGAGTTGTTTCTGCTATGACTCACTTCACTCGTCGGAAGTGACAGCCAGTGACAGTACCAGTCGAGAAATGTCCTCCTGAGTTGCTGCCAGAAGTAGTCCTGCCCAGTTGTCAAGTACTGATGACACCTCACTTAAGGGCACCAGCAGGTTGTGCATCAGGATGAGTGAATCCTGCAGTGACTACTCCATGATGACTGCTTCACTGTTCCAGAGACAGTACCTTGTTACAACACAGCTCAGCCATAGCAATGTCTTCTGTGGTGCAGTATTTGTCAAAACGCAGTGACGCCTGCTGAGGCTCACTGCCTTGGACCATGATATTTAGCACCCCCCCCCACCCCCCGCTTTTTTTTCTCCCCTCCCTGTACGAAGTTTTTTTTTGTCCATGTCCACATGTACATACAGCCTCTCCTCATTTAGAGACGTGCTCGTTCACCGACGCCTTGGACTTGCGACGGGCTCTCTGATCAGTATTTATACGTAAATATTAGTATGTATATTAGAGCTGATTTCCTCTATTCTGTTTATTTCAATATATAGTACACTACTGTATAAATATTTAAGAATGCATAAGAAATGTTATAAATGGTACAAAGGTAACATTAAAACAATATCAAAGATGGTTGACACAAGCTCACTACCATTACAGTATGCTCCTCACCCAGCGACAAATTCTTTAAACGACGTGGTCTTAGGAACGGAACTCCGTTGTTAAGTGAGAAGAGGCTGTATATATATGTTTTCATTCTGTGCCTTGTTCCTGAGAGAGATTGAGTTTTTTTTTTTTTTAGTCAATCATGGTCGAGGACGACCATGGGTAAGTGGCCGAGCGATGTATGCGCAGCTGGGTTCATATTTCGTGCTATGCTGGTGCTGCCACCTATAGGCCAACCCAGCTCAGCCTGTCTCACTCTGGCAGTCGACCTAAATCAGTCAACAAGGTCTACTCAGTCCTCTCTCCCAGGCATGGCTCTTTGGGCTTGGACAACTTAAACACACTGCCTGTGTACCAAGAACCCAAATATAGTAACTTAGCAGCCTTCCGAAGAGTATCATTCATTCCCACTACCAAAATACACACGTAATTTTCGACAATATGACCCATATGGGTTTAGCATCTGTCTTCTTTTTTAATGTAAGAATAATAATATACTTGATACGTAAAGCCATTCTTGAGCATGCATCACGTAATGGGACTCTCCTAGTGAAATACAAAGTTAAATTTAAGAACATTCCAAGTAGTGCATTGACCCATGAAGAAATAATGCAAGAACTAAGTCTCCTATTTCTGAAAAAGAGCATAATAGGATTTTATTACAAAATATACTTCAGGTAATAGAAGGGTAGGCTCTTTAATAAGGTTCAGTCAATTAAAATGGGTTGTAGTAATTTGCAGTTACTCACTCCATTGAGCCTCCAAGATATCCACCGATACTTGTTCAGTATAAAAGTGATGATGAAATGAATTGAACATAACACAGTGGAAGCAGACTGCCATACAAACTTCATAAATAGATATAACAAGGCTATTTTACATAAGTCAAAAGTTAAAAGCAGGCCCATGTGCTGCAAGCTCATCCTTCCCCACCCTTCACACTCAAACAGGATATTATATTCTTTCTACCCCTGCTTGCTAGTCACTGAAGCAGGAGCAATGCATTACTTTACAATGACAGCAAGGTCAGCTCTAGCTTTTGGTCCTCCCTTTTTACTTTCAGTTGTCACACCTATTTTTTTTAACCCCATAGATGAGGACCTAGGAAAACCAACAAACTCACCAGTAAGTGAAATGTGTTTAGTGAATGAAATCTGCATTTCTATACAAAAATGTTCATCAGTCTTTAAAATAAGACCAGTTTAATCAAAATTGTATGGTTGGTTACCAAGGTGATGGTGCAAATGTTTGAGGGTAACCTTCTCAAAGGTGACACTTTGTGAATTTGTTGGGTTTCTTTATGTTGCAAAGGTTTGTAAGCAATTTTCACAATAAGTGACATTTGGCATGTTAGTCAATTTTCTTCTTAGCACCTCCTATGGAGTCTACGTCCAACATCACTGTTCGGATTATTTGACTACGGTATTAGTGTGTGTTCCTAGGTAGTAGGTTGGTAGACAGCAACCACTCAGGGAGGTACTACCGTCCTGCCAAGCGAGTGTAAAACGAAAGCCTATATTGTTTTACACGATGGTAGGATTGCTGGCGTCTTTTTTTTTCTGTCTCATACATATGCAAGATTTCAGGTAAATCTTGCTGCTACTACTTACACTTAGGTCACACTACACATACATGTACAAGCATATATATATATATACACACACCCCTCTGGGTTTTCTTCTATTTTCTTTCTAGTTCTTGTTCTTGTTTACTTCCTCTTACCTCCATGGGGAAGTGGAACAGAATTCTTCCTCTGTAAGCCATGCATTGTAAGAGGCTGCTAAAATGCCGGGAGCAAGGAGCTAGTAACCCCTTCTCCTGTATATATTACTAAATGTAAAAGGAGAAACTTTTGTTTTTCCTTTTGGGCCACCCCGCCTCGGTGGGATACGGCCGGTGTGTTGAAAGAAGATTACTCTGCGTTGAAAAATGTTTTCCTATCAACATCCTCCATGGGGAAGTGGAACAGAATTCTTCCTCTGTAAGCCATGCGTGTTGTAAGAGGCGACTAAAATGCCGGGAGCAAGGGGCTAGTAACCCCTTCTCCTCTATAAATTACTAAATTTAAAAAGAGAAACTTTTGTTTTTCTTTTTGGGCTACCCTGCCTTGGTGGGATATGGCCGGTTTGTTAAAAGAAGAAAAAAAGTATTATACATATATATACTATTTCCTTTTTTTTTTTTTTCAACAAGTCGGCCATCTCCCACCGAGGCAGGGTGACCCAAAAAAGAAAATACTTTCATCATCATTCAACACTTTCACCACACTCACACATTATCACTGTTTTTGCAGAGGTGCTCAGAATACAACAGTTTAGAAGCATACACATATAAAGATACACAACATATCCCTCCAAACTGCCAATATCCCAAACCCCTCCTTTAAAGTGCAGGCATTGTACTTCCCATTTCCAGGACTCAAGTCCGACTATATGAAAATAACCGGTTTCCCTGAATCCCTTCACTAAATATTACCCTGCTCACACTCCAACAGATCGTCAGGTCCCAAGTACCATTCGTCTCCATTCACTCCTATCTAACACGCTCACGCACGCTTGCTGGAAGTCCAAGCCCCTTGCCCACAAAACCTCCTAGTAACATTAATAAGCAGGCTTCCTGGCCAAGCCTTAGTCATGTGACCTACCCCTTGCATATAGGCCGTCCTTTACAGGCCTCTGCCTCAGACTCGACCAGGCATAGCAAGTGGGCAGACACGATAGGCTGGGCTCCTCTACGAATACCAATACAACGCCTTGTAAGTCTACAGTTCTCCATGGGGAAGTGGAACAGAATTCTTCCACCGTAAGCTGTGTATGCCAGGAGCAAGGGGCTAGTAACCCTTTCTGTATATATTACTAAATTTAAAAGGAGAAGCTTTTGGTCCACCCTGCATCGGTGGGATACAGCCGGTTTGTTGAAAGAAGGAGTCTACAGTTGTTTCCCTTGCTACCGTCACTCCATCAAAGAACCCTCATAACATTTCAGTATCCCCATGTCTCGTTTAAACAAGTAACTTCAAATTGTGTCTCCATACTCCATAGCTTAGCACTGCTCTATGAAAAATTAATAATACCTTGGAAGGCAGTGGCCAATGAGGTATAAAAAAATAGAAGTAATAATAATAATATACTTACTTGAATAACTTTACAGGACTTATCAAGCTTCTCCGTGAGTTTCTTTATCTTTTCACTGGACTCTGTAATCTTGTGTTCCATATCAGCAATTTGTTTCTGTTTCTCATCTAATGTAATTTGAATTTCTACCAGAATTTTGTTCTGTTGTTCTATCTGTTCTATTTTTTCCTCAATGATTCGGTCACGTTCCACAATTTCCTGTACCTTGACTTCTATTTCTGGCTCAACCTACAGGACGATAAATTAACATTAGATATATGCAGATATTTATACTAAAATTAAGAGGGTAAAAAGTATCTATTTAATATATCATATGTATCAATATTTTGGTTGCCTTTTTCTTCAGATACTTCCTTTCTTGAGCACCATTAAGGACTATGGACTTTTAGGAACAATAAAAATGTTGTATTAATATTGGTAGAATTACCGACAATATGTTAAGTAAAAGGACACAAATGCAACTAATGTGACATTTTATTGTGGCTCCTGAAGAGCAAAATGTTGCCAAAATAAAATGTCACATTAGTTGCATTTGTGTCCTTTTACTTAACAATAAAAATGTTGCCAAAGAAGTCCACTGTCACTGAAGTGGGGTGGTAGGTGTAGTAGTAGTAGTGCAAGTGGTGGAGTTGGTGGGTCTAGACAGAGGTGAAGAGAGGGGAGTGTGGGTGGTGGGGAGAGGGAGAAAGGTGTGGATGGTGGGGACAGGGAGAAAGGTGTGGGTTGTGGAGAAAGAGGAAGGTATGTGGTGGAGAAAGAGGAGGGTGTTGGTGTTGAGAAGTGACAAAGGAGTGGTTGGTGGAGGGAAAAGTGTGGATGGTGGGCCAGACATGGATGGTAGAAAGGATATAGGAGAGAGAGAAAAAAGAGAAAAGAAAAGAGAAAGAGTGAGAATGAGTATTATCTGTTTTGTGAACAAAATATCAATTTACTCCTGAACTATGTTGCCTATTACCAGTTCAGTGTAGTAGGACAGGCAAACAGTGTGACGATATTAACCCTTTCAGGGTTGGTGCCATAATAGTACGGCTTGCACGCCGGTGTTGGTGCCCTACTAGTATGCATAAATTCTAGCGCCTTCAAATCTAGCGAGAGAAAGCTGGTAGGGCTACATATGAAAGAATGGGTCTATGTGGTCAGCGTGCAGTATAAAAAAAATCCTGCAGCACATGGTGCATAATGAGAAAAAAAAATCCGACTGTTTTTGGTTTAAAACAGCGACTTTGCAGTGTATTTTTGTATGCTATTTATGGTTGTATTCTAATTTTCCTGGTCTCATTTTATAGAATGGAAGACATATTATGGAAATTAAGATGATTTTGATTGGCTTCACAATGAAAAGTACCTTGGAATTGAGCTCAAAGTAGTAGAAATGTTCGATTTTTGCCAAAGTTCAAAGGTAAACAAATCATGCCATGCGTCCAATACACATCAACTGGCGAGTCTAATATTCTTTCACAAGTGCGCTGATATTATTTATACCATTTCTACACCATTTCTACACTATTGCAGTAGTCTGCATAACATAAATCTTCTATTTTTTGTGAGAATAAAAATTCAAAGTGGAAAGCAAAAAGAAATGTAACAGAGGCCTGGGGACGTGAGTAATGAACAGAGGAAATGTTAATTTAGTGCCAGGAATGTCTGTTGTGTTTATTCTGGACCCTATTTGGAAATTGGCATCTTTTGAAATTTGTGTGAAATTGGCAAAATTGCCAATTTCTGACCACTTTATTGGATAGTTGAAATCGGTAAATGGGTAGTTTCTTGTACTCATTCGATAGAAAAAATGAAGTTCTAGCGAAATAGGTATGATATCTGTCGACTAGTACGTTGGAATTGACTGAAAATAGGGCTCAAAGTGGGCAGAATCGCCGATGCGTAAACATCGTTGAGACCGCTAACTTCGCAAGAGCGTAATTCTGTAAGTTTTCCATCAAATTTTGTACTTTTGGTGCCATTATGATCGGGAAAAGATTCTCTATCATTTCGTAAGAAAAAATAATTATTTTGTTTTTCAAAAAATTTCCAACCCTGAGAACAAGTTTAGGAGAGGGCCTGCCGACCCTGAAAGGGTTAATTAAGGGACTTACTCTGTTTAGATCCTGGTAGAGACTTTGGATCTGGTCATCCTTGGCTTGGATCTCAATGTTTCGTGTTTCTAGTTCCTGCATCACATCATCAATTTTCAAGTCCTTTTCTGTCACTTCCACCTCCAGGTCTGCTATTTTTTCTACCTTGTCTTCCAACTGAAATCAAGACATCAAATTGTAGCTTAAAAACATTAGATGTATATAAGTAAAGCTATTGCAAACAAGAATCAATCAATGCAAAATAAGGCAACCCCTAATGATTTATTCTGGAAGAAAAAAAGTCATTCACTGAATGACATATATACAATATACAAAGTACTAATATTCATCAAACAACTATTGGCATGCCTCTGGCAAGACAGTAATGGAGTGAGTGATGATGAAGGTGTTTCTTCTTTTTTAGGTCACCCTGCCTTGGTGGAAAACGACAAATGTGTTAAAAATTGGAAACAAATACAAAACTACTGTAGTATACCAAATAAAGGAGCTAAAGGATATTTAATCAGATTACATATTTTATTTTTAAATGAAAACAGTAAAATGCATATTCATCCTGACAACAACAAAAAGTTTGATAAAAAGCATTTGCTATTATCCTACAAAACTTTTTTTTTATCCTTTCCCACCAATGCAGGATGACCTAAAGGAAACATTCACAATCACTCAATAAATCATAGCTTTCTCCAGCCCTACTATGCTTTCCATGAGTATCTCTAAACACTTACATTTGTCTCCTAACACAATCATTCTGTTAAGGCTCAAAATTCCTTATGATCAGATAACACCACACAGAATCTTTCTCCTCAGCACACCTCACACCCTAGGGGAGAGGAGGGAAGCGAAGGAAGCAGCTGACACTATTTGGGAACAATAATGGATGGCCTAAATGCCCAACTGAGAGAGGAATTTAAGAGTTCAGTTCCATTCTGAGAGAAACTAGCAATATGCAGTGAAGCAAGGTATAAAAATCACAGATAAATAGGGCAACTGTGGCAAAGGAAAGGGTCCTAAAGCTGGAAGAAATGGTATAGTGGCAGTACATAAGAAAGCCAGAGAAGAATTTGCAGAAAAGGTAAATAGGGCTAATTAAGCAGAAGACAGAGCCCTAAAACTGGAAGTGGAAGTAAGAGATCTGAAGGAGATCATGAAAGAAATGAGATGGAAGTTAGTAGGGTCAGAAAGAGTGAAGGAAGGAGAGGAAGCCCAGGGGTTTGGAGAGAACAGTGAAAGAAACACTAACAGTGATGCTCTCTGAAGATGAGGAGGCTAAAAAAGGTGATAAGAGAAACAGCAAAGGAAATGGTAAAATCAAAGAAATCTGGAAGGAAGAGGGAGGTTACTGATTTTATCCACGGAATCCAGGAGGCTGAAGGTGGCCCAGGTAGTAGATGGGAGTGGGAGAGTATATCAATGATGGAGTACACAGGAGGGGAGTAAGTGCTAGGGCAGATGGCAAATTTTCAAGAGGATCAAGATGTTCTCCCACAGTAAACAATGCCCCATCAAATTACCCTTTAGTCTCATATAGCTTGGGACAGGATACTATGATAGAAAGCACACTTGAAGACCTCTCAGTGTTACAGTTGTGTCTACCTAGATCATGACAGGATGGAGATGGAGAAGGAACAGTTACAAGAGTACATGAAAATCCATTGAGTGAAGAGTGAAGTAGGAACACCCAAACTCGGAGAACTCCTATAGATGTAACCTTGACCCCTTTCCCAGCTGGATCTACAGTAACTCTTATCTTTATATCCATGTACATTCAAACGTGCATGACTACTATAATCGATTCTTTTCTACATATCCACATACACCTACACAGCCAGAAGTCAAAATATCTTTTGAGGCTAGTTCTTTTGGTTCTATCTTTTTCTCCTTAATTAAAATTAAAGGGGTTAAATCAGCTTTTCACTCTTGGCATTTTAGTCACCTATGACACAGCTACAAGTGGCAAATTCTACACAGAAACAAAGAACTGGAAATTAAGAAGTACTACAGGTTTAAGGAACCAAGTCATAGAGCAGGAAACAATATAATGACTAAGCACATACAAGTGGTATTGCAGTACCTCTTTTCTTAAGTTGGCGATATCACCCTCCAATATAGAGGTAGTTTCTACTTTAGCAGCCAGTTCTCCCTCTAGTTCAGTCACTCTTTTCTCTAGCTCAGCCACCCGTGCTTTTAGAATCACCACTCTCTGCTCGGCTGACTCTGGCTCTTCATTGCTAGTCTTGCTGTAACTGCCACTGACTGGAGTCAACTGAGGTTGTGACTTCTCGAGGGCAGCTGGTTCTGCTATCATGGGTGGCATGCTGAATATTCCTGAGGAAAATACGGGAGATGCTGAAATTACTAAATCTGAATATTTTTTTTTTTTTTTTCAACAAGTCGGTCGTCTCCCACTGAGGCAGGGTGACCCCAAAAAAGAAAGAAAATCCCCCAAAAGAAAATACTTTCATCATCATTCAACACTTTCACCACACTCACACATTATCACTGCTTTTGCAGAGGTGCTCAGAATACAACAGTTTAGAAGCATATACGTATAAAGATACACAACATATCCCTCCAAACTGCCAATATCCCAAACCCCTCCTTTAAAGTGCAGGCATTGTACTTCCCATTTCCAGGACTCAAGTCCGACTATATGAAAATAACCGGTTTCCCTGAATCCCTTCACTAAATATTACCCTGCTCACACTCCAACAGATCGTCAGGTCCCAAGTATCATTCGTCTCCATTCACTCCTATCTAACACGCTCATGCACGCTTGCTGGAAGTCCAAGCCCCTCGCCCACAAAACCTCCTTTACCCCCTCTTTCCAACCCTTTCGAGGACAACCCCTACCCCTCTTTCCTTCCCCTATAGATTTATATGCTTTCCATGTCATTCTATTTTGATCCATTCTCTCTAAATGACCAAACCACCTCAACAACCCCTCTTCTGCCCTCTGACTAATGCTTTTATTAACTCCACACCTTCTCCTAATTTCCACACTCCGAATTTTCTGCATAATATTTACACCACACATTGCCCTTAGACAGGACATCTCCACTGCCTCCAACCGTCTCCTCGCTGCTGCATTTACCACCCAAGCTTCACATCCATATAAGAGTGTTGGTACTACTATACTTTCATACATTCCCTTCTTTGTCTCCATAGATAACGTTTTTTGACTCCACATATACCTCAACGCACCACTCACCTTTTTTCCCTCATCAATTCTATGGTTAACCTCATCCTTCATAAATCCATCCGCCGACACATCAACTCCCAAGTATCTGAAAACATTCACTTCTTCCATACTCCTCCTCCCCAATTTGATATCCAATTTTTCTTTATCTAAATCATTTGATACCCTCATCACCTTACTCTTTTCTATGTTCACTTTCAACTTTCTACCTTTACACACATTCTCAAACTCATCCACTAACCTTTGCTATTCTTCTTTAGAATCTCCCATAAGCACAGTATCATCAGCAAAAAGTAACTGTGTCAATTCCCATTTTGAATTTGATTCCCCATAATTTAATCCCACCCCTCTCCCGAACACCCTAGCATTTACTTCTTTTACAACCCCATCTATAAATATACAGTGGACCCCCGCATAGCGAACTTAATCCGTGCAAGAGGGCTGGTCGTTATGCGAAATGTTCGCTATGCGAATTAATTTTCCCCATAAGAAATAATGGAAATAAAATTAATCCGTGCAAGACACCCAAAAGTATGAAAAAATTTTTTACCACAAAAAAATGTTAATTTTAGTACACACAAACTGAAAAAGGCATGCACAATTACATGACACTTACTTTTATTGAAGATCTGGTGATGATTGATGGGATGGGAGGAGGGGAGAGAGAGTGTTAGTGTTTAGAAGGGGAATCCCCTTCCATTAGGACTTGAGGTAGCAAGTCCTTTTCTGGGGTTACTTCCCTTCTTCTTTTAATGCCACTAGGACCAGCTTCAGAGTCACTGGACTTCTTTCGCACAACATATCTGTCCATAGTGGCCTGTACCTCTCGTTCCTTTATGATTTGTCTAAAGTGGTTCACAACAGTGTCATTGTAACAGTCACCAGCACGGCTTGCAATAGCTGTGTGAGGGTGATTTTCATCAAAAAAGGTTTGCACTTCAAGCCATTTTGCACACATTTCCTTAATCTTTGAAGTAGGCAATTCCTTCAATTTCTCTCTCCCCTCCTTTGAACCAGTTTCCCCAGGTCTGGCCTCTTGCTCTTGAAGTTGATCTATCAGCTCATCAGTGGTTAGTTCTTCATTGTCCTCCTCCACCAACTCTTCCACATCCTCCCCACTAACCTCCAACCCCAAGGACTTCCCCAATTCCACAATTGATTCCTCAACTGGTATACTACTCCTCTCAGGGTTAGCCTCAAACCCTTCAAAATCCCTTTTGTCTACACATTCTGGCCACAGTTTCTTCCAAGCAGAGTTCAAGGTTCTCTTAGTCACTCCCTCCCAAGCCTTACCTATAAGGTTTACACAATTGAGGATATTAAAGTGATCCTTCCAAAACTCTTTTATAGTCAATCGAGTGTCTGTGGTCACTTCAAAGCACTTTTGAAACAGAGCTTTTGTGTACAGTTTCTTGAAGTTGGAAATGACCTGCTGGTCCATGGGCTGCAGGAGAGGAGTGGTATTAGGAGGCAAAAACTTCACCTTAATGAAGCTCATGTCCCCATAAAGTCGCTCTGCCACGTCTGTAGGATGACCAGGGGCATTGTCTAACACCAGGAGGCACTTAAGGTCTAATTTCTTTTCAGTTAGGTAATCTTTCACATTGGGGGCAAATGCATGGTGTAACCAGTTATAGAAAAATTCCCTAGTGACCCATGCCTTACTGTTTGCCCTCCACAGCACACACAAATTATCCTTGAGGACATTCTTTTGCCTGAACGCTCTGGGAGTTTCAGAGTGATACACTAATAAAGGCTTAACTTTGCAATCACCACTAGCATTGGCACACATCAACAAAGTAAGCCTGTCTTTCATAGGCTTATGTCCTGGGAGTGCCTTTTCCTCCTGAGTAATGTAGGTCCTGCTTGGCATTTTCTTCCAGAACAGGCCTGTTTCATCACAATTAAACACTTGTTCAGGTTCCAGTCCTTCAGTTTCTATGTACTCCTTGAATTCATGCACATATTTTTCAGCCGCTTTGTGGTCCGAACTGGCAGCCTCACCATGCCGTATCACACTATGGATGCCACTACGCTTCTTAAATCTCTCAAACCAACCTTTGCTGGCCTTAAATTCACTCACATCATCACTAGTTGCAGGCATTTTTTTAATTAAATCGTCATGCAACTTCCTAGCCTTTTCACATATGATCGCTTGAGAGACGCTATCTCCTGCTAGCTGTTTTTCATTTATCCACACCAATAAGAGTCTCTCAACATCTTCCATCACTTGCGATCTTTTTTTCGAAAACACAGTTAAACCTTTGGCAACAACAGCTTCCTTGATTGCCGTTTTCTTGCCCACAATAGAAGCGATGGTTGATTTTGGTTTCTTGTACAACCTGACCAGGTCGGTGATACGTACTCCACTTTCATACTTATCAATGATCTCTTTCTTCATTTCAATGGGTATTCTTACCCTTTGAGGTGTAGGGTTGGCACTAGAAGCTTTCTTGGGGCCCATGGTCACTTATTTTCCACAAACAGCACCGAAAACACTGTAATAATACGAAATATTCCGAGTGTATGCTTGAATGTTACCGCGGAGGCTGGCTGGTAAACAATGGGACGGGCGGCACATGTGAGGCTGGCTGAGGGCGCACATTGGACGCGTCTCGGACGAAGGTCGCTGAGCGGGTTTTTGTCCACTATGCGGGGCAAAATTTTAGCGAACAAAGCGTTCGCTATGCGGATTGTTCGCTATGCAAGGCATTCGCTATGCGGGGGTCCACTGTATTAAACAACCATGGTGACATTACACATCCCTGTCTAAGACCTACTTTTACCAGGAAGTATTCTCCCTCTCTTCTACACACCCTAACCTGAGCCTCACTATCCTCATAAAAGCTCTTTACAGCATTTAGTAACTTACCACCTATTCCATATACTTGCAACATCTGCCACATTGCTCCTCTATCCACTCTATCATATGCCTTTTCTAAATCCATAAATGCAATAAAAACTTCCCTACCTTTATCTAAATACTGTTCACATATATGCTTCAATGTAAACACTTGATCTACACATCCCCTACCCACTCTGAAGCCTCCTTGCTCATCCGCAATTCTACATTCTGTCTTGCCTCTTAATTCTTTCAATTATAACCCTACCGTATACTTTTCCTGGTATACTCAGTAAACTTATTCCTCTAAAATTTCTACAATCTCTTTTGTCCCCTTTCCCTTTATATAAAGGGACTATACATGCTCTCTGCCAATCCCTAGGTACCTTCCCCTCTTTCATACATTTATTAAACAAAAGTACCAACCACTCCAACACAATATCCCCCCCTGCTTTTAACATTTCTGTCATGATCCCATCAGAATCTGAATATGTATAATAAAAATTAGCAAGTGTTAATTATTAGCCCTGCCTTTACTACTATTCTAAGTAATTAATATATGTATTACAGACCAAGGTTGTTAACTGCATATTGGTCATCACAAATTTAAAAAAAAGAGCAAAATGGCAAAATTTTCTATACTGTACCTTGCTTCTCTGCCAAGGACATACAGAACTGCATAGGACCAATATAACTTTTAGGTACACACTGCATAACAATAGTACTAATAGTATGAAAGGCATTTACTTCTACTTCTTTAACAAAATCCAGTGAATTAAGATTAATTTTCTTTACCTTGTACAGGTGATGGGGGAGCATAACTATTAGTAAACCCTGCAAGGTTTAGTGGTAGACTCAAATTGTCCTTTGAGGAAGGAACTGCTTGAGCTTCCTCTTCCTCTTCCTCTGCTCCTGTGCTGAATGCCAGACCACACAGCTGTGTTAGTTCCCCCAGTTGGCCCCTCTCATGACATCGGTTGGCATAGTCATCGACTTCCTGAGGACCAATAGTTGTATGAAGTTATCAAACACTGTATAGCACTATAGTTTGAGCATTTTCCCTAGAATCTAATAATGATAATAATAATATGTAAAGTTACTTTCATGATAATAAATATTTTCACTAAAATTCCTACCATAGGAGGATGCTAAACATGTTTTTATGAGTGGAAAGTGTATGGCATAGTATTACCATCTTTCTTGCTGCACAATTTCAATTTATTTAAAAAAATTTTTATTTTTTTATCATCACACTGGCCGATTCCCACCAAGGCAGGGTGGCCCGAAAAAGAAAAACTTTCACCATCATTCACTTCATCACTGTCTTGCCAGAAGGGTGCTTTACACTACAGTTATTTAAAATCTGTTTAGATATTGTAAACAGAAATGCTTTCTTACAACTCTCAACCAAAATTAATATAGGGAAGTCCCACACTCAGCTAGATAACAGATTACCTATTGAAGATTTTATTTTCTGTCCTCCATGGAGGTTTCAGATGTGAAAGCAGAGATGTTGTGAGGTATTCTTAGCCTACCAGCCACATTTGTTTTCTTTTGCAACATAGGCCATTTTCCACCAAGGTAGGATGACCCAGAGAAGGAAACACTTCCACCATCATTAATTCAATAGCTTTCTTGCTAGAAGTGCAAGGACATCACAGTTCAAACGACCCTCTGAACTGCAATAAACCCACCCATCCTTCAAAGTGTAGACTGAATTTTTCTACTTCCAGAGATCAAGTCCAGTTAGTCCTATGGTAAATAATGAATTATTGCATCTAAATGCACTACCAACTTCTAAACATGTGATTGGAATAAGCTATGATTATGATAAATATAATAAATTTATGTAAAAGGCTAAACCCATGTGGGTCATCCAGCACAAGGACTGGTGAAGGTTTGATGTGCCATCCACTAATTGTGAGACGGACATACTATTTTGCTGCCAGCTAGGCCAGAAGCATAATAATCTATAATAGGAAGAAATATGAAAAACAATGTCAGTCTTGTGAAGTTCTGACACTATGTAATAGATCAGAAATTATCACATCTGTTTTTAACCCTTTGAGGGTTTTCGTCGTACTAGTACGTCTTACGCGTAGGGGTTTTTGACGTACTAGTACTCATAAATTCTAGCGACCTCAAATCTAGTGGGAGAAAGCTGGTAGGCCTTCATATGAAAGAATGGGTCTATGTGGTCAGTGTGCACAGTCTTAAAAAAATCCTGCAGCACACAGTGCATAATGAGAAAAAAAAAACTTTTTCCATTTTTTTTAATAAATCAGCGACTTTGCAGTGTATTTTCGTATGGTATTTATTGTTGTATTCTAGTTTTCTTGGTCTCATTTTATAGAATGGAAGACATATTACTGAAATTGAGATGATTTTGACTGGTTTTACAATGAAAGGTGCCTTGAAATTGAGCTCAAAGTAGCAGAAATGTTCGATTTTTACCAAACTTCAAAAGTAAACAAATCGTGCCAAGCGTGCAATACACGTCAACTGGTGAGTCTAATATTCTTTCACAAGTGCACCAATAATATTTATACCATTTTTTACACTAATGCAGTAGTCTGCATAACAGTAAATCTTATATTTTTTGTGAGAATAAAAATTCAAAGTGGAAAGCAAAAGAATATAAGAGGGGCCTTGAGACGTGACTAATGACTAGAGGAAATGTCATTTTAGTGCCAGGAATGTCTTTCTTGTTTATTCTGGACCCTATTCCAAAATTGGCATCTTTTGAAATTTGTGTGAAATTGGCAAAATTGCTAAATTCTGACCACTGTACTGGATAGTTGAATTTATAAATGGGTGGTTTCTTGCACCCATTCGATAGAAAAAATGGAGTTCTAGCGAAATATTCATGTTTTTTGTCGACTAGTACAGTGAAATTGGCCGAAAATGGGGCTCAAAGTGGGCAAAATCGCCGATCCGTAAACATCGCCGAGACCGCTAACTTTGCGAGAGCATAATTCCGTTTTCTATCAAATTTCAAACTTTTGGTGTCGTTATGATCGGGAAAAGATTCTCTATCTTTTCATAAGAGAAAATAATTTTTTTTTTTAAATTTGGCCGACCCTGAGAACGAGTTTCGGAGAGGGCCTGTCGACCCTCAAAGGGTTAAGATGAGGATATTAACACAATAATAATAATAATAATAATTATTATCATTATCATCATCACTGACCCTTGGCATTAATGCAAGAGCCCTCAAAATCACTGTATAATTCTAATGATCATTC
The DNA here is from genome assembly GCF_038502225.1 of Cherax quadricarinatus. Classification (NCBI taxonomy): domain Eukaryota; kingdom Metazoa; phylum Arthropoda; class Malacostraca; order Decapoda; family Parastacidae; genus Cherax; species Cherax quadricarinatus. The sequence goes on from NC_091292.1 coordinate 4,566,708, forward strand.
CTCAGTGACTGCTACAAGAAACTGTCTCACTAAGAGGTGACTGAGTGAGGTCACTAACCTTCTGCAGCTGCTGGACTTGACTCTGCAGCTTCTCCTTCTCCTGCTCGTGCTGATCTTTAATTTGTGCCACCTGCTCCTGGAACTGCTGCTCCAGCCCTGACAGCACCGTCGAAGCCTGCCGCACCAACTCTTGCTTGTCATACAACTCTTGCTTCAGTGCCTCTGTTTCAACCTGTCCATGCCACACCCAAATGATGTATAGTAGAAAATAAATGTAGCAAAATTGTAAAGCTGCTCACATAAGAGCACAAATAATAACAGAATACAGAGCTCAGATTCCTATATGATAACTGGTACAGTTCAGTATTATCCAATTTGAACACTCTTTCAAAAATAATGTAATGTAATATTCTATGGGCAAGCAAGGTAAAAGATCAGAGAGTAAGAACTACCCCAAGTATATCACTAGAAGCACAGGATAATAAGACACTAAATGCAGGATGCCTTTATTGGTACAATGTTTCACCAGCAGTACTTGGTACAGCCCACTGTGGGTCAAGCATTATATACAAATGATGAGCGTCTAGTTTTCTTACTCCTGTAGCTTGGCCCTGGGTCAGGCTTGTCTGGTGCTTGTACCAATAAAGTTTTCCCTGCATTTAGTTTCTTCTTATCATTCCCCATTATTTTCTGCCTTACTTCTGCACACAAGAAACACACATTAACCACATAACTTAAGTAGCATATACAAAACTAGCAAACTTAAGAAATACTTTCAGGAACTGTAACAAAGATTCATTTAGGACATTATACACAAGTTTTGGTAGGCCCTCTTGGAGAATGTGATGCCACCATGGTGTTAACATATAACACAGCATAAAAATAATATGGTGAAGATCTAAAGGTGCACAACAAGGTTGGTGGTTGAAATGGACTGAGGAAATATTAAATGACCATCAGAACACTAGAAGGAAGACCATGGAAGGAAGGACATTACAATAACATACAAAATACTTAGGGAATTGGATACAGTAAACAGTCACAGGCTGTTTGAAATACAAAGAGATGAAGCCAGGGGACATAATTAGCAGAGGAGCCACAGAGAAAGAAGTGAAAGAAATGAAATGAGGTGGAAGCAGGCTCCATACACAGCTTTAGAAGTAATATGACAGGGCCCATGAGACTAGGAGAGACTGAATTTGGAAAGCAGAAAGAGGTGGGGCCAGGAGCTAGGGTTCAATCCCTGCAATCATATATTGGTAGGTACACATAAATAAGTACACACAAACACACATTACAGTGGAGTGCTGACCTTGAGTTCGATGTTGGTCTTGTAGAGTTCGTCCTTGTCCTCCTTGTCATACTTCTGACCTATACGCTCTTCAAGGAAGTAGATGCGCAGCTTGAGGGAGAAGTTCTCCTTTTTGAGGTTGCCTAGCTGCTCCTCGTATTCCTTCATGGTTCGCCCTCGCAGAGGAGACACTTTCCCCGGCGAGCGCAGCCCCAAGGAGACTTAAGCAGGGGTAACAATGAACCACACATCACTTACTTACAATGGTGCACAATAATAATTTATAAATACAAAGAATGAGTCATAACAATGAACAATATCAATATTTTTGGGTTATAATAGTGCCCCAAAATACAGTGGTACCCCGAGTTTCGTACCATTCCCAACTCGAACAATTACGTAAGTGTATTATTGCAAGTGCTTTTGTAAGTGTATTTTTGGGGGTCTAATTTACATTATTTCTTATGGGAACAAATTCGTTCGGTAACGACACTCAAACAGCCTTCTGGAACGAATTATGGCTGAAACTCGAGGTACCACTGTATTTATATGAAACACAATTACAATCTTATACGATGACTTGAGGATGTTGTTCTGTAAAATAATGCCTAATGTTGGTCTTTAAACTTGGTCAAAAACTGTCATGGTGGCTCGCCACATTTAATGTAATCGAGATTAACTTTGCTGTTGTTAAATTTCTTGGTACCTTGTGATGACTGTGACCAGTTTTAAAAGTTCAACATTTGAAGTCTGGCCTAAGGAAAGGTTTCAGTATTGGTTATCTAGTCAACCAGACTGTTGCTGCCAGAAGCCCACAGGCCTACAGCCATCATAACCTGGATGATCAGTGATGTTTCAGACAGAGATCTAGTTTCCTCTTGCAAGCCTATGCCTTTGGGTAATATTTCTTATACCAGAATGTACAAAGTTGAAGAGTCTTATATTTTAAACAAAATATAGTCTGGGATATTCCTGGGGGTAGGCATCACCTATGTTAAAACACAGCTGGGGAAAGTAACTTTCTGAAACTACCACTAAAGTTAAATGAGAAGACAGAAGTCCTCCAAGAGGATTTCATAATGTTATGAGAAAAGTTGTGCACAAGTTAAAGAATGTAAAGGCTGCTGCAAATGTTCCAAAGTTGCTCTCAAGTTCACAGCTCTAAGTGCTGTGAATAGTCTGGCCTCAGGGTGGCCTTTCAAAGTAGAACTCTCAAAACCACTCACAGGCACGAGTCACATCAAAATCATTAAGTACAAGAGGAGGCCAATACCTGCGTGGATGTTTGTTGTCTATCAACCTGCTACCCTGAGTGAGGACTGATCGAGATGTATAAGTGGAAGACGGGTATTAACAAAGGGATATAAGGTTCTGAGGATATCTCTCCAAGGGAGAATCCACAATAATGGATACAAATTAGATAAGTTTAGATTAAGAAAGGATGTAGGAAAGTATTGGTTTGGAAATAGGGTAGTTGATGAGTTGAACAGTCTGCCTAGTAGGGTTATTGAACCTAAAACCTTGGGCAGTTCAAGTTTAGGTTGGACAAATACATGAATGAGAGGGGTTGGATTTGAGTGGGACTTGCACACGAGTAAATAGATTTGTCAGAGCTTATTGTTAGGATAGCACTGAAAGTGGGTTGGGCAAATGTTTTATTAGTGGACTGGTATTGTAAAGGACCTGCCAAGTATGGGCCAACAGGCCTACTGCAGTGTTCCTCCTTTCTTATGTTCTTATGTCAAGGGTTGAGTAGGTACTCACAGGGGATGGAGCTGCCGCCAGATGAGTCCAGACTATTGGCATCCTGTAGCTGCGCTGGACTTCCGCTGTGGAGATAGATCATCACATTAATAGCCAATACTTCTACCTAGACATACACTAAATCTAATAATTCCTGGGTGTTACAACACACACATGTCTTTCCCTACACACGGATGCTGTAGAAACCCAATGGTGGTCTAGAGGATTTTGAAATAACACCCAATAAATTCTTGTGTCAGCTCTCAAACTGAAATTCTTTATTTCCACATGATACATCAACCTCATGACACCAACATAGTAAAAGTATATTAAAATAAATATGGTAACAGTATTAAGGTATAAGATGACAAAATGTACACTTAAGTTGTCAAAAACATGATGTCATACAGGTAAGGCTTAGTTAAGACTTAAGAATGCCTCACAGACCTACCTGTACCTATGTCCTAATATAATTTTGTAGAGGGAGTGAGAAAGGATGGGGGAAGACAAAATGGGGAAAAAAGAATGGTAGAAAAAGGATGAGAGGGGAAGAATCAAAGGTACAAACCCTTTAAAATGAGTCAAACATCAACAGAAAAACAGAGACACTACCAGTAATGTTTTTAAGATTTCCATACATTTTTGTTTTAGTTTTTCAGTTTGACCTCATCTGCTTAACATGAATGAATGCCTTGCTGAAAAGGTTGAACATACAAGACAATGTACTCCTAATGAAAGAAACTAAAATTAGTGGGAAAAATGTGAAACAAACATCTTAAGTTAATCAAATGCCACATCTGCATAGGCCAGTAGGCCTACTGCAGTGTTTCTCTATTCCCATATTAGGTGAGTGAGTGAACTGGTCATAATACAGTGGAACCTTGTTTTTCAGCCGATTCGTATTGAGGCCATTTTTTTTTGGTGGAAATTTTGCTCCGTATTTCGGCCGTATTAGACACGTTAGCCCGCAGCTCCCGCCGGGATGCTGGGCTTTGGTGAATTAGTCTCCCTTTGTCTGTCAGTGAGAGAGCATATACTGCGCGCATTCATCCAAACATTTCCTTAAAATCCATCGTTTTTAGAGGTTTTTTTATTAAGTGCAACTGTGACATAAATCACCATGGGCCCCAAGAAAGTTCCTATTAAAGTTCCTTTGGTAAAGAAAGTGAGAAACATGATGGAATTTAAGAAGGAAGTAATAGAAAAATATGAGAGTGGTGTATGGGTGCTGGAACTTGCCAGGATGTATGGTAAAAACAAATCAACATGATGGAATTTAAGAAGGAAGTAATAGAAAAATATGAGAGTGGTGTATGGGTGCTGGAACTTGCCAGGATGTATGGTAAAAACAAATCAACAATCACTTCTATCCTGGCAAAGAAAGAACAAATCAAGGAAGCTGATGTGGCAAAAGGGGTAAACCTGTTAACAAAGAGAACACAAACAAAAGAAGATGTGGAGAAGTTGTTGTGGATCAGGGAAAAACAGTTAGAGGGAGATAGTGTTTCATAGACGATCATTTGTGAAAAAGCAGAGCAGTTGCATGTGGATCTCGTAAAGAAAATGCCTGGTACTTGTGATGGGGTTAGTGAATTTAAGGCCAGCAGAGGCTGGTTTGAGAGATTTAACCCTTTCAGGGTCAACAGGCTCTCTCAGAGACTTGTTCTCAGGGTCGGCCAAATTAAAAAAAAAAAAAAATCTTATTTAAAGATAGAGAATATTTTCCCAATCATAATGACACCAAAAGTATGAAATTTGATGGAAAACTTACAGAATAATGCTCTCACGAAGTTAGCGGTCTCGACGATGTTTATGCATCGGCGATTTTGCCCACTTTGAGCCCTATTTTCGGCCAATTCCAGTGTACTTGTCGACAAAAATCATAACTATTTCGCTAGAACTCCATGTTTTCTATCGAATGAGTACAAGAAACCACCCATTTACTGATTTAAACTATCCAATACAGTGGTCAGAATTTAGCAATTTTGCCAATTTCACACAAATTTCAAAAGGTGCCAATTTCCGAATAGAGTCCAGAATAAACAAGAAAGACATTCCTGGCACTAAAATAACATTTCCTCTGTTCATTAGTCGCGTCCCCATGCCCCTCTTACATTCTTTTGCTTTCCACTTTGAATTTTTATTCTCACAAAAAAATAGAAGATTTACTGTTATGCAGACTACTGCATTGGTGTAGAAATGGTATAAATAATATCAGCGCACTTGTGAAAGAATATTAGACTCACCAGTTGACGTGTATCGGATGTATATCATGATTTGTTTACTTTTGAACTTTGGTAAAAATCGAACATTTCTGCTACTTTGAGCGCAATTTCAAGGTAGTTTTCTTTGTAAAACCAGTCAAAATCATCTCAATTTCTGTAATATGTCTTCCATTCTATAAAATGAGACCAGGAAAACTAGAATACAACAATAAATACCATACGAAAATACAGTGCAAAGTCGCTGTTTTAATCCAAAAACATGTTTTTTTTTTTTCTCATTACGCACTGTGTGCTGCAGGATTTTTTTTATACCGCGCACACTGACCACATAGACCCATTCTTTCATATGTAGGCCTACCAGCTTTCTCTCACTAGATTTGAGGGCACTAGAATTTAGGCGTACTAGTACGTCAAAAATCCTGGTGCGTAAGCCGTACTAGTGCGGCCGAAACCCTGAAAGGGTTAAGAAGTGTAGTGACATACACAGTGTTGTAAGGCATGGGGAGGCTGCAAGTTCTGACAAACATGCTTCTGAAACATTTGTGCAGGAATTCAAGGGGTATGTAGAGGCTGAAGAATTCCAACCACAACAAGTGTTCAGTTGTGATGAAACAGGTCTCTTTTGGAAGAAAATCCCAAAGTGGACCTACATCATGGAGGAGGAAAAGGCACTACCAGGACACAAGCCTATGAAAGACAGGCTAACTCTCTTGTTCTGTGCCAATGATAGTGGGGATATCAAAGTGAAGCCTTTATTCGTGTATCAATCTGAAAATCACAGTGTGTTCAAGAAAAACACTGTCAAGAGTAAATTGTGTAATGTGGAAAGCTAATCATAAGTCATGGGTCATGAGGCAACTTTTCATTGACTGGGTCCATGAAATGTTTTTCCTGAGTGTGAAAAAATATTTCCGGGAAAAGAAATTGCCACTCAAGCCCCTCCTAGTAATGGACAATGCTCCTGCTCATCTTCCAAACTTGGTAGACCAATTGTCTAGGGATTTCAGTTTTATAATAGTGAAGTTCTTGCCTCCTAACACCACTCCTCTCATCCAGCCCATGGACCAGCAGGTCATTTTTAACTTCAAAATCTACGCAAAAGCAGTGTTTCAAAAGTGCTTTGAAGTGACCTCGGACACTGAATCGACCCTAAGAGAGTTCTGGAGGAATCACTGCAATATCCTCCACTGCATAAGCCTTTTAGGTAAGGCTTGGCAGGGAGTGACTTCCAGGACTTTGAACTCTTCTTGGAGATAATTGTGGCCAGACTGTGTCCTCGAGAAGAATTTTGAAGGGTTTGAGGCTGACCCTGACCTTGTTGACCCTCTGCCTGTTGTGGAAGACTTGGAGGAGGACCACAGAGAAGCGCTAACCACTGAAGAGCTGCAATACCTTCAACCTTCCATAAGTCAACAAGAGTCTTCAATAAAGGTATGTAATACTGATTTAATTGTTCGTGTATTTATTTTTAGTTCTCATTGTTTTGTGTATGTAAAACTATACCTAATCTTTAAAAAATGTGTTTTTTTGTTAATATTTTTTGAGTGTCTGGAACTGATTAATTGTATTTACATTAATTCTTATGGGAAATATTGCTTCGAATTTAGGCCAATCTTCTGGAATGGATTACGGCCGAAAAGCGAGGTTCCACTGTACTGTATACAGCACATGACAGCTGTGGTACCACATGCTGTAAATCAGATTTTCTGCAAAACCTGGCAATTGTTGGGTGACAGTAGTAATGACAAACAAGTTACTTGTTTTACAAACTTATAAATTCATATAGTACATACTGTATATATTGATGGAATACAATTTACAATATTTTTCATTTTTATTATACTGTATTAGTGAGATATTTATATTAAATTTTTAAGTTTTATACCAGTACTTGTATATCCGGAATTGTAAAAGGATGAAAGAAGGTGGAAAAGACCTTGGCAGGACACACTACATAAATACTATAAATGTACTGTAGTTAAGAAGAGGGTGAGTGAGCCTATTTATCTGTGGTGTGAAAGTGTGTGTGTTGGCATGGGTTGGATCACCAACAAGGTGTGGTGAGACTGGCATTTTGCCCAGCTATGTTGGGTGCCCATGTTCCCACTTGTCAACACTGCCAACTATATAGGTTACTGGCATCAATATGCTTGTCTGGAGATATTTTGGTATAGGCTCCAAGATATCATTACTTGACATGTGCCAAGTGCCAGCCGGCACAATATGTGGAGACCTGTCAATCAAGCAGGAAATTGCTGTCTTAGGTTCAAGCACACGAACACAATAATATTAATACAAAGATGTTTATTTCAAGTGATGGACGAAACATTGCCCAAAGTTTCCTCTCTAACTGTGGATTATTAATGAATTGTTGCAGTCTTGGTAGAGTGACTTTTATTCATCTTTAGTTGTCATTCAGATTTTAATCATTAAAATTAAAATATAAGTGTAACAAAGTAGTCAATAATAAAAGTGAATTCACATGAAGAAAATAAACAGAGGGGAAGAGGAGCACTAGAAATAATCACAAATAAGTGAGGCTTTTTTCAGCGTACTGAAAAGGGCCTCAGTTATTGGTTGAAATATACATTACTCTTCCATTGGTTTTTCTCTATGTGGGTTAACTTGTACCAACATTACAAATGTTTTATTTATTTAGATCCTGCAGTAACACACAGTTTATGCATACAATGGTGAAAATTGTTGTTGTTGATCTAACGAAAGATAGCATTTGCTTAGCCTGTTTTGAGAGTTTCTAATTTAGCAGCCTGACCTGAGGTCACATTGCTTGATGCTGATGACCTGATCTAACTCACAAACCAGGCATACACTGTAAACACACACCAACGGGTGTTCCTACAGTTGAGAAGGAGCTATAAGAAGGGATGAGGAAGAGTGAGAACAGTTGAGGCAGTCTTGACATACTAGAAACAATCAAGAAATTAACAAGGCCACTTGCCAGTGATAAGTATGAAGTAACATGATTCTCTAAACTGTTGTATCTGAACACCTCTGCAAAGACTGTGATTATGTATGAGTGATGGTGAAAGTGTTGAATGATTATGAAAGTTTTTTCTTTCTGGATCATCCTGCCTAGGGGGGGGGGGGGAACTGCTGTTTCCCCAAAAAAGAAACACTTCCACCATCATTCATACATAATCACTGTCTTTGCAGAGGCACTCAGATATGACAACTTGCTTGTCCCTCCAAAGTGCCAATATCCCAAACCCCTCCTTTAAAGTGCAGGCATTGTACTTCCCATTTATAGGACTCAAGTCTGGCTAACTGGTTTACCTGAATCCCTTCACAAAATATTACCCTGCTCACACTCCAACCAACAGCTGTGTGTGTGTGTGTGTATATATATACAGTGGTACCTTGAGTTATGAACTTAATTCGTTCCAGAAGGCTGTTCAAGTGCCAATACTGAACGAATTTGTTCCCATACAGAATAATGCAAATTAGATTAGTCCATTTCAGACCCCCAAAAATACACTTACATAATTGTTCGAGTTGGGAGCTGTTCGAAACTCAAGGTACCACTGTCTGTGTACTCACCTAATTGTGGTTGCAGGGGTCGAGACTCAGCTCCTGGCCCCGCCTCTTCACTGATCGCTACTAGGTCCTCTCTCTCTCTGCTTCCTGAGCTGTATCATACCTCTTCTTAAAACTATGTATGGTTCCTGCCTCCACTACTTCACTTGCTAGGCTATTCCACTTCCTGACAACTCTATGACTGAAGAAATACTTCCTAACGTCCCTGTGACTCGTCTGAGTCTTCAGCTTCCAGTTGTGACCCCTTGTCCCTGTGTCCCCTCTCTGGAACATCCTGTCTCTGTCCACCTTTTCTATTCCCTGCAGTATCTTGTATGTCGTTATCATGTCTCCCCTGACCCTTCTGTCCTCCAGTGTCATCAGTCCGATCTCCCTCAACCTTTCCTCGTACGACATTCCCCTTAGCTCTGGGACTAGCCTTGTTGCAAACCTTTGTACTTTCTCTAACTTCTTGACGTGCTTGACCAGGTGTGGGTTCCAGACTGGTGCTGCATACTCCAGTATGGGCCTAACATACACAGTGTACAGTGTCTTGAACGATTCCTTATTAAGGTATCGGAACGCTATTCTCAGGTTTGCCAGGCGCCCGTATGCTGCAGCAGTTATTTGGTTGATGTGTGCCTCCGGTGATGTGCTCGGTGTTATGGTCACCCCAAGGTCTTTCTCCCTGAGTGAGGTCTGTAGTCTTTGTCCACCTAGCCTATACTCTGTCTGCGGTCTTCTTTGCCCCTCCCCAATCTTAATGACTTTGCATTTGGCTGGATTGAATTTGAGAAGCCAGTTACTGAACCACATGTCCAGCCTGTCCAGGTCTCTTTGCAGTCCTGCCTCATCCTCATCCGATTTAATTCTTCTCATCAACTTCACATCATCTGTGTGTGTGTGTGTGTGCGCGCACGTGATATATATATATATATATATATATATATATATATATATATATATATATATATATATATATATATATATATATATATATATATATATATATATATATATATATTATATTTTTTTTTTCAACAAGTTGGTCATCTCCCACCAAGGCAGGGTGACCCAAAAAAGAAAAAATCCCCAAAAAGAAAATACTTTCATCATCATTCAACACTTTCACCACACTCACACATTATCACTGCTTTTGCAGAGGTGCTCAGAATACAACAGTTTAGAAGCATACACATATAAAGATACACAACATATCCCTCCAAACTGCCAATATCCCAAACCCCTCCTTTAAAGTGCAGGCATTGTACTTCCCATTTCCAGGACTCAAGTCCGACTATATGAAAATAACCGGTTTCCCTGAATCCCTTCACTAAATATTACCCTGCTCACACTCCAACAGATCGTCAGGTCCCAAGTACCATTCGTCTCCATTCACTCCTATCTAACATGCTCACGCACGCTTGCTGGAAGCCCAAGCCCCTCACCCACAAAACCTCCTTTACCCCCTCTCTCCAACCCTTTCAAGGACGACCCCTACCCCTCCTTCCTTCCCTTATAGATTTATATGCTTTCCATGTCATTCTACTTCGATCCATTCTCTCTAAATGACCAAACCACCTCATCAACCCCTCTTCTGCCCTCTGACTAATACTTTTATTAACTCCACACCTTTTCCTAATTTCCACATTCCGAATTTTCTGCATAATATTTACACCACACATTGCCCTTAAACAGGACATCTCCACTGCCTCCAACCGTCTCCTCGCTGCTGCATTTACCACCCAAGCTTCACACCCATATAAGAGTGTTGGTAGACAGCAACTGCCCAGGGAAGTACTACCACCCTGCCAAGTGAGTGTAAAACGAAAGCCTGTAATTGTTTTACATGATGATAGGATTGCTGGTGTCCTTTTTTCTGTCTCATAAACATGCAAGATTTCAGGCACGTCTTGCTACTTCTACTTACACTTAGGTCACACTACACATACATGTACAAGCATATATATACATACCCCTCTGTGTTTTCTGCTATTTTCTTTGTAGTTCTTGTTTATTTCTTATCTCCATGGGGAAGTGGAACAGAGTCCTTCCTCCCTAAGCCATGCGTGTTGTAAGAGGCGACTAAAATGCTAGGAGCAAGGGACTAGTAACCCCTTCTCCCGTATAAATTACTAAATTTAAAAAGAGAAACTTTCGTTTTTCTTTTTGGGCCACCCTGCCTCGGTGGGATACGGCCGGTTTGTTGAAAAAAAAAAAAAATTATATATATATATATATATATATATATATATGAACATCAAAATGGTATACAATACCGACACACACACACACACACACATAGGAAGTGGTATAGCCTAGCAAGTGAAGTAGTGGAGGCAGGAACCATACATAGTTTTAAGAAGAGGTATGACAAAGCTCAGGAAGCAGAGAGGGAGAGGACCTAGTAGCGATCAGGGAAGAGGCAAGGCCAGGAGCTGAGTCTCAACCCCTGCAACCACAATTAGGTGAGTACAATTAGGCGAGTACACACACACACAATAGGACCCTCATATCCACAGGGGATAGTTTCGAAGGACCTGGTGTGGATACTGAAACCATGGATAGTAGAAAACACTATATACAAGTCCTATACATACCTATTATAAAGTTTAATTGATAAATTATGCTAAACAAGTTGAGAATTACCAGTTTTTCACTAATGGGAAACTCTTCATGGCTTCTCTTAGGCTTTGAAGAATTGCCAACTTTTCTACTATTGCACTTTGGGGCCATTATTATGTAAAATTAGGAGGCATTTTTGGGCCACGCTAAACCGTGGATTACTGAAACTGTGGATGCAAAATCAGTGGATAGAGCGATTCTACTGTATGTGTGTGTGTATATATATTACATTAGCACAATACACAAAAGATTATGGGTCTCCTCCAGCTCATCTGAAACTGGATGTGAGCCCAGTATGCAGCAAACATTTCCCCTCTGGATGGCCATGCTGAGGTGCTGGAACGTGAAAGTGGCCGCCCTTGGATCCCTGGTGGTGTCAATGTCTGGAACCCAGCTCTTTGAAGAAACATGTGATACTTTTTCCCCATGATCCCAGGTCTACAATCCCACTGGGGACAAATTGATACTGATGGCTTATGTCTCTGTACTTGCTGATCTTGTACTCCTCCCTGTGATCTGCAGCACCTCCTTGTTGCCTATTATATATATAAAAGAAAAAGAAAAACTTTCATCATCATTCACTCCATCACTGTCTTGCCAGAAGGGTGCTTTACACTACAGTTTTTAAACTGCAACATTAACACTCCTCCTTCAGAGTGCAGACACTGTATTTCCCATCTCCAGGACTCAAGTCCGGCCTGCCGGGCGCCCTGAATCCCTTCATAAATGTTACTTTGCTCATACTCCAACAGCATGCCAAGTATTAAAAATCATTTGTCTCCAATCCCCTCGCACACAAAACCTCCTTTACCCCCTCCCTCCAACCTTTCCTAGGCTGACCCCTACCCCACCTTCCCTCCACTACAGATTTATACACTCTCGCAGTCATTCTGTTTCGTTCTATTCTCTCTACATGTCCAAACCACCTCAACAACCCTTCCTCAGCCCTCTGGACAACAGTTTCGGCAATCCCACACCTCCTCCTAACTTCCAAACTAAGAATTGTCAGCATTATACATATATAGGGCTATGTGTGGTGTAAATATTATGCAGAAAATTCGGAGTGTGGAAATTAGGAGGTGTGGAGTTAATAAAAGTATTAGTCAGAGGGCAGAAGAGGGGTTGTTGAGGTGGTTTGGTCATTTTAGAGTGAATGGATCAAAGTAGAATGACATGGAGAGCATATAAATCTGTAGGGGAAGGAAGGCGGGGTAAGGGTCGTCCTCGAAAAGGTTGGAGGGAGGAGGTGATGGAGGTTTTGTGGGTGAGGGGCTTGGACTTCCAGCAAGCGTGCATGAGCGTGTTAGATAGGAGTGAATGGAAACGAATGGTATTTGGGACCTGACGAGCTGTTGGAGTGTGAGCAGGGTAATATTTAGTGAAGGGATTCAGGGAAACCGGTTATTTTTATATAGCCGGACTTGAGTCCTGGAAATTTGAAGTACAATGCCTACACTCTAAAGGAGGGGTTCGGGATATTAGCAGTTTGGAGGGATATGTTGTGTATCTTTATACGTATATACTTCTAAACTGTTGTGTCCTGAGCACCTCTGCAAAAACAGTGATTATGTGTGAGGTGAAAGTATTGAATGATGATGAAAATATTTTCTTTTTGGGTCACCCTGCTTCGGTGGGAGACCGCCGACTTAAATTATATATATATATATATATACATATACATATATATACATACATATATATACATATATATAGTAGGTTGGTAGACAGCAACCACCCAGGGAGGTACTACCGTCCTGCCAAGTGAGTGTAAAACGAAGCCTGTGATTGTTTTACATGATGGTAGGATTGCTGATGTCTTTTGTCTGTCTCATAAATATGCAAGATTACAGGCATGTCTTGCTACTTCTACTTACACTTAGGTCACACTACACATACATGTACACATTTATTTATACACACTCATCTGAGTTTTCTTTGATTTTATCTTAATAGTTCTTGGTCTTATTAATTTTCCTTTTATATCCATGGGGAAGTGGAATAAGAATCTTTCCTCCGTAAGCCATGCGTGTTGTAAAAGTCAACTAAAATGCCGGGAACAATGGGCTAGTAACCCCTTTTCCTGTAAAGATTACTAAAAAGAATAAGAAGAAGAAAATTGTCAAAGTGGGAAGTCTGAATGTGCGTGGATGTTGTGCAGATGATAAGAAAGAGATAATTGTGGATGTTATGAATGAGAAGAAGCTGGATGTCCTGGCTTTAAGTGAAACAAAGCTGAAGGGGGTGGGAGAGTTTCAGTGGAGAGGAATAAATGGGATTAGGTCAGGGGTTTCAAATAGAGTTAGAGCTAAAGAAGGAGTAGCAATAATGTTGAAGGATAAGCTATGGCAGGAAAAGAGGGACTATAAATGTATTAATTCAAGGATTATGTGGAGTAAAATAAAGATTGGATGTGAAAAGTGGGTTATAATAAGCGTGTATGCACCTGGAGAAGAGAGAAGTGTAGAGGAGAGAGAGAGATTTTGGGAAATGTTGAGTGAATGCGTGGGGAGTTTTGAATCAAGTGTGAGAGTAATGGTGGTTGGGGATTTTAATGCTAAAGTGGGTAAAAATGTTATGGAGGGAGTAGTAGGTAAATTTGGGGTGCCAGGGGTAAATGTAAATGGGGAGCCTTTAATTGAGCTATGTGTAGAAAGAAATTTGGTAATAAGTAATACATATTTTATGAAAAAGAGGATAAATAAATATACAAGGTATGATGTAGCACGTAATGAAAGTAGTTTATTAGATTATGTATTGGTGGATAAAAGGTTGATGGGTAGGCTCCAGGATGTACATGTTTATAGAGGGGCAAATGATATATCGGATCATTATTTAGTTGTAGCTACAGTTAGAGTAAGAGGTAGATGGGAAAACAGGAAGGTGGCAACAACAAGTAAGAGGGAGGTGAAAGTGTATAAACTAAGGGAGGAGGAAGTTCGGGTGAGATATAAGCGACTATTGGCAGAAAGGTGGGCTAGTGCAAAGATGAGTAGTGGGGGGGTTGAAGAGGGTTGGAATAGTTTTAAAAATGCAGTATTAGAATGTGGGGCAGAAGTTTGTGGTTATAGGAGGGTGGGGGCAGGAGGAAAGAGGAGTGATTGGTGGAATGATGAAGTAAAGGGTGTGATAAAAGAGAAAAAGGTAGCTTATGAGAGGTTTTTACAAAGCAGAAGTGTTATAAGAAGAGCAGAGTATATGGAGAGTAAAAGAAAGGTAAAGAGAGTGGTGAGAGAGTGCAAAAGGAGAGCAGATGATAGAGTGGGAGAGGCACTGTCAAGAAATTTTAATGAAAATAAGAAAAAATTTTGGAGTGAGTTAAACAAGTTAAGAAAGCCTAGGGAAAATATGGATTTGTCAGTTAAAAACAGAGTAGGGGAGTTAGTAGATGGGGAGATGGAGGTATTGGGTAGATGGCGAGAATATTTTGAGGAACTTTTAAATGTTAAGGAAGAAACAGAGGCAGTAATTTCATGCACTGGTCAGGGAGGTATACCATCTTTTAGGAGTGAAGAAGAGCAGAATGTAAGTGTGGGGGAGGTACGTGAGGCATTACGTAAAATGAAAGGGGGTAAAGCAGCTGGAACTGATGGGATCATGACAGAAATGTTAAAAGCAGGGGGGGATATAGTGTTGGAGTGGTTGGTACTTTTGTTTAATAAATGTATGAAAGAGGGGAAGGTACCTAGGGATTGGCAGAGAGCATGTATAGTCCCTTTATATAAAGGGAAAGGGGACAAAAGAGACTGTAAAAATTATAGAGGAATAAGCTTACTGAGTATACCAGGAAAAGTGTACGGTAGGGTTATAATTGAAAGAATTAGAGGTAAGACAGAATGTAGGATTGCGGATGAGCAAGGAGGTTTTAGAGTGGGTAGGGGATGTGTAGATCAGGTGTTTACATTGAAGCATATATGTGAACAGTATTTAGATAAAGATAGGGAAGTTTTTATTGCATTTATGGATTTAGAAAAGGCATATGATAGAGTGGATAGAGGAGCAATGTGGCAGATGTTGCAAGTATATGGAATAGGTGGTAAGTTATTAAATGCTGTAAAGAGTTTTTATGAGGATAGTGAGGCTCAGGTTAGGGTGTGTAGAAGAGAGGGAGACTACTTCCCGGTAAAAGTAGGTCTTAGACAGGGATGTGTAATGTCACCATGGTTGTTTAATATATTTATAGATGGGGTTGTAAAGGAAGTAAATGCTAGGGTGTTTGGGAGAGGGGTGGGATTAAATTATGGGGAATCAAATTCAAAATGGGAATTGACACAGTTACTTTTTGCTGATGATACTGTGCTTATGGGAGATTCTAAAGAAAAATTGCAAAGGTTAGTGGATGAGTTTGGGAATGTGTGTAAAGGTAGAAAGTTGAAAGTGAACATAGAAAAGAGTAAGGTGATGAGGGTGTCAAATGATTTAGATAAAGAAAAATTGGATATCAAATTGGGGAGGAGGAGTATGGAAGAAGTGAATGTTTTCAGATACTTGGGAGTTGACGTGTCGGCGGATGGATTTATGAAGGATGAGGTTAATCATAGAATTGATGAGGGAAAAAAGGTGAGTGGTGCGTTGAGGTATATGTGGAGTCAAAAAACGTTATCTATGGAGGCAAAGAAGGGAATGTATGAAAGTATAGTAGTACCAACACTCTTATATGGGTGTGAAGCTTGGGTGGTAAATGCAGCAGCGAGGAGACGGTTGGAGGCAGCGGAGATGTCCTGTTTAAGGGCAATGTGTGGTGTAAATATTATGCAGAAAATTCGGAGTGTGGAAATTAGGAGAAGGTGTGGAGTTAATAAAAGTATTAGTCAGAGGGCAGAAGAGGGGTTGTTGAGGTGGTTTGGTCATTTAGAGAGAATGGATCACAGTAGAATGACATGGAAAGCATATAAATCTATAGGGGAAGGCAGGCGGGGTAGGGGTCGTCCTCGAAAGGGTTGGAGAGAGGGGGTAAAGGAGGTTTTGTGGGTAAGGGGCTTGGACTTCCAGCAAGCGTGCGTGAGCGTGTTAGATAGGAGTGAATGGAGACGAATGGTACTTGGGACCTGACGATCTGTTGGAGTGTGAGCAGGGTAATATTTAGTGAAGGGATTCAGGGAAACCGGTTATTTTCATATAGTCGGACTTGAGTCCTGGAAATGGGAAGTACAATGCCTGCACTTTAAAGGAGGGGTTTGGGATATTGGCAGTTTGGAGGGATATGTTGTGTATCTTTATATGTTTATGCTTCTAGACTGTTGTATCCTGAGCACCTCTGCAAAAACAGTGATAATGTGCGAGTGTGGTGAAAGTGTTGAATGATGATGAAAGTATTTTCTTTTTGGGGATTTTTTCTTTTTTGGGTCACCCTGCCTCGGTGGGAGACGGCCGACTTGTTGAAAAAAAAAAAAAAAAAAATATATAATATATATATATATATATATAATATATATATATATATATATATATATATATATATATATATATATATATATATATATATATATATATATATATATTTATATATATATATATATATATATATATAGATATATATATATATATATATATATATATATATATAGATATATTATATATAATGTATA